>NW_028324312.1:4472519-4777519 GCF_058129835.1 Hydra viridissima
TAATTTTTGATACAAATTGTGATATAAAATCAATAAAGCTATAGTTAATATTTAATTGCATGCCCCCCGTCTTTTTTTAAAGTTTTGCACCTATTCGGTATGCAGTTTATCAGACTTGATAATGTTCTAAAAGAGTATTGTTCCAAATCGTTTCTGGATAATATTTGACAAATCTTACTTTTTATTTTTTTTCTCTACAAACCGCTTCTTTTACATCCGTCCGAATGTTTTCGATTGGATTGAAATCAGTTGACTGTGCAGACCAATCCATAGGTTCAATTCTCTTCTCCGTGAGCCATTTTTCAATTCTGTAACTGGTATGTTTTGGATCGTTTTGTTACATAGAAACCAATTTTAGTAGCATATCTTCCTCTGTATATGGCAACATGGCTTTTTGTAGAATTTTGAAATAAATATTTAAATCCATAATTCCATTAATCTTAGAGATAGGCAATACATCATAATAAGAAAAGCGAGTTCAAACACTTATTTTTGACCCGCCAGGCTTAATAGATTGTATAGTGTATTGCGGTTTGTAGGGAAAGTTAGGTGGTCTTCTTACATATATCCTGCTTCCACTTTCAACAGAACACAAAATATTACTGCATTTTAAAGATATCCACGGCCTTTTTTAAAAACTTTCCTTGAAGAACCTTGGAGAAATTTCCTTAGGTTCTGGGAGCTAATTTACTTTTTATCACCTGCGTACTTTTTACTAACCACCTGCGTACTTTTTACTAACCACCTGCGTACTTTTTACTAACCACCTGCGTACTTTTTACTAACCACCTGCGTACTTTTTACTAACCACCTGCGTACTGTTCTGAAAATAACACTTAAATTTAAATCTTCTTTAACATGGTGCGAAGTTACAAAACGGTCATCAACAGCAGCATGTTTTATTAATCTGTATGCATGCTCAATTGTTCTTCTTTTTCGGCACCTTGTTTCACCAACATTTTTCCAACAAACTGCAGATATGTTATTTTTTCTTTCATTTCTGAATGAAAACATCATAACAAAACTCATGACCTCCTCTTCCTAGTTGATTAGCTCAAATTAATTTTTGGAATTATTTGCTCTAAATTTGTCTCCACAAAGAATATTTCATTAAATAAAAATCTGGTTCAGTATCAGATTTCAGTTTAATAAAATGACATAGGCTTCCTTCATACCCTATTAGAATCGTTAGAGCTATCACATTTAAGAACATTTATCATGAAAAGTCATATAACTTCTTTTTGAAAAATATTTGAAACGTTTTGAGTACAGTTTATTGGTATGTTTACAAAGTTCTGTTGTTGAAATCAAAGCATCCCTAATCTCAATATATATTTAAATGTCGTACACATATAAAGTTTATACTAATTTAATTTATACTAATTAAATAAAGTTCGGTAGCAGTAGATGGGGAAATAATAATCCAAGCAATAGATGGGTGGTCCCCTGTTCGTAAAAGAAAATAATTTTGATTATTGTAATTATTTTAAACTCGACAATTATCTAAGCCTATGTAGAGCATTAGTTAACAAGAAATAATTTCCTCGATACATAATGTTTATAAAAAAATGTCCCATCCCAAGAAAAAATGAAATATGATTTCAAAAACACCAAATAAATATTTTATATTACAACCGACTACATTTTTCAAGTTATATGTATACAAGTAACTGTTTTCAGACCCTTTAAAATGTTCTCAAGCTTCCTTTAAAAAAAGAGGAGAGAATTGCTTCCGCTACATATTCATTGAAAAAACCATTGTAGGAAACCTTTGAAGAAAAGACCTACATGTTGAAGTATGATGTAACTTCACTGTAACTGTAATTCCTTAATCCTCCACCAAGGTTGAGTAGTTCAGTTATTGGCTTCAGTTCTTGACAAAAAAAAAATTTTAGTAAGACCATCTAGAATGCTTCAGCTAATGGTTTTAATCTGACTGAAAACATGTAAATGCATCTCAACCAACTTTTAAACATTTTTCTGCAATAACAACCGTTAAATTTCCCATCCCTGACTATTTCTTCAAAGCCTTTTCTTTTCTTTTTTTTATATTTCTTGATCGACTGCTTTTTCTTTTTTTTTAAAGATATGATTCGTTTTAAAGATATTTTAAAGGTATGATTTGTTGTACATTCCGAAAGATGTTGTCCTTGACATTTTTTTCAAGCTTTTCAAATCACATTATGTTTAACTTGGAAGCGTAGGTTATTTTAAGCGTAGGTTAATCGACAGGAGGACATATGTAAGAACTTTAGAAAATGTTTTAGCTGTAAATTATATGCACTTTTCAACCCCAAAATTCTTTAAAGTTGAAAGAGTTGTAAATTGAAAAGTACAATTGATACTGAAGAAACTGATTTCCTCCCACAACTGAGATACAAATCATCGTAGTAAATGCACATTTGCTTTAATTCGAACGTTGGTATGACCCCTCCCCCATCCATGAGATGCTAAAGTTTCTTTCCGAAACAGCTTTCAATTCCCAACCAGTTTCTTTATTATCACACCTTAAATAATGGTCATACTTCTTTTAGTCTTGCTAAAGAATCTTAAAGTTACCGGCATAGAAAAG
The DNA here is from genome assembly GCF_058129835.1 of Hydra viridissima. NCBI lineage: Eukaryota > Metazoa > Cnidaria > Hydrozoa > Anthoathecata > Hydridae > Hydra > Hydra viridissima. Next base: position 4,475,092 of record NW_028324312.1, read on the forward strand.
CAAGTTAAAGATCAAAAAAAAAAAAAAAAAAAAATGAACATAACACTAACTTTGGCAAATGTAAGTGCTTGTGGTGCTCCCAAAATGCATAGCGTAAGACCTTTACTGGCATCAAGACGGCCATAAAGCAAACATCCTTCCTGATTTAAATGGAAATTTTCAATGAATGTTACAATACAATATCTATACACCTACTTAGGTAATGGCAAAGCATAAGGTTCTTTTCTTCCTAAGCCAGCAGGATTTTCCTTTGATTACTGTTCAGTCAATAGTATTAACTCGATTTCAACTTTGCCGACCAACTTTTCAGTTTTAATGTTAACAAGCAGCCACCACCCTTCAAAAGAAAATCAAATATTAAAAAAATGTTTCAAAAGTTTATATTTGTAAAAAACGTAATATTAAACGTAAAATTGTAATATTAACTATCGCAAAAAAGTAATAGTTTTTTTTAATTTTTGATAATAACTTTAAAACCAGAACTTCAGAATACTTAGTACTTCAGAATAATAAAACGAAACATGTTAGCTTATAACACATGGAAATTTCATTAATGTTAAAACAAATCACCAAGAAGAGAAAAAAAACAAAATAAAATCTTAATTTGCTTCTTTATCTGATGTTCCTGAGATATCTTCATAATCTAAGATCTTTTAGAGTTAATTGAAAACTTAGAAATAGTTGTTTATTTACACTACGCAGTACTTTACTGGAAATGTTATAGTAAACAGGTGAAATTTTTTTTTTTAATTTTCTAATCTATTTGGATAAAATGTAAAATACCTGTCTTTTTCACATATAATTCATAGAATTTTTATGTGAATTCTGCACATTGAATTTGTGGTCGCTCCTAAAAATTTTAAATTACATAATGATATCAAAACTAAATTTATACCGTAGATTTCCCTAATTCCAAAAAAAATCGTACTTAAAGTTGAATAACTCCGCTTGCTTTTTGAACTTCGTATTAATTTTTTTAAATAAATAAACTGGAACCTAAATTGAATCGAACCATATTAAGCAACAAGTATATAGTAAAACGGGGTAGAATGAAATAGGGGGTAGAATGAAATAGTTATGACTATGCTTATTCTTTTCTTCTTAATTAATTATTAAATAAACTTTTTGCAAATATTTTTTGATCTTGTTGCGGAGAATTTTTTTCTGAATAAGATGATATCAAATTCTAAATAAAAAAAAAAAGCTTTTTTTATATTTTGTTAAGTTTTCGAATGCGTGATGATATTTTTTTTCTTTTTTTGAAAAATGATTATAAAACTTTCGGAAATTAAATTTGATATTAATGAATTTAATAAGTATACTGGTAGAACTTTTTACGCCGGTCAAGAATCTTTTTTCAAAATTAAATTTGCTATTCAGGGAAAAAAAGTTATGAGATAAAAACGAAAACGGACACGTGTGGGGTTGAATGAAATACGCTAATTGCTCACTTGTTAAATGCGGCTTTTATTAATAAAATCTCAAGTGACCAATCAATCTCTATGAATTTTTTGTATAAATTTTAAATAAATTTGTGTTAAATCTATTATAATATAAAATAAGCCTCGAAATAAGTTGCTCTCAAAGAAAAAAGAAAAACCATACACCGAAGAGCAAGTTGCGCTTGCGGTGGCCAAAGTACAAAATAGTGAATTTTCACTTAACAAAACGGCTCAATCATTCAGCATACCAGTAGCAACTCTTCACATACGTGTCCACGGCATAGGTGAAACAATTGGGAGTGGTTCAAACAAGAGATTGTTGCAACAACTTGAATCAACTTTGGTAGATATCCTAATCAAATTATCCGATTGGGGCTATGGTAGAAATTACATTGACGTCATCACACTAGTTACCGACTATTTTCAACACAAAGGTCAATCTCATTTGTTTCCTAATGGTACACCAGGGAGAGATTGGTAAAAGCTTTTCATAAACCGGTGGAGTCGTAAGTTAAGCATCAGGGCCATATGCAATACTTCATCACTCAGAGCCGCTTCTTGCACACAAGAAATAGTTGCAAAGTATTTCAATACACTGCAAAAAGAATTCAACGAAATAGGAATCAATGAAAGTACTTCATGTCATTTGTGGAACTTTGATGAAATTGGATTTTCTGGTGATCAAGGCAAGCAACATATAGTTTGCCGGCGTGGTGCAAAACGACCATTTAAATTGGTTGGCAACAATTAAAACATCCATTATACAGTTGGAAATTGCATCAATGCAGCGGATAATCGTCTTGCTCCATATATTTTTTTTAAATCAAAAAAACGACTGTACAGAAGTTGGTGCTTAAGTGTTCCAGACGATGCCGTTTACGCCATATCTCCATCCGGATGGATGGAAGATAAGCAATTTGTGAATTGGCTCACTGGCGTGTATGTTCCTGCCATTAAAAAAATTCCAGGTAATTAGTTTAATCTTTACTTTAATCAATTAATTACTTAATTGAATAAATCTAATTATAGTTATCCAATTAAAGGCATTCATAATTTAGTCGTAGATGGACATGTGACACATGTCACCTATCGGGTCGTACTTATTTGTATCAAAAACAATATCTTGTTAATTTGCTTACCAGCTCATACGTCACACATTCTGCAGCCACTAGATGTCGGTGTTTACTGTCAGGTCGAAAGAGTTTGGCGCAAATTACTTCAACAGTTTTATGCAGAGAAAAAGTGCAGCAACTTATCAAAAGAATGTTTTAGCCAACTGCAAGCAAAACTTTTTAGCTCTGGTGAAGTTTTTACACGCACCCAAATAGTTAGTGGATTTCAGAATACTGGCTTGTTTCTACTCGACATCAGTAAAATCGATCAGTCAAAATTGAAAATTGGTAATACGTTTGAAACACCGTAATTTTAACCTGAACCATCATCATCTCAACCACCAGAATCAACGAAAGTACCACAACCATGTTTCGCATCCAACACGTTGACACAAAAAAAAAACGAAAAAATGTAGATGTACCAAGGTTCGATGGGGAGTGTCTCAGTAAACCTGAAATACTCGAAAGATTGAAAGATGCTGAGAGCAAAAAAGCAACAAAGCAAGCTAAAAAACAAGGTAAGCTAACCTTTAATGACGAGCAGCAAATAAACCAAGCAACAACAGCAACTCCAACAACGATAACAGCTGCAAACCAAGTGAAGTGTAAAAAGTGTCGTAAAGTTTTAGGCGAAGCTTCAACAAGTCAGAAAATCTGACAGAAAAAATAGTGACATGTTGATGAGGTTTCACGCAGACAGGAGTCAGGGAGATCAACTAAATTGTGTAAGAAGGAGAACTTATCTCGAACACCTGAATACGCAATAAGACGCTTCTGCATAGCAGCCAAGATGCTGTCTATGATTTGTAGGAAAACGCTTATTCTAAAATCTTCTCTAGGTTACAAGCTAACTTCCTCTTTGTTGCCTTCATAAAAAGTGGTTTGAGTACTTCTAACACGCTTATGTGCATTTAGCTCGTTATATGTATTATTGCCAGTAAGCCCCTGACCTTTACGTTCAAACAACTCAAACTATTTTCTTAAACTGCTCATGTAAGCTCCTGACCTTTACGTTCAAACAACTCAAACTATTTTCTTAAACTGCTCATGTAAGCTCCTGACCTTTACGTTCAAACAACTCAAACTATTTTCTTAAACTGCTCATGTAGTCAGTTAGTGGTTGCATTAAACTGACAGTTGTGTTAAGCTCCTGACCTTTACGTTCGAACAACTCAAACTATTTTTTTAAACTGCTCATGTAGTCAGTTACTGATTGCATCAAACTGACAGCTGTGTTAAGGTCCAAATCTGTGGCTAGTAGACGTATCCTTGAAGCGATTCATAATGGTCGACCAGAGATCAGCCAAAATTTTAAAATCAAACTGATTCAGCTTCTTAACTAAACCGTCTGATTCGCGTCTTGTGTCTGCTCTTTCACAGACATCGTCTCTAATATTCTCCAAAGGATTTTTTATTTCATGGTAAACCAACTACAAAGTCTGTGCTGCCTCTGCTCTAGCTGACCATCTGGTTTCACTAAGACTCTTCTAAACGGGTGTTGAGTCCAGGTTATTCTTAAGCACAGACCAGTGATGCGTTGAAGCACTCATAAACGAGTAAAGTTTCTCAATAATGTCAAAGAACATTGATGCTTGTGATTTGCAGTTTGCTGCATCATTTCCTGCTAAGTTCAATGAGTGTGCAAAGCACGGAATGTATTTAGCATATGAATTCCGTGCCTTTATTATTGCTTGAACACCATGGTAAGTTCCATACTTGTTATTAGTATTATTATATGATTGACCACGACTGTTTGTAATGTCGATACCCACTTTTTCTAAAAATACCGAAAGGCTTGTTGAGATTTCACTCGCAGTATTTCCACTCATGTCAAGAAACTTGAGGAAACGCTCAACGAGTACGAAACTGTCTTCAGGTAGATATCTAACAATTCAAGTTAATCGATCAACCTTGCATGCATCTGGTGTGCTATCATAGATACTGAATAATGCTTAGCACGCTTAATTCGGTGAACATAAGTGTCCATTAGTTTCTGGCCCAAAAACTTAATTACTTCAACGACACGTTCGAGCACCAATCTGAAGTATTGACATTCCACATTGAATTGTTTGACAATGTTTTCATCGGTACGAGCTGCAGCCACTTAAAAGTTTCTGGTGCTCTGAACGGCAGCTATGTGGGCTAAAGACTTTTCATGCGCACAGATAACGGCCAATTTTCCAGTCATTGAACTCATCACCACAAAAAGGATTTTTCTGCGTTGAAAGTAACTGCGTTGAAAGTAACAAACTTCGGCCCATTATCGTCATTGCCAAACTTACTTCCTGTTTCGTTGTCATCATCATTTTCTACATTTTGAACACCTTGAGAATGAGATGTTGCCTCGGACACAGCACTTTGGGTAGAAGGATCATCAAAAGGCAATTGTTCTGTAACTGTTACTGAACGTTGCTTCCAAAACATCTGCGTGAGCTTAACAGTTTTTGACATTAATTCTGTGTGTGCTTCTATTGCACGTTTTCTTTCACGACGTCTTGGAGCTACTGACTTATGATGATATGACATTTTAGCGACTTCACAAAAGATCGGTATAATACTGTATATCAAACTTTATTTACTTAGGAACAAGATAATGTTTCCATGATTATCGCATATGATCAAAGCCTGAATCTGACTGACAGATTATAGATGATAGACGCACGGATTTGTCATGGCGCGAAGGAGCCCGTGCACGGCTCCCTAAAATCACAGGCCCTTAAGCCTAGCTTATCACAGGCCCTAAGCCTAGTTAGCCTAAGGGACAGTCCGCCACTGTTGATGTGAATGTCTCAAGGGTGAGGGTGATGGCTCGACGCAACATCTGGAGCTAATAAAGAAGGCGAAGGCGAAGCTAAAACAAAATTTTACACTTTTAGTTAATATTTTGTAATACTTTTTAACTAAATAAACAAAAATCTTCCAGAGTAATAAAATAAAAGCAACAAACGACTTCGTACGCAGTATGGTTTTTATGTAAAAAATTAAAATCTAGGCTAAGGGAAAAACCAAATATCTTGAACTCTTTCTAATATTTTTCTAGCAAGAATACAGGGAGGAGTGAGAAGAAGCTGGATTGTTTTCTTCTTATCCCGGCATGTTGTTATTAAACCAAGAACTTTGACTGAACCACGTGTTTATATTATTTACTTTAAGTACCGCAATTACGGAGCCAGTCTTAAAATTACTGAATATTTGCGAAAAACAAATCGATATACAGTTGTTTTCAAAAGTTCAGACACACTCACTATTTTCATTATATTGGTAATTTAAAGTAATAAATTTAATTAAATTAACTAAGTAAAAGGTCAATTTAATTTATAATTAAAGAAACAAAGTTAAAGCATATTAATTAGAGACTTAATAAGCTATATCCAATGTGTTAACATTTTCCTATACTAATTAACAAAATAATGTTGTTATATTATTACTTCCTACATTGTTCTTGCAAAGTTTAGATGCACTTTCTAAACCTTATATCTCCATTACTTCCGATCTTTTCACACTTCTTTTTAATCGAATGATGTGATTTTCGATATACTTATAAATAAAAACTAAATCTAGATATAAATATGAAATTATTCGAGTTATTTTATCATTATTTAAATATTTAACAAAAGTTAAGTTAGTTTTGCTCTAAAAAAAAAATACTTAAACGGATTAAAAAAAAAATAACTGAGGAACAAAGGTGGAAAATAATTGCTCATCTAGAAGAACATACCAAGAGCAATCAAAAAATAGCTGGACTTATTGGAGTTTCAAAAAAATGCGTCAGAACCACCAAGGTTATTAAGAACTTTTTCATGGTGCCAGAGAAAAGTCAAGGACTGGTAGACCTTTGGCAACAACTAGTCAAGACAACAGAGTCTTTTTTAGATCTGTTAGAAAGAATCGTAGACTAACTTACAAACAAATCACCACTTAATTCAAGCTCAAATACTTCCAAAAGGATTGTTCATACAGCTATGAACAAATACAAAATTGGGGTTTATTCTGCTTTAAGAAAGCCACTGCTGAGGCCATATGATAAACAAAGAAGACTCAAATAGTGTCATGAAATTAGGTATTGGACCATTGAACAATGGAAAAAAGTAATTTGGAGTGATGAAAGTAATTTTGAACTTGTTAACCATAAAATCTAATATACAGTTAAATTAATGGCTCTTGAAAAGTACCACTCCAGGTATACTAGACCAACATCATAAAAAGGTAGAGGTTCTATTGGTATCTGGTCATGTTTTAATTGCAACGCTATCGGTATGTTCCAAACATGTTCCAGTAGAATCAACTCTAGATTACATGTAGATATCCTGGAAAACATCGTAATTCCAACAAGAGGTAATTTTGAGCTTAGAGATGAAGATTGGAAGTTTCAACAGGATGGTGCTACATCTCATACTACATATTATATATAATATGTAGTATGAGATGTAGCACCAAATTGTTATAGAAATAGCACCAAATTGTAACACCAAATTGTTCAAACCATTCCTTTATATATATATAAAGGAATGGTTTGAACAATTTTATAGCATTGCCTCAGCCACCATACTCACCTGATTTGAACCCTATAGAGAACATCTGGCATGGATAGACCATGAATTGTCAAAAGTTCTAATTACAAGTCTGTAACAGCTCAAAGAATTGGTAAAGGAGATTAGGTATAGAGTACCAGTTGAGATGTGCAATTGTTTAATTGAGTCTCTACCAAAAAGAGTCTAAAGTTGTATTAAGGCTAAAGTTGAACACACTAAATATTGATTTTTTGTTGTTGTTTTTTTGTTAAACTTAAAGTTTGTTTAAACTTTTGAACATTTTAAATATTTGCTTTTGTATATTACCATAACATTTTACTTTTGTATTTTTAGCGCTTGCAGTATATTGTAAATTTTTTTATTAATTTGATATTCTTATAAAATTTACTAAGAAAAGATAAAAATCCTAAATTAAAATCTTTTTGTTTATTGAGTTATTAGTAAAAATATCTTGAATACTAAAAAAATAATGAGTAAATATATGTATGTATGTATGTATGTATGCATGTATGTATGTATGTATGTATGTATGTATGTATGTATGTATGTATGTATGTATGTATGTATGTATGTATGTATGTATGTATGTATGTATGTATGTATGTATGTATGTATGTATGTATGTATGTATGTATGTATGTATGTATGTATGTATGTATGTATGTATGTATGTATGTATGTATGTATGTATGTATGTATGTATGTATGTATGTATGTATGTATGTATGTATGTATGTATGTATGTATGTATGTATGTATGTATGTATGTATGTATGTATGTATGTATGTATGTATGTATGTATGAATGTATGTATTATGTATGTATGTATGTATGTATGTATGTATGTATGTATGTATGTATGTATGTATGTATGTATGTATGTATGTATGTATGTATGTATGTATGTATGTATGTATGTATGTATGTATGTATGTATGTATGTATGTATGTATGTATGTATGTATATGTATGTATTTATTTATATATATCAGTTGTATTGAGGATAAATCTATAATCTTTACAATATCATGAAATCAATTTTTTATTATATTTTTAGTAGCAGTAACCTAAGCTTGTAGAGAACAGTTATAATATGTCCACAAATGATATCCATTATTAGTTTTATTACAATACTTTGAAATATTTTTCAAATGGTTTTTAAAATGAAAATTCATTTATATCTATATCTGTGTGAATGTATATGTATATATAATGTATTTATATAAATTACTTTTTTAGTTATATGTAGTTGTATTTACAATAGAAAATAAGTTTATGTAAAGTTTTATGATTTAATTTATCTTTTGAAAGTACTTTATTTTGGGGATGCAAAAGTGAAAATGTAGATTTTAAGGGTACATACTTTTATTTTATAAAAATGCTTTTTCAAAGATGGCTTTATCAATTGTTCCTGCATCAAGTTTAAAAAAAAAGCAGCAGAGTCCCTCTCAGTCCCTAAATTTCGACTATGATATCTACAAATGTCAATATGTTCTCAGAGTAAAAACACCTAATCAAAGTAAGTTTTTGTAATTTAATAAAGTGATTTATTTATTTAAAAAAAATTCTGCACTGAACAAAATATAATAATGTACAAAACAATAAAAATGATGAAATGAATATAATTAAGAATAAATTTTTTAAAAAAGAGCAATATAATTACAAAAGATGTTTTATATTTTACTACAAGTCCATCTAATGTCCATCTTAATGTCCATCTAATGTCCATCTTAATGTCCAATTTGCACACATACACCTTTATACACTTACTTGTTTCAAGTATATTACTGCAATCTTAGTTGTAGGTGGAGTTGAAATTTCAAAAAGTTGTTTTCAAGAAATGAATGAAGGATTTTTACTTGCACTAGTTTGCTCCAATGGTAGATATATATATGTATATATTTTTAACTGTTAAAATGTCAATATTTATATATGGCAAGTTTCTTATTAAAATTGTTATCTATGATCTTCTATTTATTAATTGTATTTTACAGCAAGATTAGGATTTAGCTTCAAATAATATTTTTTTTGTTTTAAGTTTGCTAAAATTTTTTTTTTGTAATAAAAGGATGTGCAAGTTTTAACCTAATTAATAACACTATGTAACAAATTTTTATTTTTGTTTTGTCCTTGGGTTGAAAATGTGCTTTTCTATACCATTTTGCCAAAAAAAAATAGTAAATAGCTATTGTTCCACAAAAACTTTACTTCTGTAACTGGGATGACTGAATACAACACTTCAGTTTGTGTTATATCAATTATTTAATTTGAATGGCATCAAATCTACAAAGTGAAGCCTACAAAATGTTTTTTGGCATGCCTGTCAAGGATCAGGACAAACCTTAGACACCTCATTTCGCCTGCAAACTCTGCATCAGAACTCTGGAAGAGAAGATATATAAACCCTAATAAATAAATAAATAAATAAATAAATATAATATATATATATATATATATATATATATATATATATATATATATATATATATATATATATATATATATATATATATTAGGGTGTTTCAATACCAAGGAGTTTAATGTCTCCATCAATACTAATATTGATGGAAATGTTAAAATCCTTGGTATTCTAGCTGTGAAACATGCAACTGGAGCTAATCAGTATACTTTAGCTAAGGTGTTGGAAGACTATGGTGTGTGTGATGGTATGCCATTCCAGGTGAGGGCAAGCTGAATTTCCAAAACTGAAAAAATTTGAAACACACTAATATATATATATATATATATATATATATATATATATATATATATATATATATATATATATATATATATATATATATATATATATATATATATATATATATATATATATATATATATATATATATATATATATATATATATATATATATATATATATATATATATATATATATATATATATATGTATGTATATATAGATACACACTTAACCACAAAGTTAATGCACCACTTATAAAATCCAACTTATTTTGAAAAATATTATGTATTTCCTAGATTTATCAATTACAAAGATACTAATAATGTTAATTGTTATGCCTTTTTTAGGTTTTATTCTGTTTCCCTTATTTAATTATAGCAGCTTTTCATAAGTAGCATGTTTTGCTGTAATTAAACCTCACTTCTAAAACAAAAGTATGTGTTAGTTTTAAATTGTTTTAGCAGTAGAAAAGATAACTGTCATTTGAGCAACACATCTGTTTGCAATGCAAGGTTCTAGACAAAATTTAAGTTGTGATTAATGTATTGCAGTTGTTACTTTGTCCAATAAAGGATTAACAAATCATGAACTTGGTAGAAGATTTGGAGTGTTTCATGCAACAGTTGGTAGGGTTCTACAAAGGCTTGTAGATAAAAATGATCATGTTAGACAACTTGGCCTAGGCAGACCATGAGCTACCAATGCTGTGGAGGACCAATTTTTAATGCTTCAAACACTGAGAGAATGGTTCACTACTGCATGAATTCTCCAAATACAACTTGCTGAGGTTCTTGGAACTGCTGTTAGTCAAGATACCATAAGAAGAAGACTTGGTGCTTTAAATTTATGACCTCAGGCAGCAGCTACTGGTCCCAGATTGTCTGTAGACCACCAAAGAAAAAAACTGGCTTTTGCAAGGAGGCATATGAATTGGGAAATACATGATTGGGGACAGGTCTTATTTACAGATAAGTAAAAGTTTTATCTTGTAAGTTCTGATTGCTGTCCAAATGAAATATATTTTGCTTGTAACATTCGAGAAACCAGTTTATATGGAGGCAGCTCATTGATGGTATAGGGCAGAATATCTATCTATCTATCTTTCTATCTATCTATCTATCTATCTATCTATCTATCTATCTATCTATCTATCTATCTATCTATCTATCTATATATATACTTATCAACATTTCTAATACAACTAAGTGAATTGTATATGTATCCTTTAGGTTATGTTAATAATTATGTTTTCATTCTGCTTTTTTACAGGTTGGTACAGAGTGAAAACAGAGCTAAGAGATTTGTAATCTCCGGAATTCGGAAGGCACAATTTGTTCCCTCAAGCAGTAGCTTCTTCTACATCATAGATCCTTCCAAACATCAAGCAGCCAAAAGTGCACCTGCTGTTTTATATTCTGACCTTCTGTCACCCATAGCATCAGTGCCACACTGGTGCTATGGGTGACAGAAGGTCAGAATATAAAGCTCTACATACCTACTCCTCCAAAAGAGAGAGCAGCAGTGTTTACAAAGGAATTGTAGTTTAGAAGTAGATGAGGACACTGTCTCAGACTTCAGAGATGTAACTGAGCAGAGAAATCCATACTACTCCAACCAAGAAGCCATCAATGACTTGATCAGAGATCTTGGTCTCACAAAGTCAAATGGCGAGCTTTTAATGTTGAGACTCAAGCAGTGGAATTTTCTAGATAAAAGTGTGCACATATCAGGTCAGAGAAGGTATCACCAGCAATTTTCAAGCTTTTTCTTTCTCAAGATGAACTTTACTTTTGCCACAATGTAACTGGTCAGTTTAAGGCAGTTGGAATTACTCTCAACCCCAATGAGTGATGGCTCTTTACAGACAGCTCATGCAGAAGCCTCAAAGCTTCATAACAGGAAAAAGTATCTATCTCTCCCTCTTGTTCACTCTATCCAGCTCAAAGAGGAATACAAGAATGTTAAGATTGCTTCCATCAGATATATATTGCACTTTGAATACCATTACCAAGGCTCTTACACTGAAAACATAATCTATGATATAAGCATAAATCTAGAAAAACTACTCATTTCTAATGTTTTTATTGTATCACTTGTGTAATTCTAGAATAAATAAATGCTATTATTGCATCATGTCATTTTGTATCTACTTTGTGCATATTAAACTTTAAATTTTCCACTTTTCTCCTAAGATAATAAGTAAATTTAACAAATATCATTATCCCTTACACAAAAGCATAGTTAGAAATGAATACAAGTATTTTTTAATATTTTCTAAACATAAGGAAATAAATAACAATTTCAACTTAAGGACAAAACCTTCGTTACAAAGTGTAACCAGTTGGATAAGTAGCTGCCTTAAGTTTTGACTTCAGTTAACTTATTTTTCTCTTTTATTTTGTATACATTATTGATCTTTTACACTGAAAGTATTGCATAATTGAGCAATCAATGTATCAAGTATATGTAATAATAATCTCCAAGTGCATTTGTTAATTATGTTAAAATAAAATAATTATAAAATAATTATATTATTCTGTTAATAATGTTAACAGAATAATAGATTTTCTTGGTTTAATCTTTTAGGAGCTATACTTCTTCATTTAAAGGAATCTTCTGGAAAAACTACTACAAAGCAAGTTAATTGGTTCCAGGTAAATTTAGTTGTTTACTTTTTATTTTGTCTTTACAAGTTTTTAACTTTATTACTTTATTTTCTGACTTCAAAATTATAGTACTTTACTTTCAAGTATTTTTATTAACTTTCAGCTATTTTGTATATGTAATACAAAAAAAAAAAATCATTCTTAAAATTCTCAGTTTTTAACACATTGTTTGAATGATAGCTTCATATACTTTGCATTTATTACAGTATAAGTAATTCTTTCTATTGAATTATGAAATTTTACCTTTGATTTGATAATAGAAATATGACTTATGAAGTTTTTTGTCTGCAAAAAATTTTTTTTTTTTTAAATTCACATTTAATTGCACAAATTGAATAACTTCTTACTTTTGCATTTTTAAGGCATAACTAGTTTCCATCAAATCTTTCAAATAGAACTTTAATTTATATCAACCATAAGTATTTTTACGGTGGTGGTTAGTAGAATTTTCAAAGTTGTGTTTTTATTGAATTTCTGGGAAACCGCTGTTGCTCATTTAGTTTGCACATCAAGTGACAACAATACTCACTAGTTTGAAAATGCCAAATACAATAAAATCACTTGAAGACTGCAGGAAGACTGTGTGTATGCTTTGTATGAAAAAGTGTGCTCGCAGTCTTACATGATTTCTGATTGAAAGAATCAAAGAGCATTATGTTAATACGACAACTTTGTTTACTTTTATTTTCTACTGTTTTTATTCAATTCTCTTACAACTTTTATACAGAAACGAAAAATTCTCGAGGGCGTAATTATGTACAAAAATAGCGTATGACTTGACTAAGAACTTACATCAATTACTTTTAATGATATTTTGACAAGAATTTTATAAACGTAATAAAAAAGTTTTATAACGATCAGCTATTATCACATCACCCCAAGAACTAAAGTTCTTAAGTGACATAGTCATTTAAATATGTCGGCTTTTTCCTTTTTCTGGTTGATCGTCTGATCACTGGTAATAAATTAACGACAATTTCTCTGCCACCAGCTTCCTCCTCAGCGTCAACAACTGTTTCTTCGATTTCTTCCTCTCGTACAGCAAAAATCACTTTCATCGCTGTCAATCTCTTCACTGATAATATTTTCTCTTGAAGCGTTTGAAACATTTGAGGCAGGAGCTATTCTCACATCTCGCACATGTCTTGGTACACCATCAATTTCAATATTTATGCTTGTAAGTATGTCAGTTACAGTACCAATTTTCCAAACTGAAGTGCACTTTGCATTAGCAGGGCGAACGTAAACTTTTTCTCCAATTCTATAAGTTTCCATAACTCGTTGTGATCTTTCCTGAGTTTCAGTGTTTTTCTCCTCTTGAATTGGTAGACGCCAGACGTACATATTTTTCTGAGAAGCAGGTGGAGATTTCTCATTTGTTCCCACCGTTGGTGTTGCATTGTACCAAAATACCGCTAGTAACGGACATATTTGTGCCCTCGCAGCTGTTCGTTTTACTGTGCGGTGGTTACGCTCCACTATCCCATTCCCTGAAGGTCTATATGCACATCTATACTTCTTTTTTACACACCATTTTTCACATATGTTTGAAAATTCCTTGGATTTAAACACCGCTCCATTATCCATCAACAGTTCTTGCGGTGGACCATGCTCGCTAAATATGGATTCCAATTGACTTACTACACTTTTGGTATCTTCGCACAGCAACTTTCTCCAAACTGCAAACCGACTTGGTCCGCAGTCAATCATTGTTAAATATGGCGACCCTTTATAGTGAGTCACATCACAAGCAATTCTATACCATGTGTCTGATACATCTAGCACTCCATTTTCCCATTTTACTGGTGCTGGATCAATTGAATTACATTGGCAACAATTGCGAACACATTCTACAACGTCTTTTCTTAATACGTGCGGAAGTCTTCGTTGCACTATAAACATTGTCCGAATAACGCCAAAATGATGCTTTGAGTGACAATTACGAATTTCTTCAGCAATACTTACCCCAGCTAGTTCTTAGTATTTCTTTGTGAAAGCTCATTTATCCAAGTTTTTGGAACTCTTGTCAACACGTCAGCTTTGTTTTTGGAGGACGGAACCCATTTCAATCTGATGTTTATATTATATCCTTTTATTAAGTCTTGCAATTGAGAAAGTCTTCTTTTAATAAGCATTTCTGATAATCCATTTGATCGAACCCTATGACTTTCAGTCAGCATACTTTTTAACCATACATTTTAACCATGAACTGTTACTGAATCAGTGAATACTGACAAATTCTTTATATGCCACTTAGCAGCTAGGTTTATCCCATGCACCACAGCAATATTAATATGCATGACATCATTTATACTTCAAAGCCAGGCTGCATCCTCAATTATTACGCCATTGTATTCTATAGCAACCCCCATTGCCATGCTGCTTGCATCACACCATAATGTCGCTCCATTTTGAATTCCTTCAGCATTCCATTTTCCTCTCACAGAATCACTAACTTCCAATTGGCGCAATATTTCAATCAACCATGACTGAGTTTGATCTCTGACTAGATCCTCCCAAGCATCTCCTTGACTGTGACGTTTTATAAAACTGCAGGCAATTCTGAGCCAACTCCAACAGGATAGTGACCTAATAAGTGTCCACATATCGAAAAAAGTTTCTGTCGTGTTACTTTTTTAGTTTTGATATCTTGTGACTTTGGAATGGTGTTTCCTCGTTTCCAACAAAGCTCCTTTTTTTCATTTCTAAATAGTTGCAAACCCAACACTTGTGCAGTATCACATTGCTCTAACTCTTTGGTTACCAATCCATAACGCGCCAAATGATTTACGACCTTTTCAACTGATGTCTTTTCCAAATTAACAATTATATCGTCAATATAGTGGTCAGTTGTTTCACTAATACCTGCATCTAGATTCAACACGCTGCCTAAGATTAAAGACATTATTTTTGGAGCAGAATTTAACCCAAAACCAAGACGTGTAAGATAGTATTTTTCTTCTTTGTAGATTACCCTCTGATGCTCCCACAAACTCGGATCAATTTGTACATGCATATAGGCACATCTAAGATGTTGCAAATTTGTCACCAAGAGTTCTCCATTTTCTAACTTTTTCATCACATGCATCACTTGTGGCATTAAATGAATTAATGTACTGATTCAATTTGCGAAAGTCTAGAATAGGTCGTACCTTTCCTTTATTTTCCTGCTCAACAGCCATTAATGGGACAATCCCTTCTGTACTTTTTTCTTCTTTGTTGCATGGTTTCAACCAGCCATTTTTCATCCATAAGTCCATCTCATTATTAAATTGAGGTATCAACTGGGGTTTTACCTTGTACTGCGCAACAGAACTTCTCAGTTGTGGTTGACCTTGTTTCCATTTATATTTAGCAGTCCACTTTGTACCATCAAAATAAGCATCAAAATCCTTTTCATTTATACCAACAATTTGTTTCTCTGTATAAATTGAAACAAAACCAAATTCAATTTTTCCATTGTACAAATGCACTCCTCCACAGCGATTAATGACATCCATACCAATAATTCATACTGGCAATTCCCCAGTTGAGTTTCCCTGATGCAACAAACAAAATCTTGCAATGTGTTCAGATTTTTCACACCTGAAACATTTTATCCCATCACTGACAATTTGTTTCTTCGAAAAACAGATTCGAGCAACATGTCCAGACTTGCCACAGTTGTAGCAGATAACATCAGTAGCGGATGGTTTCTTAACATTTTTATGGAACTCAGAGATGGTTGTTGAAACATACTCATCTTTTGTTTTTTCCGTCATGAGTACTCTTGCATGGTTTGATGCATCCTGTAAACTGATCCCAAATATTTTTACTTGTGCTCGTAGCTGCTTTGAAATTTCACCCGGCAATCCTTTTTCGGCCTCAAAATGTCTAATTCCCAATTTAAAGAGCCTCTCCCCAGCTGCAGATGAGGGCAAAGGGTTATTATATTTCATAAACATGTCCAACCAGACACTTCTGAAGAACTGCGAGAACTGGTCAAATGAGATGTGGGTCCTGCTGCTGCCTCTGACCCTGTTCCATCCATCAAAGGTTTCCTCCATGTTCTCTTCCAGGCAGCCCTGAGAGGCCACCATTCCTCATATTGTTGAAGGGGTCATCTTCAGCACCTGCCATCACTTCAATCCCGCAAATCTCCTCAACAGGTCTTGCCTTCATCACTGCCCCAGTGATGATACTTCTCTTGATGTTGGCCTTCATGAGTATGTTTATGTGCCTAACAACTCTGAGCTGGAAGTGGGGATTGAGAGCTGTGGCTATGAAAAGGTTTTTATCACTGAGCATATACTAAAACCTTCCCCTGAAGGCCACCCTAGAGTTGTTAGGCTTCTCCAGCAGTTGATAAGATACTACCCCTCTATGGTATTGTTGTTATTCTTCAAGTCTACCACCTTGTTAATCATAAGCCTGACGGTGGGCAGGAAAATTCCCATCTAGGCCTTTTCCTCAGACTGTAGACTGTCTTGGCATTTGGCAAATGGGTTCATAATCTTGCATTACTGAGCCAGCAGAGCTCTGTCAATCTCATAGAAGGGCGAAAGGTTTTGCTTGCGCATGATAATATTCAACTCCTCCTTCTGATCTGGATTCTTAAGTACCTGAAGAAGCAAAGCACAGGATTTCACTTCTGAAGTAGGTAGTTTCCTGAAAGAAGCAAAGCACAGCAGGTCACTTCTGAAGTAGGTAGTTTCCTGTCAATGACCTCCTTGATCTGGTTTGCCACTACTGTCATCCTATTTTGACAGTTCCATAACTCCTGTACCTTGCCAGCAGTTTTCGTGAACGGAGCTTTTACACCAAAGTTCCAACCTGGCACCTTAAAATATTTATCATGTTTAATAATTTCTTCATAATAAGTTTAAATTATGAAGCATTACTAGCTATAACTAATTCAAAAGCAAGGGTTAAATACTAAATACTGTCACCTTGCTAACATCTACTGTTGCTATTAATTTGACTGTGTGGGCAGCTCCAGGCAGGTCTCCTCATCCACCATGTGCTCCAAGGCATCCTCCACCTCAATGTGCTCAGCAACTGTCTCGTCTTCCTTATTGTCAGTCTCACGAACAGAATCCTGGAAATATTTTGATATAAAAAATGAGTTCAGTATGGGTTAGGTACCTCAGCAATAAAAAAAAAATTTTTTCTATTTAAAATGTAACAAAATAAAAAGAAATCATTTCAGATAAATTTATTATCTATTCATAAAAAATAATGTTTTTCATGTAACTTTAAACATATTCTCTAACTTTAAGTAAAATAGTTTAACTACTTATCTTTTTCTTACTAATCTATCATTTTAAACTAAACAAGAAGACAAATGCAACAGTTAGGATGAACCAATTTACCTGCTCATCCTTCAAAGCACCAAAAAGCTTGATCTTGAAGGCAGCATTGTAGTTTGCACCATTATAAATTGTTTTGCTAACGGTCTTGCTGGAGAGGGTTATCTCATTGAGCAGATCCATCATGGTTTGGCTAGATAATTGTCTGTCTGCTGGAACAAGAACCTCCTTTATGCCCAGGACAGCTGTTAAACAATCACACCAGTCATGCCAATAAAGCTTCTGTTGTGTGCGGACCAGCTGTCTGTAGTGATGGTTGACTTTCTATAAGCTACTGGTGAGGGGAGCTTTGGCTTCGTCTCTCAGCTGGGCAATGTCCATGGATAGCTTCCCTCTGGAGAGGACCATAAAGTTTGGATTCAAGAATTTCAGGAAGTCCCTAATGACAGGAGAGTCTGTAATAATGTCTTCGATGATGAAGGTATAGTATAGCCTACAGCCCTTCTTCTGGTCGAATTTTTCTCTTAAGACAGATTCAATGCTGCTCTATTTCTTGAGAGGGCAATTTTCTGATGTCTCACTGCAAAAAAAAAAGAAAAAATGTACAATAAAGATTAAATTCAGTTCTTTTTTCAAAAAAACCTACTTACAGTTTACTATTTTGTCATAAAAAAGGAAGGATAAAGAGTTCAAAAACTTATGGATCTGGATACAAAGTAGTGCAGGAGACAAAATTTATAGGGATCCATGCAGACTTAGAAACAAAACAATGATTGACTAAATAATTAAGTTATAATTACTTGGTTCCAGATGTCTGCCACGCTTAGAGCCAGCACTTAGGGCAACAATGAAATCAGGAGCCTCCAGATGGTGCTGGGCTTTGTAGTGGGTCTTGAGGCTGCTAAATGAGGTCGCAGAGTACTTGATCTCCTTGCCTTAAACTTTACTGCCTAACTTTCCTAAGCACCTTAGATCCGTCTTTTTTTGGCTTGGGGCAATTTAAGATCTAATGTACTCACAGATTTGGGGTGGTGGCCCATAACACTAGGTAGCCAACTTGACTTAAATGTCAAACATTTGTCTATTTCAACTTAATATGATATCTAACTGTAACAATTTAAACGAAGTTAAGATTAATAAAATGATAATATTAATTAATTGACCTATTACAATGGTTCATAGCACTAGGTAGCTGACTTGACATTAATGTCAAATTCTTGTCAATTTCATCTTGCTATGGTTTCTAACTGTAACTATTTACAGAAATTAAGATCTAGTTAAGCGATAGCATTAATTAATTAACGAAACATTTCAATATCAAAGTTTTTCTCTTCAAACAATTAGAATATTGAATAGACTATAATAAAAAAAAAACCATGTCAGGAACAGACAACAGTTATTTCAATTTACTGATTTACAGAATACATTAACTGATTATATATACTGATTTACAGAACAACTGGTATGCATCTGTAGCGTTCTCACAGCGAGCACAATCTTGCAATTCTACACCTTCTCTTCTCTCCCCTACATAATTTTCTCGAACAATTTATACTTCTCAAAACCCATAAAAAAACCCTCAAATAACCATCATAAAAAAAACCACTCAAATTATATATAGAGAAGTTTCTTGTTAAAAGTCATTTCTACAAGGAAACCATGTAACCTTAATTCTTTTCATCACTTTATGTGATTGCTTCCGTGCAATTCAATTACAGTAATTGAATTACAACCTCGTTATACTATTAGCACAGACACAGGCTGACATTGCTATTGGAATATTGGATATCTTATATTATCAGTCCGATAGTCCGATGTTTTATATATATATATTAGTCTGATAGTCCGATATTTTTCTTTTAGTCCGATGCTAGCAGAATATCGAAATATTGGAACTTTTATCAGAAGTGCCCACCTCTGTTATATATATATCCTTTAGACTCCACCTCTGTTATATATATATCCTTTAGACTCCAGTTGCCCACCTCTGTTATATATATATCCTTTAGACTCCAGTTTTTTTCAATTTTAAATCTTCTCACAATAGTTTTTAAAGTTATAAGATTATTTCAAAAAAATTCCTAAATGATTAAAAAAATGATTAAATGAGCAAATGGAAAAGTGTTTTTGGAAGTTATAATAGTATGTGTTTTCTGATATTAAAATGTCAAAAAATTACTATGCATTAGCTAGTATTTACATTTACTTTAGAATCCATGCAAGAAAGTTGTTGGGTTGTGTATTGAACCATTACGATGTACTTGGGTTCTTTGTGCTTGTGCTGATTCTTCATTATACTTAATTCCAGCACTTGCCCAGCTTAAGGTGTTTTTTTTCTTTAAATTGTAATTTAAGTGACTTTTTTATAGAATTGATAAATCTGATGTGCTAAATAAAATACATTTCAAAATAAATTCAGGATCCAGCAAGAACTTCAAATTCATCATCAAATTGGTCTCAGAGTGATTTATCTTCCTTTTCTTATTTGAAACTCTTAAAAGGTATTTAAAAATATCTGAAAAAGTATCTAAAAAGTTTTCTATGCATTTAAAGATTGTACTAGCTATTGCTAAATTTAGGCTCAGTGAAGAAATAGTCACAATCTAGAGACAGGGAAATGTTACATTTGATAGGTTATTATGATAACAACTAAAAAGAATAGCAATTTCTACACTTTTACTTAGAAAAGTATAGAAATTATTGCTCATAATTTTTTCTTTTTGAAGGATCTCTTTATGTTAGCATGATATCTTAATTTTAGGGGAACCTACATGCATAGTGTGGTGGCGTACATTGGGTGACCAGAATATTGGTATTGTTGGTACTCAGGTAGTTTTATTTTACATATAAAGTAATACAGTTCATCTTTTG
Organism: Hydra viridissima; assembly: GCF_058129835.1. Classification (NCBI taxonomy): domain Eukaryota; kingdom Metazoa; phylum Cnidaria; class Hydrozoa; order Anthoathecata; family Hydridae; genus Hydra; species Hydra viridissima. The sequence goes on from NW_028324312.1 coordinate 4,495,708, forward strand.
AGAATAAAAATTTGAATTTTACACTGGATCACTCCACGGCAAACCCATACCTTGAAAAGATTTATGTCTTAAAATCAGTTAATCCTTACATTATTTGTAGCCTGTAATTAATAAAACATAATTGCAAAATTTTGAATCTCTTTTAACATAAATAAGATATGTTGTAGGTACAGACTAAAACACGCCTTGATTTTACAGCAACGAAATAAAGTTGGAATTGAGCCCCCAAAATTGATAATTTCTCTTTGGCCAGAGGAGGTTTTTAGCAGGTCCATTTAGATTCAATAATAGGAGTTTTATGCCATATTTAGTTGTTTCTCTATCCTTGTCCCAGCAACTGTTCTCTCAAGCAAATATCTTTTTGCTAATTGTTCTTGAGCATGATTAATTTCCTCTTTTGTACTTAACTTGTAACTGATTTCATTTATTTTGTCTTCTCAAAAAGAACTTATTATAGTAACTTCCAAAATCTGTTATCTTTTGTTTGTTTTTAATTTTTTTATTATTCTTTGTTATCAAAGTCTTCCTTGCAATAATAAAGGTTAATAAGGTTTTTTAAATTTTTGTATTGTGGCTGCTCAGCCATCCTAAACATACTTAGCACTTGATACATCAGGAAGATTGAATTTGATTAATCCAATTATATCTATTCAATTTTTGTAGATCATATGAGAGGAATGCAAGAAGTGTACTTAAGTCAAGTTTGACTTGAATTTCAAAGTTAGACTTGGTCAATTCAGACTTCATAATTTAGCTTGACCAAATGCAAAAGGTGTTGAATTCAAGGTGTTTATTGGCAAAAGTTGCTAGCAATTAATAGCAGCGAAACATTTTTTTTTACAGAAAAAATCTTTTGCAGAAACAAATTTTATATTGAGAATTGTATAATAAGGCTTATTAAAAAAGTAATAGCAGTAAAATAACAAAGCTGTCTAAATCATCAGTCTCAGCATCAGTAATCTGTTGGTCATTACCAAGAGCAAGTTCATCTTGGTACTTTCAGATCCTTACCCTAGGCTAAAAATAACCATCACTTTTGTGATCTTATAATCTTTTTGGTGATCTTATAATATACCACTTTGGTAATCTCATGAATACCACTTTGGTAATCAACATCTCTTGATTTCTCCATTTTTAACAGGTTCCATTTGAAATAAAAATACACAAAAGACACAGAAAAGAGCAAAAATATAAAATTTCATGGTAAAATATAATTTATTTTGCTGCAGTGAAATTATAATTTATTTTGTAATAATCTCACTGCAGTGGTAGTTAAGTTTATCATATAACACTTATATATTTTTAGGTTGTAGTAAGGAAAAGATTACAAATAAATATGTTATCATAGGCTGTTTTTATTTGCTATTTAGTTTCTTTTTAATAAAATGTAAGTTTCATCATAAATATTTATGATTGGAAGTGCTTATCATATAAAAAATATTAATTTTTAAATGCATATCCACCTATGACCTTATGCAGACTTAAATATTTGTAAAATAAATTCAGATGAATGGATGATCTTGGTAATTCCGAATGAGTCAATGGAAATCTCATATAGAGATGGCTCTTTTGAAATTATTAGGCCACTTATAGAAACAGAAAAGAAAACTTTTGTAGAACAATTGTTAGCATCTTGTTCATTAACACATGAAAAAGTACAAGGTTCAATGTTAAACAAAATATCTCTCTCAAAACAAAATGCAAAAAAGCAATCTAATGAAGTTCATGATCTTGATAAAGAACTAATGCAAAAACAAATAGAAATATTTAATATAAAAATAAACTCACTCCAGCAAAAGCAAAAAAAAACAAAATGAACATGAAATTAAAATAGAAATTTACCAAAAAAAACTGTCAGTTATAACTTTATAAAAGAACAACATAACATTGGGAATTATTTTATTTGAGGATTATCATTTTCTTACATGTATTTTTTATGTCTTTCAAATAACAGCAGATCTAGTTACTTTTTTTTGTAATGCTTTAATTAGTTTATTTTTTCGGAAAGTTAATTTTTGAACATGGTTATACTAAATTGAAATGTAAAATGTAATTCTTCTGAAATAATATGCGGTATAAACATTTGCAAATATTATTTTTGTTATTAGACTTTTATTATTGCTATTATCTATAATCATACACACAAAAAAAGTCTATAAAAATAATTAGCCTACAATTTGATTTATCTTTGTTTCTCCAAAAATATCTCTTGTGAATGCTTCTGCACCATCTTTCTGAATGCCATTTTTTTCCCATTCAACATTTTGTAGAATGGCAATTTTGTAAGGCACAAAACGGGATATTATTATGGCTATAGATTTTTCCAGTTTTGTTTGTAAGGGAATATTAAGGGAGGGTAATAGTTTTTTTAAAATATCAAAACTACATTCAACTGACATACTTGTACTTCTCAAACTGTAATTGTAAAGGATTTCACTTTCATTTCTTGGGTTAGAAAAAAATGTCATTAAATATTTTTTGCAAGGATAGCCAGAATCACCTATAATATGAATGTGTTGACAAGCTTATAAAACTTGTTTAATAGGTGAGTTAGCAAAAACTAATGTTTCCAGGCCATTGAATACAATCAGATAAAATTTCTTGACCTGGTAGTTCAAGGAAAAAAATCCCTTTCTGTTTTGATATAATTCTACTTTTTCTCTACCAGGATTTACTATATTATCTATTATATATGTGTGTTCCATCGATTGCTCTAATACATCCAGGGAATCTTTGAATTTAGTAAAATCTAAATAATCATTGATAATTTAAATATTCTCCTTATCAAAGAAAATTTCAAAGTTTGTAGAGAATAGCAAAATGCAGATTTTTATGAAAACATTTTTTTTTTCATAATCACCTTTGCTGAATTATCAAAGAATCAGTTTCTTACAAAAACTTTATTTGCTAATGTCTTTTGTTAGCAATTGTTGACTGATTAACTTTCAGCTCCTCCAAATCACCTATTACTCTTTAAAAGAGTATACTTAATTAAATCAATATAAAATTTACAATAAGAAGGTACCATTTTCTGATACCATTTCTTTGATATCTACTCATTTGGAATTAACCATTAGCATAAAATCAAAATGAAATAGCCAGTTGTTGTACAAGTGAAAGAGGGTAACCCCAATAATTTACATTGTTGTTAATAATGTCATTAGCTAGCAAAGCATGCAATTGTTAAATTCAGAATGTTAAAAAATTAAAAAAAAAAAAAAGATAAAGTAATTAAACTAATGCAAAAACTTCAATATTTATTTTAACCTTTTGAAATCCTAATTTTTTTTTTTAATTACCTAAAAGGCAAAACTTGACAAAATGTATGTATTTTGCGTATTCGGAATATTCAGAATGAGATTTATTAAGTATTTAAAAGAAAAAAAAATACATTTGATAATTTAAACTATTTTTAAATATTGTGTTACTAAAATGTCGAGTCTAACTCGACATAGGAGTTGGTGTAAGAAATATAATGTCAAGCCACACTCGACAAAGGAGTGGAAAGGGTTAATCTAAGAAACTTGAAGATTATAAAAATGCATTTCATTTTAATATTTTTTATTTCAAATAAATAAGTGAGTATTTATGCTAATCAACGACATCAGTTTCTGCACAGTGGCAATTTTTTTCCCTACTAATGTCCACTCTCTAATCAAATCTTCAGTTGTACTTATTGTTTTGCCAATCTTATGCAAATATCCTTTGCCAATTCCCCAAAATTTCTCAATGGGACCGAACTGTAGGCAGTTTGGTGGATTTAAGCTTTTTGGTATGAAATCGATGTCCCTTGAATTGTACCACTCTATGATCTTCTTAGAATGATGACAAGAAGCAAGATCAGACCAGAACCAACAGGGAGCATCATGGCTTCAATAAAATGGCACAAGTCTAGCTTGCAAGCATTCCTTGATGTAAACATCTGAGTTTAAAGTTTAGGATGTTTAAAGTCACATTTGATGTACATTTCATCATCCATAATTATGCAGCTATTGAATTTTGTAAGCACTTTATCATAACGTTTTCTAGCTCAAGTTTTAGCAGTCTTAACTTTCCTGATAAAATATTCTGAAATTTTATATCTTTTGGCTCGTTCTCTGTTTGATAAGCCAGGATTTTGTGTGAATGATCATTGAATACTAATTGCTGCTTTCTTATCCTTAAAGCCACTCTTTCTTCCCTTTTGATCATTCGATAGATAGAGCTTTTGTATTGTTTTATGACCATATAAACATTAGTTTTGCTAGATTCAGATGCTTTAGCAATTGAAAGTAACGAACCGTTAGGATTTTTTTTTGATAGTTGTACAGATTTTCTTTTCGTTTTTCAAACGTTTTTGATGACATTTCAATTAAGAGAAATATTTTGACTCGTTTGTTGATTTTTTTAATTAATACTATCATTACTTAATGTATTTACCCAAAAAAAGTATTTTAAAATGTGTTAGTGACAAGTTTTAAAATGAAATTCATTGTTCCGAATTTAACAATTGCATGCTTTATTTCAAAAGTGTCTTTTGTAATTCTGTATTGCTTTTCAAATTCTATATTGTTGTAGTCTTCTAAAACATTGGCTCTGTCAATAATAAGCTATAGTATGTGATTTGGTATATTTATTCTTCTTTTAAAATGGAGCTCATACAGATTCATAATTGAATATTTAAAACATGTTTTTTTTTTAATATTTGATTTTATTACTACTGTTTATTACTAAATGGAATTTATTTTTACACTATGTCGCTTAAAAATGCATGCTTACATAATAGTGATAATGTGCCTTGAGATAGTTGACCTACTTATGGAATTAACATATATTACAATTAGGCAATAGGCTGTCTATTATCTAAAAAGATCATAACTAGATGTTAGGATTTTAAAATGTTCAGCATTGCAAAATGTTAATAAACATTTATAATGACATCATAATATATGACATATTGGATAATAACATATGAGTTACAAAATGTTTTAAAAAATCGATGTTTTCACAATGATATTAATCAGTTTTTTGTAATGAATTGATTGACAAACGTTTTTTCACAATAATTTCACTTTAACATCCTAAATTAATTATGTCAGTATACCTAAGTAACTACTTATGCTGGTAAAAAGTTACTTTTATGTATTAGCAAAGGTTTGAGTAACTTATATGATAATAGTAAGTTTTGTACGCATTTACAAAATGATAATGACGGTTTGTTTTTTGTTTTTTTTTTTGCTTATTTTCAATTTAAGTTTCAAAATTTGTGTGTACCATACTTAAAAAAATGACTTGAAATTTCAAAAACTCTTGTTTTCCAAGTAGGATTTTCAATCAATTTTGCTTCTTACATTCTTCTCAAGTAAGATTTCAAATTTGGTGCCTGACTTGACATTTCAAGTCTGCTTTGGTGAAATTTTGCTGGTTTTCATGTATAACTTATGTTGAAGTTTGCTTTTTTCATTAGCTTAATTTACACTGCAGTTTTGAAGTACAACTTCAAGTTTGAAGTTTGCTTCTTTCATTCCATCCTATATTAAGGCACACATTCTTTAAAATAACATAAAGTGGTATCTTTAAATCAGGTTGCTTTCTATGTTTTTCTTTAGTTACTTGGTGAATAAGCAGATTCTTGTTTATATCACTAACGTTATTTGGTCAGTGCAACTTCTTCCTCTATTTCATTTTTTGTAAACTCTTACTCTAAACAATTTTTTAATACCAGTTGGTTACATCTTTGCAGCATACAATTAACATTTTCAAGGGCTTGCACAATTAAAACCATAAATTATTTGGATCAACTGGGGACTTTGTGGTGGGTGTGCACACACATTGTGAGTATTAAATTTTAATGCACCAAGCTTCAGGCTACAAAACTGAGATAAACTGATATTGGCTTTAGGATACATATATATGTTTTTCATATAACTGCTTTGCCTAATTAATTGAAATCTTCATATTGCTTGAAAGATAAGTAAAAAAATATTTTGCCATATTAACCAAAACTTAGAGCTATTTTTACTCAAATTCACTGAAACTATTGCTAATTTACAACCTGGTTACAGCCTGTGTTAAAGACTCAAGTCAAGTATTGTTTGAAAAAGAAAATTCATATTTTATCCTACTAAAGGGAGCAATAACATAAAGTACCCTTTTGCTTGATTAAAAAACCCTTTTTTTAAAGAGATCATGAACTAGTTTTTAATTAATGCAATAAATTATGAACTTTAAATGTCTTACAATTAAACAAAAATGTCTTTTGAAGGCTCAAGTGATAAAAATTCTTTTCTAATGCTGACAAAGTAATGATATAAAGTTAAAAGTTTTTGCCAGGTTTTTGGTGACTTTATTTTAGCTCTAACAATTGATAATCTTGAAGCCCTGATGTTTTTAAACAAAATAGTAAAAAGAAGAAACTGTCATTTTGGAATTGACGTTAATCAAATTGGCTAGCAAATTTAAAAAAGATTGTAATAATCATTTTCAAGATAATAAAAAGTTACTTATATGGCTTTTCCAGTTGTCAAAAAAAAAAAAAAAAATAATATTGATTTTGAGACATAAGGTGTCAACTTTTTTTTTTTTAAGTGATTTGACATGAAATGACTTTTCACACAGAATAATCTAAGATATAACAAAATATAAAAGTGAGCTGTAAGATATAATAAGAATAAGCTTTAAGATATAATAAGCTTGTGTTTTTGTAAAGGTTTTTGGTACACTGTTCCTTTAAGCTCGTTTAGAAAGTAAATAGACTGTTATTAAATTGATAAAGACATTTGAAGTCACAGGGGAAAAACCAGATATGTTACAAATTTAATATTATTTGTTATCCCCTTTTTTTCTTCTTTTCATATTAAATAATGATCTGACAGTGCAAAGAAATCGAAAAATCACCTGTCATCAATAAAGAAAAGTTAAAGATACTCTATCCTATGGAAAAATAAGACACTTCCAAACTTTAAAATTTGTATTTCTCAAAAGTTGTAAAATGATATAAAGTGACATGTCCATTTTTTCCCCTGTGGTCTTCATATATATGGATCAAATATTTAGGAGTGTGAATAAAAGTTTTTAGAACACAATTTTAACCAACAAATTTAAAATATTCAGATTTTAAGTTTCTAATCATTATTTTGGGCTTAATCAAGATATTTAGTCAAACAAAGTAAAAATTTTCAACCACAAAAAAAAAATTTAAAAGTAAAAATTTTAAAAATATCACTATTGTATTATGCACAAAATTTCAGGTTGGCGAGCTTGTGTTTATTGATCTTTCATTACATAAAGAATTATGTCGAACTTCTATAAAAGAGAAAATTCTTAATCTTAAAATTATGCAAGTTATTAAAGAAAGGACAACTCATCTATTTGTAAGTATTCTTGTATTATAAAAACCTGACTTAGATTCAAACAGTTTTTAGTATTAGTGATATTAAATTGTTGTTTTTAAAATTATGTTAACTATTTTATAGTATGTAAATACATATTTTAGTTAACTTATTATCACATATATTCTGGTTTATTGATTACTACATATATTCTGCTTAATTGTTTCTTGCATATATTTGGCTTCATTTTTTAAGTTATTTAATTTCATTTTTTAAGATTTACACCTTAAAGAGATCAACAATCCAGCTATTGTTAGAGAGTCCATCACCAAAAGCCTTAAAACCATCTTCCATTTTATCACAGTCATGTGATCTTGGCTATGATACAGTAAGGGAGTGCGATGTGGAGTCAATTATAAATATAGATAGCCAAGATAATAAAGAAGAGCTGAATATATTAAGCCGTTTAGAAGTAATATTTTTACTAAAAGTTTTTTATTTTTTGGGAAAAAAAGCGTTTTACTCTAATAATACCCAATCTGAATTGATGATAACTAAATTCTATATTACAATAAATTTTAAATATATTGGTAAGCAATTGTTTACTTACAAAAGTTTTCTATCCTTCAGATTCTTCCTCAAGATTTTGTTTACTCTTTGCATGAAATAGCTGATCAAGTACTTTTTGCTAAGCAAGACCTGAAGAACAATGTCTTAGAAGTTTTTAGTGAGCTGAAGCAATCCCCACAATTTATCTGTTATCTCCCAAGAAGCATTGCAATTTTCTCTGTAACTAATAAGCTAATCTTAACTATTTCAAATGATGTTGACAAAAAGGTACTTTTATTATAATTACTTTATAGTCATTGACAGATTTGTAACAGAACAAGCCTCCCAGTTCAATAAACTTTCAGTTACTAATATTCTCAGTATAAACAGAGAAACAGCACAAAGAAACATTTATTCTATGACAAGATTGAATCAGTTAATAGAATTTTGTTCTGTAAAAGAGCTGCATAGTAATTCTTTGATAGGAAGATTCTTAATCTACAGGGTAAAGCAGGTTGATTAGCTTCGTTTTTTCATGTGCTTTATTCTAAACAATATTAAGCATATAAAGTTATTATCCTCATGAGTGTCACTATTTGAAATTTTGTTCTTTGATGGGCTTTTTCTTTCTGAATTTTGTTTTTGCATGGTTTATTGTTTCAATCAGTTCATAGATGGATTTTATATTACACTTTTGCTATAGTGAAACCTAATAACTTAAGCTAATCTTCTAAGCTCTTATACTTGTGCAAATTTGGTATACAGTTGTTTAAGAAAATAGTCTCTGATGGAAATCTCTAAATGATGAAAACAGATTATAATGATGTTGTTTTATCTAGTAGTAATGTTGAGATAGACTTCGTGAGCATGATGTGGTTAGAGAAGTAGTGGGCAATCTGAGTACTAGCAGTGTTAGTGTTATCTCTGTTATGTAACAGCAACCATATCATACAAAACTGGCTTTAGTTTTCCTGATAGCAATCATTTAGGCCTTTGTCAACAGAGCTGATTGGATTCTCACAGAAAACTCAGTGATTATTATCAACTATTTGAAAATAAATGTTGAAAAAAAAAACATACCACATTGAATTATTCCAAAAATCCTATACCAAGAATTATTACCAACCAAAACATCTTATTAAAGTCATCTCTAATTTAATCAAGCTTAGCTTTACACAAGCCCCCAACAGTTTGTAAATGTAACCATCATTTGCTAGATGAAACAGTTGCTTTCAGAAGACATGTTACAATTTAAAATCATCACAGATCTTAAAATAGTTTTGTCCAGCAGGGCTTTCATTTTAGAAAACTGATAATTGTGTGTTATACATGTATTCAAATATTTTTTTATGCCAAGGATGTTTCTCCTAACATTTAGAGTATTACAATTAATAAAGAATTTTTATAATTTAAGAATGTAAAAAATTTGTAAATGATCATATAAAAGAAAATTAATTGTTATTACCTGAATATTTTTGAAAAGGTAGTGTTTGTAAGTTGACTATATATATATATATATATATATATATATATATATATATATATATATATATATATATATATATATATATATATATATATATATACACATATATATATATATATATGTATATATATATATATATGTGTATATGGTTAACTTACAAAATGTATGTATAAATGAAGTTGCAGATAAAATGTCAGACAGAAGTATGTTTTTTTTTAAAATATTTTCCCCTTAACTGGTAGGTTATTTTGGGGGTATTTTATGAGATTATTTTTGTTCCTGTCTTCAAATGGATTGCAGACTTGAATAAATATACCCTTTAAAAAAAGCTCCCAGTAGCCTACTAGTTAAGAGGAAATTAAGTTTTGAAAAAAAAAATTATTCATTCTTATATTGGATCAAAGTTCATTAATAGGAAGTTTGGTTGAGATGAGCTATCAGCAACAACTTAGTTTCTCTTCTTTTGATTGGTTTTTAAATCTCAACGCAAGTCATCTCCATCAAAATAAAAAAATTGTTGTTACTATTAAATCATACTATACTTTTTGCTAAACTTTTCCAATATCATCATTTTAGAAAGTTAAATATGAGCAAACAATTTTGAGATACTTACCTCAGTATTAGCAGTAAATCTGTCTGTTATCTTCCTCAGTGTTTATATGTTATTATGTAAATGCAAATAAATTTTAACAGCAATATTCAAAAATATATTTACAAATACTAAGTGTTGTTAGTTTTTCACAGGTATTAGAACAATAAAAATGGCTTCCAGTGTCATTGCACAATTGTATTGTCCGAACCATTCTGCAAAATGAATGAGCAATAAACTCCCTTATCAAACATGTATTAAAATAGAGTTTTTATCTATTTTTTTAAATAAATAATAGTTGTTTTCAATTTTAGATATGTAGCATAGAATTTATAGATGATTAATATATTTTTTTTTAATTTAGGGGCATTAAGCTCCAATTATATTTTTTATACCCTAATCAAAGAAATGGATAACTGTAGGCTGTAGATTTCTGGTAAAAGTCTTTGTTTTGGGAAATATAGCTTACTTGTTTATGTCTTTCAAATATCTGTTTTAAATATCATTTTTTAAGTAAATTGTTAAAGCTAAAAACAAAGTACAAAGTTTTGTTGTATTATTTCTTGCATGAAATGCACCAGATTTGGAAAAGTTTTTCAAAAACTTTAGACAAAATTGGAGAATGGAGTGCAAAACACACATCTCTAAAGTCAAATCAACAATGGTTAAAAATTGGTTAGAAAGCAATGTTTTAAACAATTTATGATATTTGTATTTGCAACTAATGTAAATACGTAATATTCCGTTATTTTTAAGAAAAAAAATATCATGTTTAATCAAAAGAATAGGTTTTTGTTTAAAACTTATATTTATCAATACATGAACATAAGATTTAAAACATTATTGCTATCAGTTTCCTTATTTTCGATCAACGTTATTTCAATGTTGTTTCAACGTTGTGTGCTTGCTGGGTTTTAACGTCTAATTTCATTCCCTAACGAACGCTTTTAACCATACTGTAAGTAAATATCATACAGTAAGTAAATATCATACAGATCTTAGTGTCTCCTCTCTTAATAAAATAGGATCAAAAAACTTAGTGTAGGTTCTCTTCACACAATAGGATCAGGAAACTTAGTGCAGGTTCTGCTTAAATAAACTTTAAACCCCATAGAGCTAATTACCCTGCTTTACCCTACCATTTGTAAACATTTTTAATTCAGTCAAGAAAAATTAAATTTCATATACTTAAGACAGCACATCTTATTTAAAAAATCCTGGCAGTCAATAACTTTTTTTCTTGAATTCTAACAACTTTAGTTCTACTTTTAAAAAAATTATATGCTTTATGTTAAAGTTTTTTAATGTATTTAAATTTGTATTTTTAAAATATTGTTCATGTTATTGCTTTTGTTTCTTAGCTGTATTTATGGTTTTTTTAGGGTCGTATTCAGCTTTTCTCTCGTGAACTTTCTACTGCTACGCATGTAAAACAAAGTTTGAAAGTAAAAATAACTTTACTCTTTTTTCAAAAAAATAACATTTTTTAGAATACCCTAACATAATATTATTACACTTGATTAACACAATATTATTACACTTAATTTTAGAAAACAGATAGTTATGTAGAGAAATGTATTCAAAGTTTTTCTCTTATGGAATCAGAAACTATTTTGAACACTTACATTTACAAATTCAGTCATCCTTCTTTGTGGAATTCAGTTTTTCCTTGCTCTGTTGGTTATAAAAGTAATGAAGAACTCTCTAGTTTTTTAATTGTATCAAATAGTGGAGTGATGGAGTGTAAGCCACGGTGAATATTGTTTTTACTTTTAAAATACTTTTAACAGTGTTTTAATCTATTTTAATCCTTCTAATTTTTGCAGCGCTAAATAAATAAAATTCATAAAATCCACTCCTAGATTATGCATATGTATATTGATACTTACTAAATGAGCCTCATTTTGATTTTTGCAAAAATCTGCCACAATTCATAATATTATTATTGAACAACTGAATGGAAAAAGGATGATAATCCAATTTTGTATTTTTTGAGTACTCTCCTTTTTCTACTTAGCTGTTCTATTATATTGAGCAATATAGTTTTTCATTAAAATTTTGCCAAACCATTCAGGCTCTTCATAAACCATATTCAGGCTCTTCATAAACCAGGCTTAATTGTAGGTAAGTCTTAATTAATTTTAATTTGGAAAAAGGTGTGTCTACTTGAGGAATTAAAACCAATAAAATCTTTCAATGAAGCTTTTACTAAATAAAATATTTAAAAAATTTGATTTGAGACTCCATTGATTCTAATTTCATAGCAAAATCAAGAAAAAAAATATTGTATATCAATTTAAGAATCAAGTCTTAATGGGGATACCATTGTAAAGAAATATGAATAAAGTAACAAAGTCTCATAAATATCACAAGTGTTCTTTAACTTATAAATTTATGTACTATCTGCTTTTTCTTTCTGATGCTGTTAACCAATCTATTTCTGCTTTGATTGCAAATTTAATGCAAAAGTTTCTGAAATTTATTAAACCCTTATTTACACAATATTACAATCTTACAGAATTAAATAACAAATCAATTTCAAATTTAATCCCTCATTAAAATAGTTTAGTATAGTATGCTGTACAGTGCAAATATACCAACAAACATTTCACTTGGCAATTGCTTCAAAAAATTTATTAATTAGATGTACATTTTGGGTGTCCGCCAAATGTTTACATCTAATTAATAGAGCAAGCACTCTGTTAAATAGGTTAACTAATTGATGTAATATATTTTTCTGTAAAATATAAAATAATTATAACTGTAGAATACAGATATCCCTTTCTACAATTCATAGAGACTCTGATATCTTTGCTATTTTGCTCTAGTCCTTTTTCTGAAAAGGAACCCAAACTGTAGTCTTTATTCATTCTGATTCAGTAGAATAAATGAATGGAGCATGAAGTATATTATTCAATAAAGTTAAAGGAAAGTTTTCAATGGTGTTAGTAAAAAGGTCCTAGCAAGTCTTCTCAAATGTTTCAAAGTTGATTATTTTTATAAAGGAAATTACATGTATAATAGCACATAGTATTTTATGGTAAAACTGTCTGGAACAATATGTGACATTTTAGAACTAATTATTTCAGAATCTGTGACTCTGTCCTCCAGTCAAATTGGGTTCTATTATGCGCTTTAATCAAAACAAAGGATATGTTTTGTTTTGAAATTGTCTTTTGATTGGAATGTTCTCTCTAGCACTTGTTATTGGAAAAACATAAAAGATTTAGTGAACAACTTTTGTGATTGATGTAACCATACATGCTGCAAAAGCTCTATTAGTCTGATGTTCATGCTCTACTGTTTTCTCTAGATTCATTCTCAATTAATAACTCTTATATTCATCTCCATTTTTCAAATTAAATATACAGGATAGACAATTAAGAGTTAAGCAAAATGTTTTATCATTTTTATTGAAAAAATCTTCTTTATCTACCATTAGTCTTTAGTTCATTTTGATTTGCTGTCCATAAACATGGTTTATAAACATCTATAATAGATTTTTCCTCCTTCCTTTTTTATCAAATAATTGATCTTGTGGATTCATTTTTATGAAACCATAAGAACTCTCATTTGCATCAACTTCATTATGACACTTTTTATGGCTTCATTTAACTCATCAGATGCTGGAGGCAGCTTAACAAAACTCTTAATGCATGTATAGAATTTTGGTCTTTTATTTGTATGACATGTTGTAAGGTAATTTTTTAACATATGCATTTCAAAAATTATATGGCTCAGTAGGACCTGAATACCACTCTATTTTCTGTTAAATAGAAAAATAAATAAAAATTATAAAATAAAATTCTTTATAAACTTAAAACTCTTTGCAAACAACTTTAGTATTTTTTCACATCATTATGATGTTTTTGTTAGATTATGCTTACTGAAATTATGTGCACTTATTATTTTTTATAAAAGTTGAAGAATATCAGAATATGTGTTATTTTAAATGCTTGCATCTGGTGTTTTGTAAGAAAAAGTCAATTAACTTACATTTTTAGCTTATTTCCCTGTCCGCTTTGTAAATATTCAAGTGTAATAGTTTTATTTTTTTTACTTTATTTTTTTTTTTTATTTGAAAAAAATTGCTGTTGTCATTATGTTGTTTTTATTTTTAAGTTTTTATTTAGGATTTTGCCTGAAAGTTATTTTGCAGAACTGTGCATGAAACATGATCTAGAATATTCTAAAAGATTTGGTTTGGTATTCAATTTAAATGCACCTTTGCTTTATGAGGTATCTGATGAACTTATCAGGTTTAGGTTTATTGATTTTCCATTAAAAAAAAAAAGTTATTTAAATTTAGGAAGTAGACATTTTTCATAGAAAAGAAATGTTTTCTTAGAAGTTAGATTTTTAATAAATGTTAAAACTAATTGAATGCTGAAAAAAGTTTTCTAATAAATTTGTCATTTTTCCTGATACAGTAGATTACATTTTACCTTTTTACAACAATAACTTAAAACAAATGAAATTTATGTTAACCATCAAAATTATTTATATTTAAAAGTTCATTTTTAATATCTAAGTTAAACCTATTTTATCTGAAATTATATCTGTTGATATTTTTTTATTTAGTACATTGCTGATAAATGTCTAATACAAAAAGATTTACAAAGTGCAAGCAAGTTCTATAACTTATCAAAGGTTTTTGATTTTTTATTTAGTACATTGCTGATAAATGTCTAATACAAAAAGATTTACAAAGTGCAAGCAAGTTCTATAACTTATCAAAGGTTTTTGATTTTTTATTTCATTAAAATTTTTTGATGAAAGAAACAAAAGTTGATCATTTCTTTTTGTTATACCACTCAAATTTATGTTGATATGAAAAAAGATGATATCAAAATTTATTTAATTGGTATCATATGAAAATATTAAAATCACTGAAAACTATGGAAATCATGTTTAATACAACTAAGAAAAAGTTTATGAATTATTTTTTTTTAAAAAGATAAACCAACAAGTGACTTAAAAGTCTTTGTGAGCAAGCTAAAGCAAATATTGGATTCTGTAAACAGTATAATAATATTGTATAAATTTTGTAGAATAATAAATTTGAGCTCACGAAATAAAAAAAAAATTAAATAAAGTAAATTATTTTACTGTGTAAAAGTAATGTAATATAAAATACCAAACTGAATAAAGTAACTGACAGATTAATGAACATTTTTTGTAGATTGTTTAAAATATTACAGGATTTCAATTTTTTTTTCAAATTTGGTTCAAGCTAATTTAACCTAATTTAACTGAAGTTGAAACTGATACTTTCATATACTAAAAGTTAGCTTTTAATCAGATTAAGATGATAATCATAGTCTAAATATGTGGAAACTTTCTGATTAAAAAATATTTAAAAAAAATATTTTCTTGGTTTTATTTTTTTAAATTTGAAGTTGATTTTCACTTTTCCTTTCAAAAGTATAAAAGATAGCTATGAATGAAGATTGAGATAAAATGAAACACGAAAAATAGAAAAGATTCTCATATTTTTAATCCGATGACAAGTAGCAATAATATCAGATACTTTAACTGACGTAATTAGTATAGTAATAATAAGAAAATTAAACTAAATTGTTATATAGTAATATAATATTGTTATAATTTTATATGTAAATATATTTTAATTTTTCTTGATTGCACTACCTGGTTAAAAATATCCAGACTAAAAAGAATTTGCCATCAATAAATGTTTACATTTTTGAAATGATTAGATAACCCATTCTAAAAATCTAAATGTTGAAAATATTCTGTTGCAGTTCTAGCTGAAAAAGCTAATGGTTAATTTGGCATGTTGTAAGACATAAAGTATTTATTTAGGCATAATACTTAAGAGATTAGGGGTTGAATTTTTATTAGGTATTTTTTAAGAAAATAGTTTTTTAAAGAAAAAAAAAATTTATAAAAAGAAATAGAATGTGTTTGTTAAGCAAGTTTATTAAAATGAAAGAGTAATTTGATCATTTAATGAAGAATGGCTTTATGTTAGAATTGGTTTTTTTGCAAATAATATTTTATACAGAGAGATAGAAAGCAGTGTTGCATTATATGAACATTATGATTTTGCCTAGTTTAAACTTACTCTCACTACCACAAACCAACACACTTGTGTATGATATTTATGAGATTGCAAGAATTATTATTATTCAATATTTAAATGTGCTAAAAAGTGTAAGGTTAAAGTTCATTTTAAAAGTTTTAATAATCTCTTAGTAAAATAAGCAAGATATGTTAAAATGAAATTAGATTGTCACACTTTGTAACATTACATAAAGACCAACCTTGAAGAACCTTTAACTAGAAGTTAGTATAAATATAATTTGAACGGTTTTTTTATGACAGTATTTGAGGGTTCTTTATGGATTATGAGCAGTATAAATTCAACACTAATAATTTGTAGAGGAAGGTCTTTTTGAAATAAAAGAAGATGTAGAATTTTAAGACTGTGTTTGCTACAAGAAACCAACACAAAAATCATAAACAAATATGTATTTTTCAAACCAAATGTAATTTGTATTTTAAAATTTAGTTGCATAATCTAGTAACTATGCATATATAAATTTTCAATCTTGATTTTAGTGTTCTCCAGTTAAAAGAGCATCTCAGTTGATTAGCTTTGCATCTGTTACTGATAGCCTGAGATTTATTATGCAGGTAAATATAATTTAATCATTACAGAATGTGATTATTTATTATTTGAAGCATGAAAGTAAGTTTTTTTTCTAGACTTTGAAAAAACTTGGAAATAGTCTAATGTTTAAAGATAAGAATGATCTTTCTAATTTGGCTGTGTTATGTTATATTGAGCAGGTAAGTTATCTTTTTTTAAATGATTTTTAAATAAAAAGAAGTTTTTATTTAAAAAGTATATAATTACTTCGTTTTACATTTTTATGGATTTTATAAAAGATATGTATATATATTTATTTACGGTTTTTTCTTTCTGTCTTAGATTATGGAGAGCTCAAGTTCTGGAACATTTTTTAAAAACTTATCTGAGTCATTTAAGTATGTTTTCAAAATAAAGTTTCATAAAATGAGCTGCCTGTGAGATAATTGTATATGAGATGAAATTGCATGTAAGATGAGCTAAATGTAAAATGACTTACACATGAGACAACATGAAACTGTGACAAATGACCTGCAAGTAAAATAGCGTGCATAAAAAAATGACTTGCAAGTGAGATGTTGTGCGTGAGAAATAATCTGTATGTAAAATGATCTGCAGATCATGCATTTCATTATGAGATAGAGTTATCTGTATTTGAGATGATTTGTTTGTGATATGGCTGCATAGTTTCTACATTTGTTATTTTTAAATTTAAGTGGGAAAAACTATTTTCTTTATTATAAAGCAATTTATATTTCTTTATTTCTCTGAAAATTTTTTTATAGATCTTTTCTTTATGATAATTTGGATTATGATGCTATGGCAGCCATAGATCTATTAATTGGAAATGGGTTGTTGGAATATTTGTTTGATGTTGCTAAGGTAACCCTTCCTATTTTTGTCTTGTTTAAAGATGCTTTCAGACCGTGGAAGCAATATCAAATGGGCAAGTAGATAAAATCATTTTTTAAATCTAAATCTTACATTTTTAGGCCAGATCTCTAATAAAAGTTGCACTTGAAAAATTTGCTTGTTTTGGGAATTTTCAATTAGCACCTTCATTGCAAACAATGCTAGTAGATGGTGGCCATGCAGAAACTATATGCAATGTTTTTGGCGGTAAATTTTTTTTCAAAAAAATTGAAAAAAATATAAGTGTTTTCTCTGAAATCTTTGTGACATTTTTATGAAACTTGTTTAATTGACTTTCAACAAATTTTTACTTATTCATGAAGGAATGTTCATTAGACATATGCAAGCAGATGAAGCTATTAAGTGCCTTCTTGCTCAGGTATTTCTATGATTATTATTTTTTAATAAGACTGTTGCAGTTTTATTTATTGTAGAAAAAATATTATTTGTTTCTCTATATAGAGAAACAAATAATATTTTTTAGAGAACGTTTTTTTTACATTTTATATCTTACAGCAACTTTGTAAAGAGCAACAATTTGGCAATTGACTGTTAAAGTATTATCTTTTAATTTTAGCCAGCTGTCACTAAACAATTTATCTCTCTTATCTCTGATCAACTTCTTAATCTGTCAGAAACAACATTACTACAGTTAGGTCGAATGTTTGATCCCTCAAGACAATTTATACGTCCTCTTTTAGAAAGAAGCGAATCTTCATTTCGAAAAAGGTAATCAATTAGTTTTTTCATTAGAGGTGATATTTTTGAAGCAAATTCTCACCAAACATGGCATTGTGCATTTCAAGCTTCTTCTTCCCAACGCTACCATAATGGCTGACTATACTTTAACTAAACTTGTCTTATTTGATGATTGGGTAACATGATATTAATATCAACTCTTATTAATAAGACCTAATTAAAGTTTATCTTCAATTTAGTTGCAAAACATTTTGATAGAACATAAGAGAGAATACCCATTTTTTAAAAACACCTTAGGTGTTTCAAGCCTTCTCTCCTCGCTCCAAAATGATAAATAAAAACTTTTAGAATCATAAGTTGCAGTCTTGTGTAAATGTGTAAAACATAATATGGTAAATGAAAATCTTGCAATTTTCTTTAAGCAAAGAGGTCATAATGTGAAAAAATGAACTCAACACACAGATTTGTCATGTAGACCAGGTCATAATTTTAAATATCACTCTACTGTGACCAAATGTACTTGACTATACATGGCAAAATATTGTTTGATTTTAGAAAAGCACTAAACTGTGAAAAAACTAAGCAAATTTATGGTAATAGTTTTACTTGCTATAACAGTCAGAAAAAATGTATTTTTTTTTACATCCCTGGTAAGGGAACCTGTTTTACTTTTAGCTTCTTTTGTTTTCAGGCATTTTTTATTTAGACTATTGAATCAATCTGAACCATTCAAAGTTTGTGTTATTCTCTCAAATATTTTGTAAAAATTATACTTTTGATTTTTTTTCTCTGAAAACAACACTGACCACTTTATTACTTCCTTAAAAAGTAATCAATAGGTCAATAGTGCAGCATTGTATCTTGCACTTTTGACCAAGATGTCTTGTTTCTTTGACCATAGTGTTATTATTAAAAAATTATTGGACTTATTTAAAATTATAGCTTTTTTAATATATTATAAGGAAACTTCTGGCCAACCTCATATCAGTAAAAGCTTTTATAAACATTTTGTAAGCAATCAAAGTTGTCTAAAATAAATCCAAAAAATCCATCAATATTTTTCTATAACTTGGTATACTAGCTAGTGGCCTAGGTACAATTAGAAATGAACTGATTGTACCTAGGGTTACTACTTTCAAGCCTTTTTACTTGGCAGAAATTAATACTTTAAGCAACTATATTGAAATCAAAAGGAAGTAGTTGGTATGATGTGATCATATCAAAACTTTGGCTCTAGGTATTAAATCTCCCCCAAAAAAGTTTTTAATTTAGAAACCTCTTAAAGCCTAACCACAATTTTTTAGCAACCAGATTCATTTACATATAATTTTAAAGCTTTTTAGATGAATTATTTAAATGTAGACAATCAAAAATAAAAAAAAAGTAACATATTAGATAATATAACCGCACATTAAGATCAACATCAAACACAAGATGTTGATCCATGACCTGCACTTGGTGATCCATGACCAGCACTTGGTGGTGGAAGCTTAATCATAATATCTTCAAGTTATAGTATTGTTCTTAGGATACTTAATTTTGTAAACTAAACAAATAACTTCAATAACTTTTGCGAGTTATTAATGTTAAGAGTATTTCTTTTCAATCCACTTGGCAGTTTTAAGAGTTATTAATGTTAAGAGTATTTCTTTTCAATCCACTTGGCAAGTAAAAAATTTACTGAAACAATTTCACTTTTTTACTTGTTTTTTTCTGATCCATCATCAAATATATTTTCTCAGAAATTATTTTCATCAGAATTTTTATCAGTTCAATTTATGTCAGGCTGTTCATTAAAAATAATCTTTTTTGCTATGGGTTTTATTTGTTATTTAAAAGAGGGTTTTTGACATTGTTCATTATTGGATTTTGAATGTAAAATAGTTTTCAATTCAGGTTCAGTTACAATCCCTGATTTACTCTTACCTTTCTCTGTTTTGTAGTAGTTGTTTCTCTTAACTTGGTTGTGGGGTAAAGTCATATTATTTCATGTAAAACAATAAATGATGTTGATGGTAAATTGCCAGGAGTGGTTTTAACCTCATTACTGTTATTGAAAATGCTTGTTACAGAATCTACTATTGTCCTTTAAGTAACATTTACAGCAAGTTAATTTCAGTTAAAATATTTTCATTATAAATGGAAAAAACCCAATACATTTAAAACTGTTTGTAATATTATTTGGTACAAGATATATCATAAATCTAAACCAATTTAGTAACATGTCATGGAGATATTGAATTATTCATGGCATTGTAATAAATTTGGGCCAAAAATACCATGATCAAAAGATTGCATTTTGTGGATTGTGTGAGGATGAAATGTCATAAAAGTTATGCTCAATTTTTTAGCTAAGGTTACACATTACTGATAAAATGTTTAAGAAATTGCATAAAAATGTCTTCATTTGACCACCCAGACTTATTAGCTGATTCAACACTTCCAGGAGAAGCACCATCTAACATTTAGTTCTTAAACTTAGGATGTAGAAGTAAAAAAAATGGTGGGTTGCTAATTCCAGCAACATTAATGGCTGCAATAATTGATGCATTATGGCCTTGCACAATCTAATTTATGTAGAGATTTACTTATGTAGAGACTCATCATTATATTGTTTGTGGAAATCTTGTAGCAATTGTTCAGAAGCACAAAATGATTTTCTAAAGCATACTCATATGCAAAGAATCTGATCTGCTTAATATAAGCCTGTAATCCATATTTGCAGCATCTGCCAAT
Source organism: Hydra viridissima (assembly GCF_058129835.1). NCBI lineage: Eukaryota > Metazoa > Cnidaria > Hydrozoa > Anthoathecata > Hydridae > Hydra > Hydra viridissima. Next base: position 4,516,602 of record NW_028324312.1, read on the forward strand.
TATTTTACCAAAATTAATTCTTCAGATGAGAATATTTTTTTTGGTTTCCTATGTGAAAATGAATATTTGCTACCTCCAAATTTCTTAAATTGCTTTAACTGATATGTTAAGTTTTTAATGTTCAATGTGCTGTTGCTTCACTGAAACTCATTTTTTATTAAAGAATAAAATTTTCTGCATTAAACATATCCTTATTGTAAATCTTCTTACAAAAAATATCAAAATTGCTCCTTGATTTTTTAAGATTAAAACATTAGCGGAAATGATGATTTATGTTTTTACTCCTACTTCCTTATAGCTACATAAATCAAGTACAGCTATGTAATCATCTTGATTGTCAAGTTGATACAGCTGTCAAAATAGTTTAATTGTTAAAATTGATTATCAAGCAACTATACATAGAAAATAAAAATATATAATCCAATGATGGATTGTGGATTATGTAGAATTTACTCTCACCAATCAATTATATAAAATATGATGTATAAAATATGTAAGTATATACAGTTAGTTTATAAATAAAAGTTATATTAGTTATATTTGTTTATAAATAATATGCAAATATTATATACATATTATAAGTGCATTATTTTATCATTAGACTTTCATTTAATTTTAAGCATTATTAAACAATATTTACTTTTTGAGAGCAAAAAAGTATAATTTCTTGTCAATCAAAATGATCTTTACAATAAGAAGAATTATCATAAACTAATTTTTCAAATGACACTTCATCTTTTTTTGAAATAATATAAGTAGAACAACTGGACAGAATGGCTAAAGGTACAATATTGTCAAAGGTATAATAGGATCCCCTACAATATTTTTGATAAAATCTAAAATATTTTCAGACTTTATTTAAGGGATTTCTCAAAAGAATATTGATTTTTTGATTTTAATATTGTAAATGAATTTTGGCCTATAACTTTTTAAAGTAGAAATATGCACTTTTTTTGATCATTATAACAATTCTTTTTTTGGTTAAGTCCAAGTTCATAGAGTTTGCATTAAAATTTACAGTTGGGATAAAATTTACAGTTAAAGCTAATAGAAAGCATATTAGATTTAGAAGTCACAACAGGAAAAAAAAAAGATATTTCTGCACAATCTTTTATTGAAGCTCTATAATTGCCCAAAGTTGATCATAAAAGGTTCTAGACAATCAAAAAGTAAGACAAAATCAATTACTTTTAATTTTGTTGCAATGAGTTAAGATAAAACTTTTTTTATCTGAATTTCAGACTAAACATTAAAGTTTTGTAGTAAAATGTTTAAAGCAATCTTTTATCTTGTGTTTGTATTAAACTTTGTGACATCTCAACCTTTTTTCATAGATGAAAAAGGTTTGTTTAAGAAATTATTAAAACTAGTATAGGAAAATAACTTTAGTGGTAAGAATAAAAAGGACCAAAGAATCTGCAGACTGTCTTGCAAGTAAATGTATTGTTTTGAAAAGAAATTAAATTTTTGGATCTTTCAATGCCATGTCTTTTTATTGATTATCTTTTTTGGGTTGTTGTAAAAATTCATAAATTATATTGAAGAGTTTCAGCAAATAGTTATTTAGATGAAATTTTAAAAAATAACTATGAAGTTTTTGAACAATTATTAAGTTTAAGTTTTTTTATTTCAATAAAAAAATACTTTATTTTTTTAGAGCAGATTCTTATAACTCTAGTTGCTCTTCATTTTCTGAAATGGCAAGTAAAAACTTTAGTTTTGTGCTTTTTTTTCCTTTTTTTTTTGTAAGAAATTTTTTTTATGAGGAAGCTATTTTGTACTTACTTGTAGGATGAAGAGCTTTCTGTATCTGAGATAGTTGTTGTTTTCTTAAAATCAATTATTGCATTGAATGCTTGTCGAAGAAAAACTGTGTTTCCAGACATGTAAGATTTTGGTATACTGCTGCTTATTATTGTTGATTCTTTGTTTAAATTTTTAATGATTTGCGTTTTTTTTTGTTTATTATTGAACTTGGACATACTTCATTCAAGTTTTGCAAATCAGGGGTTTAAAATGCTTTGACATAAAAAGTCATTACCTTAAATGTAACTTTTTATCAGAGCTTTAACTGTCTCAATCTCTTTATTTTTACACTTTTTTTTAAGTTTACAGTTTATAAATTTATATGATAAAGCAACTTGGTTAGGTAAAAAAAAAAATGTTAATATTTTCATGTAAATCTTTAGCAGTAAAACAAAAAAGGTTTCAGTACTTATTAGAGTGGTGGAATTTATTTACAAATAAAAATGTTATAATAAAAGCTACAGTTTGAATTAGAGAAAAACTTGAATAACTCAAATGTTGCAGAAATTTTATGTCAAGAAATCAATCTTATATTTTATTTATTCATAAAGAACTTAAACTGTTGTATATCTAAGATTACACCAGATATACAGTTTTTTTTCCATAAATTTAGACGCGCTAATTTTTTTTTTACATATATGTAAGAAAATACTTAAAATAAAAATAAAATAAAAGTGCTACCGCTATGTTTGATGTATAATTTAAAAGAGGAAGTGAAACTCTATTATAGAGTACTTTAATTTTTTTTACAGGATGTTTATTACTCATTCTATACCAATTTACACAAAAAAGTTAATTGATAAGCTTGATTTTATTTTATTCATAAATTTAGATGCACAATAAAAATAGTTTTATATCTTGTTAATTGATAGTTAATTAATAGTTATTTTCCCATATTTCTCATTAATAAGCCTAAATTTATTGATTTTGTCAAAAACCATTATATAAATATGACTTAGCTGGAATTAGTTAATCATTATTTAATAAATAAAAAAAGTTAAGTTAGTTTTGCAATAAAAAGACGTGAAAAATGGGCAAAAGACGTATCACTCAAGGTGAAAGATGGCAAATTATTGCTCACATCAAAGAAGGAACTAAAAGTTATGGAGAAATTGCCAGGTCAATTGGAGTTTCTGAGAAATGCGTTCGGACAACAAAGCAAAACTTTCTTCACACCAGTGGTACCAGCGAGAAAATGAGGCAAGGTAGACCCTTGTCAACCACCAGAAAGGACGATAGTGCCCTTTTTAGAGCTTTCAGAGCTAATCCAAGAATTAGTTACAAAGAATTGACCACAGAATTCAATACAATGCGAAATACATCTATTTCTTAAAGCATAGTCCGCCGAATACTTATCAAACATAACTGTATAAGCCACTGTATAAGGGTTAAATTGTGGATAAAGAGTAAAAGTAAAAAAATTTAAAATAAAATAAAAAAATTTTTTTATCAAAGTTTAACACTAAGAAGGTATGTGAATATGTTGATAGTTTTTATATTTGTATTACAGATCATCAGTTTCACTTCATTTATCTGGGCAGTTGAATTGGTCAAACTCTTTATTAAAGGTGAGATGGTAACTCATTTCTAAATAAAGTATATTTGAGCTTTCTTATTTATTAATATGGTTTTGAATTAAAAGAATAAATCCATGTATAAAAATTACATTCTTTGTAATAATTATATTCTTTGTAAAAACTATAATTTTGTAATAAATATAATTTTACATGGTAATAATTGAGACAGAAAATAAGGGCATGTTGATGTTTGAACCAATGGTTTAGTATTATAGAGATATGAAGTATTATAGAGATATGTTTATAAATCAAAAATAAACTTTTTAGTAAAAGTCTTTTTTTATTATTAAATTTTAGGTAAAATAGTTTTATAAATTGCTAAAAACATTTTGTGAAAAAGTTGTCTTTACATGCAAAAGTGTAAAGTATAAAGTTCTAGTTCGTTTTTGCATAATAAAAAGTAAAGTATAATAATTGCATAATGAATAACAAAAAATATATATATTTGGCAATAAATTAATGGAAAAGAAAGGGACAAAAAAGGCCTCTCATGATGATAAAACTCAAAATAAATCAAGTTTCGTGATGCAACTAACTCTTATTTTAACCACAAAATCGCCTACACACAGACAGATTTTTCAAGAAACAATAAAATGTAATATCAATAAATAAACCAGTATTTATACTGGTAAAAATGTTTTTAGTTAATCAGAGTATAACTTTGGTTCCTGTTAAAGACTAAGCATATTTAAAAAACTAGAAAACAAAATTCAGTCAAAACCATTGTTTCAACTTAGCTTAGTTGATTGCACCTTGGACAGAAGTTAAGCTATTTATAAGGCTCAAAACTAAATACTTCTGGGCATGAAATTATCTAATAAAATATACTACAAATTATCTAATAAAATATAATAATACTAATAAAAAATGATTACAAGAAAATTTAAATTGAAAGAGCATACTGTAAACAATTTGAATAAAAATATTAGAATAGAGTTAAAAAAAAAAAAAAAAAAAAAAGGTGCACTTTTTTTTCTTTTTTTTTTTTTTTTACACCATTCTAATATTTTTGAAAATGTGTTTTCTTTTCTGGAAGAGAAAAGGGGATATGATTTCATTGGACTAGTAAAGTTTTCTTTTACTCATTTTTTAGGTAAAAGAAATTTTTTTGTTATTTACAAAAAATTGTTTACCTGCTGACTTTATTTGTAATGTTAAATGTGAAATGTTATTTGTGAAACTTTTCTTCAAAATATGGATTTCTCAGAGAGAGATTTCTGGAATTTGCATTTAATGGAAATTTTTGAGATTTGCAATTGAGCTCATTAGAGATAATGTAAGTTGCTCTTGACCATGCTTGTTGGGTATAATTAAGGGAAGGATTTGTCTTTACATGTGAGAAATTTAGCACCATCTTTTAGCTTAGTTTGAAAACTTATATTGCTCAAATGTGTAAAAAAATCATTTCCTTTTATCATTTACTAAATGATCAACCAGATGAAATCACAAGAGAAAAAGGGTGCAAGTTGTTTGCTCACCCAACTTTAAGCACAGTACTTTCTTTTCACAGTTCTACCCACTACTATATAAAAACAGATAAAATACATGTAAGACCAATAGCAGTGCATAGAATAATGAAAGTTAGAAGCCAATAAAGAGAAGGAAGTTCTTCTGTTTCTACAAAGCGCTAATGTGGGAATCAACTTGAGTAGTAGGAAAAGGTGGGAGCTGCCTCAGCTCATTTCTGACCATTTGACCAACCATTAAAGCAATAGTGATTAAATTTTTTAAAATTTCAACCATATGCTGGTTGAAATTACCTAAAACATTTAATCACTATTGTTTTAAAATAATGGTTAAAAAATAAAAATATTAATTAATTTCAATCATAGAAGCAACCATCATCAGGTGGTAAAATTTTAGGCATTGTATTTACAAGAGGGAATTCAAAAAAATCATTTAAATGATTTCTGTTGTAATAAAAAAATGGAAAAGAGATGTTCAAGATGCAAGAAAAATAAGTAAATAGATCAATTCATGTTAGATGAGAAAGAAATAAGGAGTTATTCAGTATTGACAAAACACTGTTATAAATGTGTAGATATGTTTAAGTGATCACTTTTCTAGACCTTAGAGCTTTGCTCAGTGGCTTTTCTAAAACTTAAATGTCTTCATACATTCTGAAAATCCAATTGATAGATTTATAAGAGAATGCTACAGTCACATAGTCTCTAAAAGAGTTTTTGCAAGAATTACTTGAGATTATTTTAATCAAAATATCATTAACAAACTTTACTATTGAATAGGGTTTATTGACATTTTCAAATACATTGCAAACATAATCATTAAATTTGTAAACAACCTCTTTATTTTTTATATCTAATATTAATGGATCAACAGGGTTTTCCCATAAAGTTAATAGTGAAGAAATAGAGTCATTCAAGTATAATGAAGTTTTATTTTCAAATAAACTTAAGTAATTTTTATTATCAGAAATATTTTTTAGAGCTTCACTCCATTGTACTAGATTCAAACAATGAATGATGCAGGGCGTTAAATAATAATTGGATCACAACCCACTAAATATCACAAAATGCTTCATGATGTGCTTTAATTGTGTCTGATGGAATAACAAATCTTCTATAAAGTGCAAATAGTTGCACATCTCCAATTCATGGTGCAATACCTTTTGGATGTAAATCACCAAATGTTAATTGAGTTTATTAACCAATAGATGAACATTTAATTGTTTTCTATTACACCAAACTGACCTTGCAAAAATTCTACAAGGAACATTTCAATGAATAGATAAATATATCCATTTATTTAGAGCTCCAGCATCTTCTTAGTCTTATAACCAGCTGTTGGTGTACCATTACATCCACCATAAATCTTCCAATAGATAGTGATCCAGTACCAGTAGTTCCTGAAATGATTAAATCTCCTTGTGGACTAAAACAAACAAATTTATCTCATTCTCCATCATCATGACTAAACAATCAATTTCTTACAACATAAGTATTTGCACTATACTCTTTAATCTGTAAAGTATAAATATATTAATTATATCATCTACACCAGAAATTGAATAGTATAGAATATTATACAAGAATCTCTTATAATTGCGTTGTTTACCTATATAATATGTTTAGCATATTGGTAAAAAAGCTTTAGAGGTTGGTAAGATTGCTATAATTGATGACATCTTTACCAGTTTTCATAGCTGCAAATATTGGTAAAAAAGCTTATTGATAAAACATATTGGTAAAAAAGTTTTAGAGGTTGGTAAGATTGCTATAATTGATGCTGGTACAAAACTAATAGATAAATCTGCATTCAAGATGCAAGCAAGAAAGCGAGCATTCTTACCTAGCGATACACATGCATTACTAGATAGATTTGACCTGTTATTAGCTAGTAAAAAACCAGGTATTGTAATCCTTACTTCAACGTCACAGTCTATATTGGAAAATATCTTGGACTGAGCAATGTGACTAGGGTTTGTAATCCCATGCTATATTTAAAATCCCGGGATTTCAGGATTACATTTACCTATTCCCAGGATCCCAGGATTAATCCCGGGATTTTGAAATACCTGTTTTTGAAAAATTTTAACATATTGTTTTAGAAAAATTTTAAGGAAACTAATAAAACATTTAAAGTATGTTTAGAAAAAACTTTCAAATTACAAGGAAATTCTTTGGTTTGTTAATATTATACATACTTAATTATTAAATTATAAAGACTTCGTTGTTTTTGTAGATATAATATTCGTATGTAATTGTTTTTGATTATTCTTAAAATACGTTTTGAGGAAGCAGAGCACATCCAAAGTTTCATTGCCCAGATGACTTCTTATTTTTGTTGCAAAAAGTCCGGCCGCAGAAAAAGCATGTTCTGATTCCACACTGGTAGGCTTAATAGTCATTAAAAAATTATACGCTCTTTGCAAAAAATCTCCACGTGTTTCTCCATTTTCAAACAACACCATTTCCTTTTGAATTTTCATCGATAATGTCTCACATCGAGTTGGTATGTGGGGCAAATGTGCTTTTTTTATAGCTTTATTAAGTTCGTCTGTGATTCTTTTGTTGTTTTTAAGAGCAAAAGAAATAGATTCAGATGAAGAGTCAGAACAATCAGAAACAATTTCGAGTAGTGCCTTATTTGAAACAGAAAGTTCAACTTCTGATTCAGACTCATTAGCTGTTAATGATGTAGCTGGATTTGTAGCGCCTAGTCTTTCAAGTAACTCAACTATTAATTTGCGACATTTGAAGTCGGAACTGTTACTAGCTCTATTTCAGATTCGGGCTGAATGTTGGTTCTACCATTGTGCAGATACTGAAGGATCCCACTTGCATTGGTACGCCTTGTTGCATTCGAAGAATGAGAGATGAATGCAACTTTTGACTTATAACGTTGTTAGCATCTTTAAGTTTTTTTAACATAAAAGTTATGACAACATCGGCTGTAAACAAATTAGCATCCCAACGGCAAAGGGCCACAACTGTTGCTTTTACTGGAAGTAGCGCATTAATGATAGCAGATACAGTTTTAATCTCAATATTAGATAAAGCCAAAGATTCACCTTCCGGTAGAATAATGGCCAGTTGCACACCATGGGCAAAACATAACTGTTGATTTACAGGTAATATTCTCCCAACTTTTTTCATCACATTTGCTCCGTCAGTCATAATACCAACAATATCTTTTCTCAAATCAAGTTCATGTTGTATAAGCTTTTGTTCTAATAGCTCAATACACTTATCTGCAGACATTGATCCTGTTATACAAATTAAGCCTAAGCACCAGAACTGACAATTTCGTGCATGTAAATTATTATTCATGTAGCAACGGTTACGCAATGATGTCCATTCATCAAAAGATAAAGAAAATCTTTCTCCTACACTGAATTCAAGTTTTTTTTTGCTAGCTATTTCAGTAATAAAAAAACTCCTTATTTTTTTGCTGTAATCTTCAACCATTTTACGCACAGTGTTGACTGTTGTGGGTAAACTTTTGAATCCTGTAGCTATAAGACCTGCACGTATATCACTAGAACAGCATATCACGTTGAATGAAATCCCATCAATGGCTGTTAATCATGCAAGTGTAACAGGAAGTGATTTTTCTTCTCGCTCCAATATTGGAAAATAATTGCTTAACGTTTTGTTTTTTTTTATTGGTGGTTCATCTTGTGTGTTTACTGAAATAGTAGTTGGTGTGAGGTTAATTTTATGGACGGAAAGTAAGTGCGTATGGAGACCTTTCGTTGAACCACCTCCAATTTTTAAAATTTTTTTGCAGTCAGTAGACTTACACATTGCTGTTTGCCCTTTTTTCTTCTCTTAAAAAATGTTTCCAAACAGCAGATTTACTTTTTTTGTCATATTCCATGTACGAAGCCATTATAATTTTAGAAAATTTACTGTTCAAATAACCAACAATTTTATTTTTTATTAAAACTTGTACTTTAAAATAGTCACAAACAGATATTCGAGATAAAAATTGTCAGAAACTTGAATAAATGCAACTAAGCACCAAAAATTTTTAAGAATGTAATTGCAAACAAATTTCAATTGTTATAACAACTTTAATCCAATTATTCAAAAACATAACTGCAAGAATTTCGAAATTGTAAAGTTCGAATTTGATTGCAATCAAACGAAAAAAATAATTTAATTTAAAAATGTTCAACTGAAAACGATTTCAAAAAAAATCCCGGGATTAAATGCTTAATCCCGGGATTTTGGGATTGTTAAAAAACTGCGGAATCCCGGGATTTCGGGATGCCGGGATTCCCAACCCTAAATGTGACTCAAAAAGCAAATGAAATTTTGAAAAATTATGTAGACCCAAAGAATGGTTTAACAGATATTAATGCATCAGTTGATGGAAGTTGTATGAAGAAAGCTAGTGGTATTGAAAAGTTAGTAAATAAGTTGAACAGTTGCATGGGGCTATGGTGTTAAGTACTTGGCAAAAACCAAAGGGATCTGGAATAAAAGTTATGATGTAGAGTGTTATAAAATTGTAAATGATATAAAATTTTTTTCTTGTATGTATACAAATATGGTATTCTGTCTAGATTTTTATAAAAAGTTATATCAAAAATATATCTTCAATAGTAATTAAAAATGCTGAAAATAGCTTTAAAAGATATGAGGTTACAAATACACAATATGGATATCAGAAAGAAAAGTTACAGATACACAATATGGATATCAAAAAGTAATTGTAAAGCTATCAAAAAAAAAGAAAAAGCTATTGTAAAGCTATCAGAAAAAGGAGAAGATGAAAGAAATAGAAGTATCTGTGAATAATTATCTCAAATACCAATAGGAGAATTAACTATATTGTATGGTGATAAGATTTATGCAATGACAAAATCACGAATCCCATTAGGCTTAATTAAACTTCGTGTATTTATAAATGACAAAGGAAAATTATTTACACAGATATGAGTAATTTTAAAAAATATAGTATTTTTTCCTGATATATAGAAAAAATGTTTAGAAATGAAATAAATGTTTTCTTTAATAAAATGGGTATTTAAAATTTGACTGAAAAGCTTCTAAAAGTTGAAAATATTGATATTTAGTTACTGATAGTGTTGATACCATTCTTAAAAAAAGCCATGAGAATGAAATTAATATTACTGGTATTGGGTATCCTGTTAATGATAAATCTACAGACAAGTTTGAAAAACAAAGTCCAAACATCTAATATATAAAACCCTAAGTTTGTATGTGTGTATGTGGATGTGTTCTTTAAACAAATTTACAGTTTTAATTTGATCCTCACCAAATTTTGTACACAGGTATAATTTCTCACAGGGAAAGTTTTAGGCCAGGTCTAGAGCACCCCAGACTCCATGTTCAGGGTGCTAACTGGAGCCAAGTTACAACCCCTCCAACCACTCCTTGCCCCCAGCAAGGAGATTAAGGTGGAGTGTGACAACTTTGTGGGAATTAGCAAATGTGCTGAAATTTTACACCTAGAGGTAACTTCACTTCCTAAATTCAATGGTGACACTCCTATTTGTTGGGAACTAAATATACCAAACTAATAACCAGAATACCTGGTGCATTATACCAGATTTTCCAGCTATCTATCAATATATATACAATTACGAGGATGAGGTGTTAGGAAATATTAGAGCAAGTAAAATTTATGGTGCTGGTTTGTGTGATAATTTATTACACATTTCTGAAGAAAACAACAAGGAGCCTGGGTAGGGAGTGTTTAAAAAAGATCACTTGTCTAATTGCTGATGTGAGTAAGTTATTATAGTCACTAACAACAAAAAGGGATTGTAAACGGATCTTCTGTCTTAGATGTTTAAACCCATTTTATTCACAAGAATTAAAGTATGTTAAAGCTTTTAAAGTAGAAATCTCTAAAAAAGGTATCATGTTATACTTTGAAAATTATAAAAAGGTTACTAAGTACCTCTTATTATATATGCTGCAAAATTCTCTGAGTCTAACCAATTAGATCTTCTTTTATAAAAAGGTATATATCCATATGAATATATGACAAGAATTCAGAAGTTATGATACTGAATTATCTCCAAAAGAAGCGTTCTACTCAAGACTAGCTTGGTATGCTGCTCTTAAATTAACTTGTGTTAAATTAGAATTGCTTATAGATTCTAATATGTTGTTCATGTCTGAAAAAGGTATTGAAAGAGATGGAATGTTTATCACTTTTAAAAGGTATACAAAAGCTAGTAATAAGTATATGGGAGATGAATAAGTATATGAGAGATGAATACAATAAACATGAACCACCAAAGTGTATCACCTATCTATATGCTAATGGTCTCTACTCAAGTGCTGTGTGTAATCTTCTACCTATAGATGATTTTGAGTAGATGGCAGATGAACTTTATTCATGGAAAAATCATGCTTGTGTCTTAGAAGTAAATCTGAAATATCCAAAACAATTTGGTGATTTACATATTGACTACCCTCTAGTTTCTGAAAGATTGATAGTTAATTTTGATAATCTGAGGTACCTAATTTAAACAATAAAAATAAATATGTTGTTTTCCATCATATTCTAAAGTTATATGTGAATATATGTGATAATTACACATATCTGTAGAGGAATAAAATTTAATGAAAGACCATGGTTGAGGGAGTATTTTGAGGTAAATGATAACTTGAGAGTAAAAGCAAAAAATGAGTTTGAAAAGGACTATTGTAAGGTAATTAACAAAAATGAGTTTGAAAAGGACTATTGTAAGGTTATTAAAGTTTCTTGAAAAGCTATGGAAAATATACAAAGTAAAAAATAAAAATAAAAAAATATGTTAGAGTCCAAGTGTAGTTTGAACACTCTCAATTGGCTGATGAATTATATAAACAAGTTAACAAAAAAGATGTAATAAGAAAAGTTACTGTTCATGGTATAGATGACATATGGGCTGCTAATCTTGTTGATATGCAAGTATTCTCCAAATTTAACAAAAGAATAAAATAGTACTAGCAGTCATCGGTACTTTTTCCAAATATGGCTGGTTGATTTTTCTAAAAGATAAAGCTAGTAAGGCTGTAGTAAAAGCATTTAAGACTTTATTCAACAAAAAACAGCCAATTAAAATTTGGGTTGATAGAGGTAAAGAATTTTATAATAGAAGTGTGCAAAGTTTTACTGAAATATACTCTACCAAAAATGAAGAAAAATCGAATGTGATTAAAAGTTTGAATTGTACAATGAAAGAAAAATTATAGAAATACTTTAGCACCAATTCAACTCATGTATGTATAATAGTTTTGAATGACCTAGTCAAAGAATGTAATAATACTATTCATTCTTTAATTAAAATGACTCCTGTTGAAGCTAGCTTAAAAAAAAAAGTATAATGTAGAAAAAGTTAAATCCAGAATAATTTAGAATGGCAGAAATGAAGCCAAAACCAAAGTTTTCAGTTGTTAATAGAGTAAGAATAAGCAACAAAAATCTATCTTTGAAAATGGTTATACAACCAGATGGACTGAAGAAGTTTTTAGAGTATCTGTAGTGAAAAATACTACTTCAGTCAAATGTAAGATTAAAGATTAAATGGTGAAAACATAGCTCGAACATTTCGTAAAGAAGAAAAGCAAAAGACAAAATAAGATGTATTTAGGATTGAAAAGGTATAGAGAAAAACCAAAAAAAAATCTTAAGCAAAGTGGGTTGGCTATCCAGACTCATTCAATTCATGGATAGATAATAAAGATCTGGTTGTTATTTACTGATACATTATTTAATAAAAAACAATATACCCCTTGTAAAAAAAATCCTTAAAATTTTGCCACATTTAGATGGTTGTGAGAAATTTGAATGTTCTGTTGCAATTACAATAAATGGATAAGTTTTTACCATGTGTTGATGGTTACTTCTATGGTTGAAAATGGTTAATAAATATTTTTGTTTTCTAACCACTATTTTAACCATGTATTAAGCATATGGTTGAATGGTTAAAATTATATAAAACATTTAATCACTATTCAAAAATTTTAACCACTAAATTAAACATCTGCTAATGGTTGGTCACATGGTCAAAAATGGGTTGAGTTAGCTCCCACCTTTTCCTACTACTAACTTGGCGTTCAAATTTAACCCAAGCAGATTGTTAAAATCTGCAATAACTTATAAATAAGTTTTCAGATTTTCATAAACTTTTCTGGAGAATGTTTTTAAGGGATTCAATGAATATCTCTTTAATATCAAGCTCTAAGTTCTGAAAGAAGTTGTAATTCTACTTGTTGTACTTACTGTAATTCTACTGGAAACTGATCTAAAGATTTTCCTTTTCTCATTTAAAAGTGACTTTGAATTACTTCTGTTTTAAAGTACTTTTTAAAATATGTTGTCTTTAAATTATTCTTAATATTTTTTGTTTTGTTAAATAAAGTTTTTTAAAACATTATTTAGTCTGATAGTATGAGCAGCAGTGATCTTCTTCTGAGTGGTACTATTAGAGTAAGAATTGCTTGTGGAAGAAACCATGTTGCATATGTTACAAGCACTAAGGAACTGTACACTTGGGGCAAGGAGTGGTGTGGGCGGTAAAGTTTAACATTTTACCTTTAATTTGATTTTTTTTTAAAAAATGTTATTTAAAAAAAAATTAGAAAGAACTTTTAGTAAAAATACAATTTACTGATGATAACCTTTTTTTTTTTTTTTTTTTTTTTTTTATAAATAATAAATGTATTTTTATAATCTTCAAATGAATTTGCAATCTAAAGTTTTTAAAAAATCTAATCTAAGAACAAGTAGAAATATCATTACAGGGTTTATGAAAGAATAAAACATTTTGGTGTACATAGTTTATGTAGTTTAAAATATTTAGTGTTTAATTTGAAATTTAATATGAACTAATATTGTAATTTATTTTCAAAAATATTTTATATTTTAAGGTTGGGAGATGATGATGAGAATACATGTCATCCTTTTAGAGTGGAAAATTTGCACAATCATGGGTAAGTAAATTTATGCAACCTTTTTTTTTTTTTTTTTTTTTTTTTTTTTTTTTTTACAGCCTTTAAGTTCTCAAACAAAAAATGCTGTCAATTACCTTTTACTCCACATGAACATAAAATTCTTTTTTAACATAAAATTTTTTTTATGTCCGAAAAATTATTATCTAAACAATCTTTTTTAAAGTATTCAGGTGATTTCAGTAGCATGTGGAGACTTTCATACTGTTGCTCTTTGTGAAGAAGGGGTAAAATTTAATTTTAACCTTTACTTTGTATACAGTAATAAAGATATTTCAAATTCTAAATATTTAAATCTAAATTAAAAGAAACACAAAATTTAAACTATTTTGTTATTTAAATTGCTGACGATTTACTTTGAGAGGTTTTTTATTTGCAGTTATTAAGGAAACTGATTGGTTCAAAACTGATACAGGCAAGCAAGGCACATAATGTGCTAATATTTGGGGGGACAATTGTTTTAAGAGGGTACTTTTGAAACTATGCTTTTAATTTATTGCTTTTAATTTTTCTTAAAAAATTTTAAGTGTCTCTAAAATCTATCTATGATGATAGGAAATTTTGGTGAGGTAATTTTTTCAGACTCTTCGTGTTTATCTTTATATTGGACAATATATGTTGATTACTGATGTAATTATACAATTTGCTATTCTTTGGTTCTAAATAAATAATACTTCAAATTGAAGGGTCACTTATGGAGAGCTTTGGTGTACAAAGGAGCTTTTTACATTCATTAGTTCTTTTACAGAATCTATTTATGCTTAAGTCTTACTGATGTTGTATATAAACAGAGAATGCAAATAGCTAGAGTTAACCACCTTGCATGATTAATTGGGCCATATTTATAAGCAGCTCATTTATCAGCAACTTTACCAGACACTGCTCCTTTGCAATGCTCAAATAAAAGTCTTTGATCACTACTAATGTCTTTCAGTATTTCTTTTGGAATATACCCATCAAATAAAGGATTTGTGACAGGTTCAAACAAAACTTGATGTGAATCCTGAATTTTTTCAGCACTTCAGAATTTTTTGCCAAGAAAGCCACTAAAGTATTGTTTTGATGTAGCGTGCACCCAATGAGCTGCAGTTTCCTTTTTAACAACTCTTCAAGTTTTACCACTAAACCACTTATTGGACAAGTATAGGTACCAGTAGCAGAAGAACTGCCTGAATACTTTCAACACTGTTAAATTTTTGTAAAACACTGAACATCTCTTTTGCAAGTAGAAACTGTCTGATCAAGTTTGCTATCCTCACTAAGGCAAATTAACTGATGTTTTTTTTTCTAGATCTTAACCTTCACTAACTATATTTACTTGTGCTTTAGCCCTATTTAATTTGCACTTGTCAATCAAGATGTGATTGATATCAACATCTTTTCTCAAAATAAGTTTAATGTCATGTAGTAAAGCATTTGCAAGAGCTGCACCTAAGTTTGATGAACACTCATTTCTGACTAATTCCATATCAAAACCTGGGAAGTTTGATTAAATTGTAGTCTCCAGGAAATTTCTTTATTGGTTGCCATTCAGCTTCTTTCTGAAAGAAATTGCAGCATACAAAATTTGTGTGTACTTAAAATATATTAATAAAATTACAATAAGTTTACCTCAGTTTCAGTTGAATAGCTGATTTCTTCAGTTGACTTTGTATGTTGTAGATTCTGCTTTATCAACAATCCTTTGAGATAGTTGTTGTTGCTCATTATCAATCTTCTTGTTTCTTTTGAAAGCTACTTTATCAACTAAAGAAAGTTGATATCCTCATTATGGCAGGACTGTGGAGTCGGATTCATGGAGTCAGAGTCGGAGCTCATTTTGCGTGGAGTTGGAGTCAGAAAAATTGTACCAACTCTGACTCCAGCTTTAAAAAAATCTTTCAAAGTTTCATAATTTTTATATGGATTTTAGAGATGTTACTCATTAAAATATTTTATGTTCTGTCAGTTTAAAGCACAAGTGCCAAACTCTAACCCTCCAGTTGTTACAAAACTAAAATTCTCAGGATGCTATGATAGCTGCAGAATATCCAGACATAATGGGAATTGTAGTTTGCAGCAACTGGAGGGCAAGGAATTTATCATGTTTGTTTAAGGTCTTTAAAACAGTGATAAGCAATTAGGTATTTTGCTGCTTATCACTGAGAATCATAAATAACCTCCCCTGTGCTCTCCTCTACCATCCCTTAAACTAGATAACTTCATGATGCCCCAACCCCCAACTTAAACTGTCTGACACTGTACTGCATATTCTTAGTAGAAACTAGGTGTGCCACCACCAAGCACAAAAGAGCTGCTTCTCAAAACAGAAAGACTGTAAGTATTCAATTAACTTTGTTTCTCTGGAGAACTTAAAGAATCTCTTAAGGGACACTTTGTGTTTCTAAACAGAGTGAACTATTTTGCAATCAATATCCTATTTTTTTTTGAAAAAAATGATGTAGTTACCTTGACATTAGCAGTGAAAGACAACAAAGCTAGCCAGCAAATTTCTCCAGCTCTTGGTGGAAAAAATTCTTCAAGAATATGAACTTAAAGAAGAACAATTCTTTCTGACAATGTTTCAAATATGATTTTGACAAATTCATAATTTTATTAGTGACTGCATAAGAGTTTATTGTATAACAGGAGTTCAGAAAAGTTGTTTGTTCAGAAATTGTTTTCTAATAAATATTGTTTAAAGCACTTAGTGGTTGGATTATTTGTATTATGGTGATGAAATAGCCAATGCAAAACATTTCACTACAGTAAATTTGTTGTTTCAAATTGGTTTCTTATGAAGGAGTTGGGAGTCGGAGTCAAAGTTGGTAAATGATAAAATCAAGGAGTCAAAGTTGGAACAGCGGCTTACGGACTCCTTAGCCCTGCCTTATGGACCACTTTTCTGCCTCTAATCTCAAAGATAAACTCTATCTTCAAGAGGTACTTTCGCAGTTTGAGGGCAAATACATGTAATATGTTCTTCTGAGCAATTTACTTTATTGCATGATAGTTTTCTATCACTGCAAGGCAGCATATCCAATGAAAAAGAACAAGCAGAAATATTGAAAAGTTTATCCAAATTTGCATCAAGATTTTGTTTTGTACTTGTTCTACAATGCTTGCGACTAATGTTTTTCACTAGAATGAGAACATCCTTTACTTTTCAGATTTGTCAGTTATTAGAGCTAGATTAGGATTCACTGCAGTCCAAATTGATTTTAAATCATTTTTAATTTGCTCATTAACTTCTATGATATCTGCAGTTGCCTTTACATGAATAAGATAGTAGTAGTATTAAATAACCTGTCTGTAAGTACTTGGCTCCGTCATTAATGATTCACATGGACCACCGCCATACTTCTTTCCTTTTTTTTTTGTGTAATATGTGTAGCTATAATTTTCAGCATTTTTTTATTGCTGATAATATTTGTAATTCTTGTTTGAACTTTCTTTTGGGTTAGAAAAAGGTGTCATTAAATATTGTGTTTACAATGATATCCAGAATCACATGAACAAGTTGGTGAGCTTCGAAAACTTCTTTAACAGCTGAATCAGCAAAAACATGTGAATCCTGAACATTTCCAGACCATTGAACACAAGCAGATAAAATTTCTTTTGAAGCACCTGCAATGACCTGGCAATTCAAAGAAAAAAATCCCTTTCTGTTTAGATATATTTCTGCATTTACTCCACAAGGAATTATTATATAGGAATATGTGTTCCATCAATTGCTGAATTATCAAAGAATCAGCTTCTGTTGGAAATTTTATATACTGATATCTTTTGTTAGCAATTTGAATTGAAATGTTCTTAACCATTCAAGAAACAGTTGACTGATTAACTTTCAGCTCCTTCAAATCTCTTATTACTCTCTAAAAGAGCTTATTTATTGTTACTTGAGTATATTATCATTTGTTGGTATAAAATGATGTTATTTAAAAACATAATACAAAATCTACAATAAGAAGGTACCATTTTCTAATACCATTTCTTGAATATCTACTCACTTGGAATGAACCAGTATCATAAAACTGAAATGCAATAGCCAGTTGTTGTACAGATGAAAGAGGGCATCCTCGATTGTTTATATAGTTGTTAACAATGTCATTAGCTAGCATTAAAAAGCTTTCTTTTGAAACTCTGTATTGCCTTTTAAATTCAATATTGTTGTAGACTTCTAAAGGATTGGCTCTGTCAATTATATTCCATGGTATGTGATTTGGCATATTTCTTCTTCTTCTAAAATACAGCTCATACCAATTCATTTTTGAATGTTTTAAACAAGTTTTATTTTATATTATTATAACTACTTCTTCTCATGAACTCTCTTTAACTACTTCTACACATATCACTTCTTTACATAACTGGAACTGTTTATTACTAAATAGAATTTATTTTTACACTATATCGCATAAATGTGCCTTAATCAATAGCCTAGTGGATATCACATAAATGTGCCTTAATCAACAGCCTAGTGGAATTGGCATATTAGAACACAGTTAGGCAACAAGGCTGTTTACTATCTTAAAAGTGTAAGATCTTCATTAGTTGTTAGGATTTTAAAATGCTAGGATGTTCGATATCTCAAAATGCTAATAAGCATTTCTAATGGCATCATAATATGACGTGTTGGATTATTACATATGAGTTACTGGATGTTTTAAAAAGGCACATGTTTTTACAATGATGTTAATCAGCTTTCTGTAATAAATTGATTGACAAATATACTTTCATAATGTAACCTAAATTAATTACGCCAATATACCTAAGTACCCACTTTTGCTTGGTAAAAACTCATTTTTATATTTGTTTTAATAAGTTATATGGTAGTAGTAAAGTTTTGAATGCATCAGAAAAATGATAATGGCGTTTTTTTTTTTTTTTTATTTCAAGTTAAAAAAATGACTTGAAAATTAAAAAATTCTTGTTTTCAAGTCTGACTTCAGTTCAATCTTATTTCTTGCATTCCATTCAAGTCAGACTTCAGACTTGAAGTCTGACTTGAAATTTCTAGTCCGCTTCTTGCATTCAGAAAGAATTTTTGATTTCTTAAGTCAGACTTGAAAAGCGGTCTATTTTTGCAGTTTTCAAGTCTGACTTGAGTTGAAGTTTGTTTTATGCATTAGCTCAAGTCACAATTCAGGTTTGAAGTTCAACTTCAAACTTGAAGTTCGGTTCTTGCATTCCGCCCTAAAATGCATATTTTTATGTATGAAGCAAATACAAATATTATGTACTAATTTTGTGATTAAAAAAGCATTAAGCCTTAAGTAGAACATTAAGTTCAAGTATATTTAACTTTTAATATCTTTTCAGTAACTTTCATAAACGCTAAAAGCTTTTTTTCACTTTGAAGTTGTTCATAATTATCATATTATACTTTAATCAATGTTATGATGATTGCTTGTTGTATAGTATATTACTGTAAGAAAACTTTTTCTTTCAGGTTTATTCTTGGGGATCAAATGAATATGGTCAAGTAAGTTTAATGAAGCACCCATTACTTTTGAACAAATTTATTTATTATATTTTTTCAAAACTTATGCAAATTTTTTTGAAACTGTAATTCAATTTTTATAATAACTTAACTTTTATGTCAATCTTGGAGCTTGGAGTTGGTGATGCTAGAGCAAGAATTCGACCAGTGCTTATTACTCACCTTAGCAGTAAGCAAATCGTTTCTGTGGTGTGTGGTTCATATCATACACTTGCAATAACATCAGATTGCAAAGTTTATAGTTGGGGTTGGGGAGTTCATGGCCAACTTGGTTTGAGGTCTGTAGAAAACCAACTAATACCAAAGCAGATTGATTTGTTAGACTCCCATAAAATAGTTCAGGCTGCTGCAGGTTATGCCCATTCTGTTGTTCTCACAAGTCAAGTAGGGAATTAATTTTTTAATTTTTTTGTGAAGAATAGTTCTTAGTTTTATAGTTTATATGCCTATTAATGCAATTGAACTTTTTTTTTAGAGATATGTTTACACTTTTGGAGCAGGTAATTTTTATTTTTATTTCTAATTTGTTTCCTTAAGAAATGAATTTTTTTTTTAAGTGATTGACTAAATATGTTGCAGATATTTATGGCCAACTGGGTGTTGGAAGTCATTGTAAGCAAGTTATACCACAGTTGGTTGAATCATTAAATATGGACTCAATATATTTAGTGACGTGTGGGCCATTTGAAACTGTAAGTTCTGCAGTTGTTAAAATTTTTATTTCTATAATATTTAGCTCATTTTAACTTTTTATTTACTATTTTATGATGCTATGTTTTTACATAAAATCTTTATAAAAAGTTTTTACATGAAATCTTTAGAAAAGGATTTTACATGAAATCTTTAGAAAAGGTTTTTATTTGAAATCTTAAGAATTGCTATAAATATCATTAACTACA
Organism: Hydra viridissima; assembly: GCF_058129835.1. NCBI lineage: Eukaryota > Metazoa > Cnidaria > Hydrozoa > Anthoathecata > Hydridae > Hydra > Hydra viridissima. The sequence goes on from NW_028324312.1 coordinate 4,536,802, forward strand.
GTTTGCTTTCTAAAATTAGGATTAAATCTGATTGTCAAACCTGATTTAACTTTAACATTAAATAGTACAGTGCTTTAGTAAATTTGATAGGATTTTAGTTTTTTAGAGTTCTGTAGCAGAAAAAAAATTAGGAAACCATTATGTTTTCTCATTGATAAATAAAGTATGTTTGGAAAATTAATAATTTTTTATACGAAAATGTTCATTAGGCTTAGCTTTAATTGTACAGTAGCATACTAAAGTAACCAAACAAACACATAACTTGAGATAACTTTTGAATGAAAAGTACAATTTCTTTTGAATTTTCACCGGAATGTCAATTCTAAAAACAAATGAATTTCTATTAAATCTAAGCAATCTAATTTTAAAAGTTTATTTTATTGAAATACGTGCATGCAAAAGTATTTTTTTTAACCATTTTTCATGCGAAAGTATTTTTTAAACATTTTTTAAATTAAAAATGTTGTAATTCAAAGTAAATTGATTACTGCTTGACAGCAACAAGGTATTGAGTCCACCAGCCTCATAATCACATTATTGTCAACTTTTTCCCATTCTTGTTTCAGAATTTTAAATAAACCATGTTTACTTGTTGGTTTTCGACTTGAAATTTTTCAATCAAGGTGTTCCCATAGATGTTCAATAGGATTAAGGTCAGAACTTTGCAAAGGCCATTCAATTAATTAAATTTTTTTGGTCTTGAAAAAGTCTCTCACAAGGGTTGAAGTGTACTTTGGGTCATTGCCCTGCTAAAATTTCTATCCTTGAGCCATTTTATCTTCAACATGTGGTAGCATAACATCCTTAATTATATCTTTGTATATATTTTTGTCCATTATGCCATCAATCAAATGGATAGGAACAACACAATCTCTATTGAAGCAACCCCAGGCCTCTGTGCTTTACTGTTTGTAGCTGGTATTTAGGATTGTTTCTACGGCCTTTTTGTCGACAAACATATTTGATACCATCAGATCCAAATACTATAAACTTAGATTCATCACTAAATAGTACTTTCGACCATTGTTCTCTTGACCAATTCAAATGTTCATTTGTAAATCTCAAGCATGCTTTTCGATTCTTTATAGAAATAAAAGATTCCTTTGCAGGATTTCTTCCAAATCGATTTGCAGACCTAAAACGACACTTGGTTGTGTCAACAATGCATTTTACATTATAAAATTCTTTCATTTCAGTATTTAACAAGGCAGCATTTTTGGGTGGATTATTTTTTATAGCACGAATTAAAATTTTATCTTGTCTTTCAGATGTAATTCGAGGCCATCCTGACTTTGGAGAGATTCTATTGTTATTTCTTTCCTTATATCTTTTACATTTATCTGCTACTGTTGATTTTTCTATATCAAACTTTTCGGCTGTCTCTTGTAGTTCTGCCTTGTTCAATTGCACACAATACCGCTTCTTTGACAGCTAAACTTGTATATTTTCTTTTTAATTAAAAATACTTTATGTTTTATCTACCGTTTTTAGACATTAAATAAAACCCAACAAAAGTATTGGACTTTTATTATTTTAGTTTTGCCTGGATACTTTTGCACAAGCATATTTCAATGAAATGAATTTTTAACATTAGATTGCTTTGATTTAGTAAAAATTCTATGTAATTAAAGAAATATTGTTTTAATGCGAAGTTATGACATGAAATATTGAGATTTACTTTTGCTAAGTCTAAGCAAAAAACCCTTTAAGAGTGTGTTTACAATTTTAATTTAGAGAATCAATCAAAAGGAAAAAACTTCACATTTTGCATTTTAAAGCAGATAAAACGTTTAAAAGCGCCATTTATAGAATAGTTCCACATGTAAAGAATAGTATAGGATCAAAAAGACAGATTGGAAGTGGAAGAAGTCCAAAAAAATAATGGATACCAAAGGCAAACAAAAACTAAAATTTATGTTTGATCAATCAGACAAAGTTTCACAAACGTAAGCTGTCAGATCATTCAATTGTTCTTAGCATTTTATATGCAAAGCACTTAAGAAGTACACTAATATAAGAAAAAGACAAAAAGTTATAATTCCAATGCAATCAGAGGAACAAAAAGATGAACCAAGGAAGGGATGTGGAAGATTATATTGAAATTTCAAATGCTTAAGTTGGATTATCAATGATGAATCTATTTTTACATTAAGTAATAGTTTTAGAAATGGAAGCAGCAAATTTATAGAAGTAATAATAAACTAGCACCAGAAGATGTAAAATACAAAAAAAAATTTTTTTGAAGATCATATAATGCTTTTATGCTTCTCAGAAAAGGGTTTTTCAAAACCTTATTTTTTGAATAAGGAAATTTTAATAAATCAGTACAACTACTTAAAGGAATGTATACAAAAATGAGTGGTGTAAGACAATACCATGCAGATAATAAATGTATACAAAAATGAGTATTGTAAGACAATACCATGCAGATAATAATCACATACTTTGGCCAGATCAAGCAAGAGCTCATCATGCTAAAAGTGTGATTAAATTACTGGAACAAAAAGAACATAAATTTTGTCTGTAAAAGTGACAATCCTATAAATGTACTAGAATGTTGCCCAATAGAAAACATTTGGGCTTTTAAAACAGTAATTATGTAAGATTAATTAGCAAGCAAAGAATGTGAAACAACTCTACCAAAAAATACAGTATTGTCCTAATAAATTGGATATGAACTTAGTATAATAGCTTTTTTCATCGGTCAAGTTAAGACTTGATACTGTAAGGCAAAGAGGAGTCATCAAAACTAGATAAATGCTTTTTAAATAAATTACAATGAAGCCTCAAAAAAACTCTTTGAATTTTAGTTATCTTAAAAATTGAAAAAGTAAAAGGTAAAATGAGCTTTCAAACTTTGTCCCATTTTTTTTTGAAACCCTTTAGAAATGTTACTGTTTCAGATTGCAATTTCTGAGGATCAAACTATATTTTGTTGGGGAAGAAACTACCATCAGTTTCATATTTGTGCGGTAAAAGTTTGTGTTATTAACTTTTGTTTAAATTTTTTTTTTTCTTGTACTTTTTCTTTTGTGAAATTTCGTTTTTTGTTTGAAATATTGCTCAATCACCTTGTTTAATATCCTTTGCTTTTTTAAACTGAAAATAAAGCAATTTGTAATTATCAAAAACTGCTTTTGATGTGACTAGAGAGAAATAAAATAATCAACCATTTGTTTCTTTAAAAAGTTGTGTTACATATATGTATTTTTTAAAGTTATCTTAATACAGATTATAAAACAGCTTGAAAAGATTCTATCAATAAAATATAAAGGGTAAGAAGATAATATCGATAATATAATCTCACTGAAGTTTATGCAGAAAATTTTTTTCTAGAAAGCAGAGAGCTCAAAATATGGGCGTAAAATGGCAAGTAATACTGTAGATTTAAATCATCGCTACTACCCTGAAGCACTCCAATTTAAACTTCAACATCCCATAACTCAGGTAAAATGAAGAAAAAGATGTTAATATTGCTAAAAGTTGTATAAAATATTTGTAAAATATTTGAATTTATTATTTTTTTTTTTGCTTTGAAAGTTAAATTGTTTATGTTCATGAAGTCATGATTTTTTTCTTCTCAATTAAAATAAATTAAAAAATCAGATTTTCTGTGGCAATTGGCACTATATTGTATTAACATCAGTCAATCAAGTGTACACCTGGGGTCACAATGATTGTGGACAACTTGGACATTACAACAAAATTGATCAAGTGAGTTAACCATTTTTTTAAGTTTAATTAAGTTACTTTTAAGTTTTATTAAATTAATTTTAAATTTTTTAAGTTAATTTTTATTTTTGGTATCTCTGCAGTAGTCTTATCTAAACTAAAAAGAGTTTATTATTTTAAAGCCTGCACCTAGATTAGTTAAAGCTCTCTCCCGCAAATCAATTATGGGAGTTGCTGCTGGTGCAGAGTATTCAGTTGCATTTGATGTTGATGACAAAGTTATGGCATGGGGTCGTAATGATGGAGGAAGAGTAACCTTTCTTATCCAATCTTAATCACAAAATCTAAAATTAGATTTTTGTCATAAATTCTTAAGAACATTCTCACTAAATACTTTATTTAACTAGTTGGTTTTTCCAAACTCTTTATTTTTAACTAAATTAAAAAAGTAACAATTTTTTCTCTTTACTAATTTTATTATTGCAGTTTTTTTGATTATTGTAGATTGGAATTGATAATGAAAATACACCTTTACTTACTCCTCGACAGTCAGTGTTTTCTATTCTTGCACCAACTTTGGTTCAAGGTCTTCCAGTTTTAGATGACAAAATTAGTCCTAATTCTACTAAAGCAAGTATTTAAATTTTTTAAATTTATATAAAAACCCTTAATAACAAAAAAAGAACTTAACAAGGATTTTTGTTACTTTTACTTTTGCTTTTGTTTCTTAAGGATTTTTAAGTTAAAATGATTATAGAGTATTGGATTTAAATTGTGTTTTATTGTAGAATCTACAAATAAATCACTTTATTTTATTATAGAGTTTAATTAAAGAATATATTTTTGATGAGCATCATAATCTGCCTGATTTCTCTTCTGTGGGTATAGGTAAGTTTGTATAACTTAAGCATTCTGCAATGAAGAATGTTACTCTGATTTATAATTAAAGTTATTTAAAAATTTTTTATCTTTTTATTTTCTTTTGAGGTAAAAGACATATCCTTTACCCTGAGGAAGCTGTTTTACTTTCAATGTATAAGTTGTGGAATCTGTACTCAGCCACTTCAGTTGAAAGGTTTGTATTATAAATTCCACATGATGCTGTCATGATATAAGGTTTTGCATACTTTTTGCATTTTTTGTTACACTTTTTTTTTTGTTATACTTTACTTTGTCTCTTTATATAATTTTTTTATTCATTTTGTAATCAATAATATTATTATTATTTGATTTTATAACTATGATACTTTTTTATAACTATGATACTTTTTTGTTTACAATGAAAAATATTGTGACAGTTATGAAGTTCTTTCATTTTATGAAATTCTTGAATTTGCATTTTATCTTTTAAAAGATTTGTACTTCGCACGAAACAATGGTTCATTTTGTCATTTTGCCACGAGCTTCAACAACGATGGGATAAAGTAAAAACAAGTTTGTTTTATGTCATAATACTTTTTATTCATGTCTCTATAATTTTTATTTATTCATTTGCACTGCAACCTTGGTTTGCTTCTTCTACTACATTTTATAAAACATTTTAAAAAGCTTTTTCAAAATAATTTTCACATAATAAGGTTTTTTATAGGTTTATATTTTTCGTGAGAAAGCTCTACGGTTGTTTTATACAAACGAAGATGGCGTATTGGACCGTGCTTCATATGCTGAACAAATAAAATTTGTTGTTCTTGATCTAGTTAAGTATGTCTTCTGCTATTTTGCTATTCATTTAAAGTTTGAACAAAAATGTTACAAAGGTTAGGGAGTAAAAAAAAAAAAACAGCTTTTAGTTTTAAAAAAGTTTAAAAACAACAAAATGTAAAAAATCACAAAATTTTCTGTATTAATAACTCTTAAATGAATTTGTTTTTAGAAAATTTGAAGATTTTATTGCCGAAAATTTTGAAGATGACTCTTCTTTAATTGCTATGGTATCATGTATGAGAAAGGTAGAATATATTTACGATATAATTTGCGACGAATCTTTTTTAACAAAATATTTCCAATGACAAAACAAAGATTGCCCAATTATTTGCTATTCAAGAAGTTACCTTCTAAAATCTGAAAAAACCAGGATTAATGTTTATAGCCATTCCCAAGAAAATCATTTGTAGGCAAGAATATACTCTTCTTGTAAAAAAACTATGCAAAATTTATAAATAGATTAATTTTGTCCAGCTTAATTTTGAATATTTTGATAAAAAGTACCTAAAAAATCAGTTTAACTTGAGTTTTATTATCATTTAATAACAATTGTCAAAGATGACAGAAATAAAGCAAGAACAATCTAAAATTACCATCCGCTGATATTTTTTTTATTATAATTGGCTGTAAAACTGTTTATAAATTGCTTTAAGTTTTTTTTTTCCTTTTAAAATTTTTTTGTTATTTCCTAAATTTCTTTTGAAACTCTTTATATGTTTATATTTTTCTTAGTCTTTATAAAATAAATAACTATAAAATTCACCAAACAAAACTAATTTACCCAGTTTGTGTAAACTATTACTCTTTATAGCAGACGTGTTGATAAAACAAAACTTCAAAATATGTTTTTCTCACCATTTTTTTCAAGTTGAATTTTTTTCTTGTTTTATCAAACATTTGTGTCTTAAATCTTCCAACGATGGTGGAAGATTTTAGACACAAATGTTTGATAAAACTGCTAAAAAAAACTATTGCTTTATATTTTTAAAACAAAATGTTTTGGTTCTTCTAAAATTGTGTATAATTTCGAATGCTTGAAGGCGATAAAACTTGCAGTGTGTAAAAATAATAATTAAATGATTTTACCAAAAAACCAGAAAAAGTTTAAAGATTTTCATAAAAACTTAGAGACCTTGAGGAGGGGGGGAGGGTTATTTTCTTCAAACACTTGAAATTTTTAAAGTAAAACAGATAATCACTAAGCACTTTTTAGAGGATGAGACTTTGGATTTTCAAAAAAAAAGGTTTTTTTTTTGGCTGTTTTTTGGGTAATCAATCTAAAGGGTTTTTTTTTTAAAAAAAAAGCATCGAAAGTTTAAACCAAACGGGCAATCTTTATTATGATAATTTAGAATCATTCTTGACATTTGTTTTTTTAAAGGTGATCCATTTCAAATGGAGGCTTGAATTGTGTTTTAATTTAATATATGCTATAGAATAAAATGGCTAAAAGTAATAACTTGATTTGAAATCAAGTTATTACTTTTAAGCTTTTTAAAATCGAATCTATTTGAGTTTATTTAACACTTTTATGAAAATTAACAAAAAATTTAAGGTTTTGTATGTTACAGAAAGTAGCTGGAAGTATCTTTAAATGATTTTTATAATTTCTACCTGTAAATGTAGTTTTTTCTGCTAGCCATACATAGTTAAAAAAAATAATAAATTGACGCACCCTAGTGAAGAGTGTTCTTCGTGCGCTGTTTTACGGTCAACGTAATCAACCTACAGAAGCCACTACTCGGTATATCCTCGAAAATATTAAGGATTGTAGCATTATTAGATAATACTCGACCGATTAGACCACGTCCAGTATATAGTGAATAAAATTTAGCGGCTGTAGCTGAGAATTTTCATGTTAACCCTGAAGAATTGATTCGGCATTGTTCTCAACACCCTGGCTTGTCCTATGGACTTGAGCCATTTTCTGAGACATCTTAGTTTGAAGACATATAAGATTCGACTTGTGCAAGAATTGTACTTGTCAGGCCTTCCCCAGTGACATAATTTCAGTACTTGGACTTTGTATAATATCGCTGAAGATTCACTGTTTCCTACCAAAATTTAGTTCAAGGATGAGGCTCGTTTCTGGCTGAATGGCTACGTCAAAAGTTGTCGTATTTGGAGTGAAGAGCAACCTAGTGCACATGAAGAACTACCATTAAATTCATGGAGAACAATCGTTCCATAATTCAGTCATCGAATCATCGGTCCATACTTCTTCAAAAATCTGAATGGCGCCCGTTACCGCGTCATGGTAACAGATTTGCTTTCTGTAATTGAATCCCGAGATCTCAACGACTTTTGGCTTCAACGAGGCGGCGTTATTTGCCGCATACAGCCCGTGAAACAATGGATTTATTGCGTAATTGAACAATTTATTACTAGTCTCGGGCCGGTGAGTTGGCCACCAAGATCTTGTTATATCACACCTTTAGACTTTTTTGGGGCTAGGTAAAGTCTAAAGTCTTTGCTGATAAGTTAACTACGATTGAAGTGTTTGAAACCAGTATTACTCGTGTTATTCGTGAGACGTCGACGAAAATGCTTGAATTAGTCATCGAAAATTGGACCAATGGCAAACAGGACCAATTTCTAGTAGTGCGAGTCTCTTTAGCGGAACTCCATTTTTTATAGTTGTTACTATCTGTTATGCATAGCTCTGATCAGTACTCAGATCTTTAACAATATCAGGACTGAGGTAGATAAGAGGAGGCGAGGCTTCATAAACCTTTATAAAGTCTGGATTAATTTCAAGGTCTGTTGCATTATTTAACATCTTACCAAGTGCTCCTTACGATTGATTGTTGCTTTGAGAAGGACCATCAAGGAATTTAATAAGCCTCCTTAGCCCTAGTTCCGCAGTGTGTAATTCCCATACAATTTAAACAAGTTTCTTTATTTGGTTTTTTTCGAATCCACTGTATTACTCCTCCTCCCCATTAAGTATTTAAATTGGTACTATCACCGTCTACAGCTTGTACTGTAAAATGCAAAGATCTTTCTTTAAGCCTATTAAGCCTTTAAACCTAAACTAAATGATGCGCAATTATTTCTGCAGGTTTCTTTAAATCTGATTCTTCAGGAACAAAATGGAAAAGATAACTTCCACCAGGTTCGCTGCAGATAGTATAATGCTCTTCTTTTACTAGGCCTAGGAAATTTCCTGCCTTCAACATTGATAAAGACTTAAAATCTTTTCTACCATTAAAAAGTATACAACTCAAACAACTATTGATAAATTTCTTTCATATTTTGACGTCAACTCTTTTCTAATTTTTTCCTGTGCTCTCTTAACTTTATTATGATCTACGACAAGACAAGTATTTCTTTCTGTGAGCAGCAGTTGCTATTTCTACAGTCTCTCTTAAACCTGTATGATGCCTTAAGCTTGCTAAAACTACATTTTCTATATCCAATTTTTTCTTTTCTTTGCTGGTTTAATTAGTACTCATTTTTCTTTCATCATTGAGATCTACTGAGACCTCATTTGAGTTGCCTCAGGACAATGAAATCGTTTTCTTGATTTACAATTTCCTGTTCTATTTTTGATTTCTTTATTTGGGTTGCCTGTTTTCCTATTATACACCATTGTAATAAATGTTTTTTTTGTCTCGTAATTGCATGGCCGTAGACATTTCGACAATCTTTTCGATTTGTTGCGCCTCTGATAATATTTTTATAAGCAATTTTAAAATATTTATATAACCTTTGTTATATAAATATCTATAACTAATTTCTTTAATTGCAAAACAACTATAAAAAAATATTTCGCAATTAAATGAATAATAAAAATAAATATACCGCAAATATGTAAACTTTAATAAATAACTGTAAACTTTACATTTCGAATAAAAAAAAGAACTCGTTGTATAGAACTTGTTACAACGTGGTTTTGAACTTGCTACAACTAATAAAAAGTTGTTTTGTTCATGTAAGGCGTTTTTTTTTAAATAAATTTGCATTTTCTTTTTTTTTATTTAGAGTTTTAAGTTTCATGAATTTAATAATTAAATTTAAATATTATTAGATGATATTTATTATCTAATAATTACAGTTTGCAAATTAGATTTAAATAAGTTTGTGATAATTATATTAACATTATGTAACAATCTATTATATGATTTACTTCAGTGGTATGTCTTTAAAACGAAAGTTGTCTGGTGCGGAAGGGAAGCGTCGTAAACGGCGGAAGGAAATGTTGGAAGGGGCAGATACCAACCGCACTATTACTTCTTCTTATGCAAGAACTGTCGTCTCATAAATTTCTCCTAACTTTCCCTCTACCTCTAGCCCTGAAACTACAGCTACTACAACATTTTTTTAGATAATACTTCGAATTCTAATGGTTTTTTACAGTACTTTTACTACTGCATCTCTTGCTAACCCTGATACTGCTGCTAATACTTCTTCTTATGCTGGCTCTGTATCCACTGTTACTTCGGCATCATCTTCTAGTTCTGTCTTTTGTTTTTCTTCTTCGATTACTAACTCAGCCAACAATGATGTTAACTCTGCCTCCAATGTTACAGCATTCCAAAAAAAGCATTTAAGTAATAGTTTTATAAAATTCTTATGCTATATAAAACTTGAAGTTTGTAAAAGTTACCAAATTTAGTTTCTGTTTCTGATCTATATTTTAATTTCCGAATCACGTACGCATTCGTAAATTTGTAAATTGTTAGGCCAAATTTTACTTAATGTTATTAAAAATATTTTTAGGTAATAGGTCACTTCAAAGACCTTCAAGATATCACATTTAAAAAAGTTAGTGTAATACATACAGTATAGGCATTACTACAGAGTTCCGAAGAGTTTTATTGTTAAGAGACATACTATTTGCGCCCCTACTTTTTCTGTGTAGTTTCTGTGGTCTTTCTTACTAGTATACATACATAATACATACATACATACATACATACATACATACATACATACATACATACATACATACATACATACATACATACATACATACATACATACATACATACATACATACATACATACATACATACATACATACATACATAAATACATCCATGCATGCATACATACATAAATACATCCATGCATGCATGCATGCATGCATTTGTCATGCTTGCATACATACATTTGTCTCATGCATGCATGCATGCATACATACATTTGTCTCAAATAGTTTTGAAACTTTTTCTTTTTTAGATTTTTGACTGTTGGTTAGAATTAAATTTGAGTGTAAGCATTTTGGAGGACATACTTCGAAATTATGTAGACGTTTTATGCCCGCTTTATGCAATTGTCATTTTTGGGTGAGTTTATTGTCTTTTTTCGCTTTGTAGGTAGTAAAAAGGAAAATCGAAGTATTAAGATGTTCAATTGAAAATGATCCGGTTTTAATTTGATAGATATCTTCATACATTGCAACCCACCTCGCAAACATTACGTTTTGCTCTATATCAAGTTCGAAAGAAGCATCCATTTGCTGATAAATTTTCGAGTGAGTTTTACACTGAACTTTTAACAAACATCGTAAATCACATGGCGACTGGTACAAACTGGTATTCGTTCTTATCGACCCAATCAGTAGAATTCAATAATGAGTTGGTCAAGATGAAGCTTGAACCACCTGTCACATCGGACGATAATGCGACAAGTGTTGAGCATATGTTAAAAGAAACAGTATCTCATAAGCGTAAAGTTCTAAGTGTAAAACCTTTATTAATTTTATCTAATGCTGTAACAGCGACTCTTGCTGCAGCTGCTAAGACGCACTTATCTGATAATAAGTTGTCAGCTGCTCTTCCTCTTGTGCTACGTAATACTTTACATTCTCAGCTCGTTTTTCATGAAACAAACTGTGATGTTGCTGTGTTTACTTGTTTGCATAATTTACCTCGATATTATATGACTGAAACCGTTCTTCCAGAGTTTCAAACGAGAATGGCTAGTTTGCCCAATCCTTTAAGTTACACTGCAACTTTAATGGCGCGCTTGTATGATGAAAAAGGTATGAAGATTCCGATGGCCTGTCCATACTGTGTTTATAATAATTTTCGAAACGAACAGCTGCAAATCCTAAAAGAAGAAGGAATTGAAATTTATACTTCCACATTATGGGAGATTTAAAATAAATTTTTATTAGATCATTAAGTTGTTAATTTATTTATATGATAAAGCTTTAAGTTTCTAATGTTTCTTAATATAGCTGATATTTCTTTATTTCAAAAAATATATTATTTTAACTATATTTCTTTATGTTTTTCAAAACACAATTTATAATATTGATAAAAATAATTTTTATATTGATAGTTTTAGGGTCCACTTCGAAATTTTTTAGAGCTTAAAAAATGCTAAAGCAAAAAAAATACTTTTTTTTTTTTTTTTTTTTGCATACTTTTTTTGTTTAATTGTCTAAAAATATTTCTAGACAACTGAAACGAATTCTAGACACCTAAATATTCAGCATATTTATACTACAACTATTATATATACTACAACTATTATAGATTTATTGACACTCTAATAAATAACAATTAAAGAACTATGAACAGATGTAAGAAATTTTTCATCTTATGTTAAGCTTACTTTTTTTAACCGCAATAAAATTTGCGCAGTCGTCATAATCATTATGTGACTGCCGGCATAGTCCGCAATCCGTTTCAAATTAAAACAAAAAAACAGCGATTTCCTCAATTGCGTTTTGTTGACACAAAAGTTGATAATAGTTAGAGCAGAAAAATGTTATTTATACTTTAGTGAAAAGTCAGCGTCTCGGAACCGTTTTCTCGAAATGAACCGGGACAAGCGTAACGAGAAGAGAAATTTCCCGGAAAAATCTTATGACAAATAAAAGTAACCATTTTGGTTCTGGAAAGTCCCATAAACAATGAGTCGTTTTCGGAAAGCAAAGCAAAATAGAAAAAATAAATGTGCTAGGTGTTGAACATCATGCTCTATTTTTAGTCTCTGCAAAAAGTACACTTTTTAAAAAAAGTCAAATGTTTTACAGATCAAAAAAGTTAAAGACACTTTGGATAAAGTCTTTCCTTTAAATATGAGTGTAAAACAAACTCTTGCATTAGAAGTGAATACTGACCTCAGCGATAAACAATATCAAATTATCAGAAACTTAGCTCTTGGATACATTCATCCACTTCTTGCACGATATTTTAGTGGAAAAAGTTAAATAGTATCCTAAAAATACTTTTTTTTCTCTGATTTTAGCTGCTACCATTAATATTGGTAAAGCTGTGTTTGTATAGATGGTATAACAATATTAATAGTAACAGCTGAAATAAATGATGGTAGTTGTGCCAAAAATTCATTACTTAAACTTTACATTAAGGACTAACTAGTATGTCTCGTTATGCCTCGTTACGTCTCGTTATGTTCCGTTAAAATTATGTAAATTCCGGGAAATCATAAAGTTCCTACTTTGTCTGGGACATTTCGTCTCGTCTCGGTATCGTCCCGGATTTCGACTGAAAGTTGAAAATTGTCTCGATTTTTATCGCTTATCGGGACAAAGCTTTTAGGAATCGTCTTGTCTCGTCTCGAATAAAAAAAAAACGAGACGCAGAAGCTTAGTGACAAGAGAGTTTATTATTTACAAGAGACAGCCATTTTTTGCGGGAAACTATGTCGCTTCAACATGAGTATAGGTACAAGATGGTCCGAAGCGATTTAATGCGAGCTACGCCATCTTTTGTAAATACCTTAAATATTATTTGTACTCTTAGACGGTAGGGTTGCCAAGTGTCCGGTTTTGAACCGGACAATCCATTATTTCAATAGTCTGTCCTGTAAAATTAATTATTCCATAATTTTTAGATATTCCATAATTTTGAAAAAATTATGGAGTATCTGTTTTTCTTCATTTGATTGTTTTCGCTAAGGGTCTGCGTCTCGGAATCGTTTTCTTGAAATGAACCGGGAAAAGCGTAATGAGACGACCAAAATTTCCCGGAAAAAAATAACGAGACAAAGGAAACGATTATCCCGGAATAAAGTAATAAATTGGGACATAAATTTTTTCTCGGAATTTAAAAACTGTGTCCCGGATAATTAGGAAACTTTACGAGACAGAGCAATTATATTAACTAGATATTAAGGGTCTGCGTCTCGGAATCGTTTTCTCGAAATGGACCGGGAAAAGCATAACGAGACTTAGCAATACTAAACTATTTTAAGATTTTTTCCAGGCAAAAAATCTCCTCAAGTTCTCAAACGCTCCATTAAGAAAAGACGACTTTCCATCCCAGATTGTCTTATAAAGCGCAAGTCAAGCCAGACAAGACTGAGTCAGTGTTTGAAGTACAAATCCAGAGATCCAAAGCCACTTCGAGGTGACTTGGAAATTATGAAACTTCTGGCAAGGATGAATCTTCCATTCAGCTTTGTTAGGGCAAAACCTTTCAAGGAGTTTATGCACTACTTAGATTCAAAGCTGAAAATTAAAGCTGCCACAACTTATTCTAGGTACAAGCTGCCTTTGTTGTATGACAATGTCAAGACGGCTGTGGATAAAGTTTTGGAAACTGATCAACCGGAAAGTCCGGGAATGGCTCTGAGCACGGATATTTGGACTTCAAGGAATTTTGATCCATACCAATCATTGTCTGTTCGTTATATTGACAAGGAGTGGACCCTGAACAAGTTTGTCGTTTCTGCCAGTCCGTTCAGGGAGAGGCACACAGCAGACAACATTGCCAAAAAGATCGACAAGTAAGTTAAATTACTTGTCGATCACAAGCAAATCTTTTGTTAGAGCTTTTTCAATTACAAGCAAATCTTTTTTTTAGAACTTTTTCAGCCAAGCTTGATAAAAGGTTTCCCATTGCTGGCGCTCATACCATGTTTCTTGGTGTTGGTCATCTCCTTAATCCTTACTACAAGGGTGTGGCATCCAAAAAATTTGGAACCTATGATAAAACCTACAAGTACTTGATTGAAAACCACACCAATCATCATGAATGGCTCAACAAAATAATGGACCAACCAACGGCCACTGCAAACTTGGAGGAGGAAACAGATTTGTTGGCTCAAGACGTGATTGAATTTCATTCTCAACACACAGTAATTTCGGACAGGTCCGACATTGCCAAGGAATGGGATGTCTACAAGAGTATGCATCCCTGGCCAAGGAAAGAGGCCCAGGAAAATGTTCTTGGGTTTTGGAAAAAACATGAAATGACTTTACCTCTTTTAGCTGAAACAGCACGGCGTTACCTGGCAATTCCAGCATGTTCGGCCACTTCTGAGAGGGCCTTCTCTGTAGGAGGAAACATAGTCACACACAAAAAGACCAAGCTTCAGCCGAAAAATGTGGAAAAGTTGCTCTATATCCAACAGAACTATGACTTTGTACAAATCAAGTCCTGGAAACTGACCTCAGAAGATGACAAAGATTCTGGTAGGGCATTCACAAAAATTCTAAAGAGAGATCTTAATTGATTGATTGATTGATTGATTGATTGATTAACTTTATTTTTGCCTTTAGTAAAATCTTAAGTTTTGCCACTTCCATTTTTTGTTTCTATGTTTTTTGTTTTAACTTTAAACTTTTAAATTCTTTTCAAACTGAAATTTTACTCAGTTTAAAAAAAATTTGTTGTCTCAAGAGAGTGATCAAGCCAATGTTGTTGAATCTGATGATGTGGTTGAAATTCTGCTTAATCCAAGACTGTCAAGTCAGCCGATGTCACGAGCAAGTATGGCCTCCTCTAGAATCTCTACTGCTACAACATCTCATGTACCAGATCTTACACCACTGATCACCAGTTCAAGGGGTTCTGCTCCAGCTCCTTTTGCTGGACCATCCAAAGCTCCAACTGATGCACCTTCAACTAGTGACACAAGTAAATGAATTGTTTGACAAAGTTTGTAATTAAAACTTTTATTTATTGCCAATAAAATTTAGTTAATGTGCATTACAGTACAACAATCACAAATAAAATAAATGAAACACATGCAAATTTTCACTTCAATTTTTATTTGTCTTGTTAAGTCTTGGTAAAAAGTTTAATTACGATAAAGTAACCAAAACAATTATAATGGCCGAATCCCCCAGCAGAATACTAAATTTCACATTAAGGATTAGCTAGTATGTCTCGTTATGTCTCGTTATGTCTCGTTATGTCTCATTATGTCTAGTTATGTCCCGTTAAAAGATGTAAATTCCGGGAAATTGTGAAGCTCCTATTTTGTCCGGGACATCTCGCCTCGTCTCGGTATCGTCCAGGATTTCGTCTCGGTATCGTTCAAATTTTAGAATTTTTATTGGAGTATTGAAAGTTTGTGTAAATAATAAAATAAACGCAAACAAAAATTTATTAAAAACTGTTAAATTTTTAGTTTTTTGAAATTTCAAAAAAAAAAGAAACTACTAAAAGCAGTCGAGACTAACATTAAATATAACTATGAAAGTAAAAGATAAAATATACTAGAAGGTAGGATGTTTAATAGCACTATGAAAAACTAAAAAAGAAATTAAAAATTAGTATTGTAGTGTAAAAGTAATAGTAAATGTACTTTTCTGTACTAATTTACTTCAAGGCTTGTTTTTAAAAGGTTACGATTTTCAAATTAAATTTGAAAATTAGTATTATATTGTAGTATAAAAGTATTGGTAAAAGTACTTTTAACTTTGATTACTTTTATCAAATTCGAGCAGAAGTGACGGGGGTCACAAAAGTTTCTATATACCTTTTCATATTTTATTACTAAAGTTTAGAAAGAAGTAGGGGGTCCCTCGGCTCATTATTCCTTGTATATCCTCATAAAATATATTGTAGTATTAGTATATATATGTATATTGTTTCGTCTTAAGTTCTCCAAATGAAGCAAAATGGATTTTCACGAAAAGTTTTGAGAGGGGGGGGGGGGGGGGGTCAAGTGAATGAGAAAGTGTCCGGTTTTTTAGGAAAGAAATCTGGCTACACTATTAGACGGAAAACACTTAAAATATGACATAAAATATGAATCTAAAACCATGAGTAATTTGAATTTAAAAGGCTCAGTTGGTGAATGGTATAGTTATCCTCCAAGTTTTCAACATGATATGTTGCCTGTAGAAGTATCAGGAGCTATTGCTGCCGCACCAGTACATAACTTTAAATTAACAACGGCAAAAACCAATACTAATGAAAAAAGTAGTGAAACAGCTATTTTTAAAGAAAGTTTTCAGTTCAAAAATCCAAAAATTAATGATATATCTATAACTAGCTTCTCTAAGAAAGGAGAATTTATTGTAAGTGAACTTATTTTTGAATAAATTATTTTTTAAAATGTTTAAAAAATAATATCTTTTCTGAATTATCTGAAGAGCTAAAAAGGTTTATTGCACAAATAAAGATTAAAGAAGTTCCTACTGCTTTTCAACTGCTACATATTGCAGTACTGCTTTAAAAAAATCATTATTGTTAACTTTATTTGCTCAAAACATTTAAGAACTGAAATTTTTTCAAAATTTTATATAATTGATTTAAAAGATTCACCAATTAGTTTATTGCTAATGAATTTTTTTCGAATGTCCAACAGCTATAGGGAACCACAAGAATAGTTAAAAAAACTCATGTCTTCAACTTGTTTTAGTATCTTTCCGATCAGATAATATATTGTCTGAATGTTCTATAACAACTTTTAAATGACCTCAAAAAAGATTGTGTACTAAGTTTGTGTACTAAGTTCTTCAAATTACAATTAGCTAGTCAAAGGAGAATTTTTATTTAAGTATCAAAATAGTTCACTATACTTCTAAACAAATGTGTATTTTAGATTGAAATGGAATTTAGTTTATTGGTATTTCAATATATATTACATATATGTAGCCTTTAACCCTTTCATGCGCTGGGTTGTTCTATAACAGCAAATTAAACTAAGGTTCCCCAATTCAAATGGTGCATTCTAACTGATTGAAAACAATATTATTTTAAAAAGAAGAGTTGAAAAAGGCTGTAGAAAAAGTCTACTTTAACATTTCATAGTACCGCTGTCATTTCGTAGATGACTTTTTATGGGTTAAGTTAGTTAAGGAAAAATAATTGGTGCATGAAAGGGTTAAGCAATTATGTTTGATGGCCATTATGATGATCTTTTTTTGTTGATGCTCCTCATTTATCAATTATCAATAGCTGCCTATGCCTTCACAAACCTCTGCAAAAGATATCAAAAAAAATTGATGTTATGATAAGTAGAAGATAAGAATTTATTTTTCAAACTTTTAAAAAGCTCTATGAAAGATTCAACTAGTGATAATTGAAAAATAATATTTAATTTAGTTAGGGTTTACTCTTTAAGTTTGAGTCCTTTGTTATCGCTTTCTAAAGTGTATTCTTGACATGACTATTCTAGATTTATATGGAATCTTTTGAAGTTTACTAAAAGTTATTCTTGTTAATATTTGGTGCAAAAAACTTTGACCTCATATTTAATCACTTAAGAATCAGAAAATTTCAATTAAAAATTTAAATTATCATGTTTTTAGGATACTGTTAGAAAAAGGTTTTGAATTTATTTTATATAAATATACCATTATTCTGAAATCATAAAAAAATGTATGTGATTAGCAAAAACTCATTTTCAGAGCTAAATAATAAGAACAAGCTACATAAATTTATATTAAATTCATTTAAATTCTGAAAGTACTCATCTTGGAGAAATAATACAAAAGAAAAGCAATCATTTAATTTACTTGCATATTCTAAAATTATTGTTTCTCAATATTGACTGAAAAATTCACAAAAATAGATTATTTGTTTGAGCTGTTTAACATATACAATAAGTAGTTAATGATAATTCAGAGAACATCCTTCAAGATCACTCTAATGGCGTAAAAAAATTTAAGATGGTTTTTTCTTATTTTTCTCATATAAACAAACTGTGCCAATTTCAAATAAAGAAGCTTCAGTGAAATTTGTCTTTTTTGATAACAAGCATTACTTTGTACAGTTCTAATATGTAGATAAAAGGATCCTGTAATATTTTGGGAACAGACATGTTACATTTGTCAAGAATAAATATAGTTTAAAGTTATAAATATTACAAAGTTATAAAGTTTGTAAAGTTTAAAGTCAAAATTCTGAACGATTGCCAGTGCCTAAGACATTTTTGTAGAAGACAGGTCTTATTATAATGCTTTTTTAGTTCAATAGTCAGTAAGTGAAAAAGCTAGAAAAGACTGTTTAGTCTTAAAATCTCAGCCACTGCAACTAATTATTCAGTTTTTGTTGTTGTCTGTTTTTAAGTCTAATGTTGGATGTTTGATGTTGGAGAACAAATCTATTTGCTCTTAAAAGTTTTCTCATTAAATTTTAAAAACAACTTAAAAGAACTCAACAAGTCTAAAAGTGGAGTTACTATTTCCACTCAAGACTTGAGAATTATCTTACAAAAGTCAAGTTGGTATCAAAGAAATACTATTCTCAACATTTTATTTATCACTGACTTAACATAATTTTATATCACTGACATCCTATACTAAATTTTATTCTTTTCCCAATGTTATTGTTTCTGCATTATGTTTTGTATTTTAGGTATACAAAGTTGAAGTTCATATACCAGAGCTTAGTTGGTATATATTGAGAAGATATAAGGAATTTTATAAGCTGCATGAAAACGTAATTTCAAATTTTTTTTGCTAATATACTGTGTTTTTGTTATTGAAACATATCAGACTTTAATGTTGCTTGAAAACCAAATAAAAAAAATAAAATTAATCTGTTTAGTACTGGTATATAAAAATTGATATGACCATACATGTACATTTCTACTTATATTTGATAAAGCACTGTATCAAATACAAGTGGGAATGTACTTGTACAATCAAAGTATTTTTTAAATGGAATGGTCCAACTGTACATGTATGGTTATAGTAACAGATAGGTTAAAGTTCTTAAATATTTATAGGGGTAAAGTAAAGTTTACTTTGGTAGTCAACTTATGATATGTCTATGCATTAAATTATTGCTGAAAAAGAAATAAATTTCGTTGATATAATAATGAACTTTTTCAGCATTAAAAGTATATATATTTTTACTCAGATATTTGATTTCCAAGACCATTTCTATTTTTGGGGAGTACTCTTTTACTTAAATGTAGCTAGAGTTTCTGAATTCCCTAGTTATTTTGAAAAACCAAGAACTGGTAAATATTCACCAAAGAACCAAGATTGCGGGAAAAAAAAGAGAAAAAGTTTTAAACAAATATGACGTGCTTTTACCAACATTTTATTCACGTTCATAAAACGTCACACAAATACCATGGACGGATAAACCTGAAAAAAACGCGCATAAAACGTGCGTAAAACTCTGAAATAATTCATTCAATTGACATATTTACAGCTAAGATGTCAAATAGACATCTTAGCTGTAAATATGTCATTACCGAAACCTCCCAAAGCTTTAGTTGACAAAAAGCTGACACAAAAAAGGTGCAACACAAGAAAAACTAAATTTGAATAGAGATACAGACAAAAAATTATTCTTTTTCACTGCAGTATATTCGTTTATGGTTTATTTAAGAAATTCTTTAACTTTATACTTGTTGTCCATTATTTGTTTTCTCTTTGATTAGAAAAAATCTAGTGATTTTTTTAGTAACTATATTTACGGAAAAACATTTTTGAATGATATTTATATGACATCAATATTTTGTTGGTTTAGCAAGTACGTTAAGAAGGTACTCTGATTTTCAAATAGCTTTTATAATTCAAATTTAAATGTGGTTTCAGTTACAAGAGTATAATGATTCAAAGTTGTTTTTTATTGTTGCATTATATACCAAAACAAAAACAAAAAAAGATTTATGTTTTAATACTTATATTACTATATAGAGTAAGAGGAAATTTAATTTTTTTTGGTTTTAGGGGTCTTTAACTAAAAAAAATAATTTCCTAAACTAATTTCACATTTAACTAGGGTTTCTAATTTCCCTGGTTATTTTAAAAAACTGGAATGTGATAAATTCACCAAAGAACCGAGATCAAAACTAGAAAAAGTTTTAAACAAATTCATGCATTTATCTTTCCTTTTTGAATATAGTATGCTCAAAGAAAGCAAAGGGTATCAATAGACTTATCACTTAAACAACTACAAAGCTCTGTAATAAATAATCCAGCAGCAGAAAAAGCTCATTCTGCCTCCACAAAAGTTGGTGGAATGGTCAGCAGGGTATTGTAGAGTAACTCCAGACTTGGAATTGGAATCTCTGTTGCTACAAAAACATTGAACTCTTTGTCAATCAATGATGAAATATTAGGCAGTTTCTTGCTGGTTACACAAGCTGACTCTTGTATGAAGTTTTGCAATTTTTTTGAAAAAAATTTTTCTTGTCCAATCTTTGTAATTTGATCACTAACTACTTGACATATACCATCTTGATCAGTTTGGTTTGAAAACAGTTGGCGAAGAAGTTCTTTTGCCTTTTTTTGCATTACTTTTTTAGAACGTATAGGAAACTAATCATTTTGTTCCTTTAAGCATTTGGAAACATGAAGTAATTGTAGCAAGCCTTTTTGCCTTTCTATGACTCATTTTTTAACTGCTGCTGCTAGTTGTTTTGAAAATTTGGAAAGACAAATTTCTAACTGAGCAAATATGAAATGAAAAATGGCATCAGTAGAAAGGAGTGTTGAATCTTGCTGACACAAAGCTCCAACACCTATTTTCAGTGGTTCTAAAGCAAACTGAACTTGTTCAAGAAGAACAAAATCATCCTGCGATAAGTTTTTCTTATTGACAGATCAACAAGGGCTTTTCTAAATGCTTTTTGGAAGAAAAGGACCCTATCAATCATGGCTAACATTGAATTCCATCCTGTCTTGCAATCTCTTATTAATGTATGTTTTTTTCCATGTTCTAGTTTGACATATCTCTGCAGGACTTCTTTTTAATAGTACTTTTTCTAAATTAGTTGACAAATATCACACTTTTTTTTATAGCACAATCAAATTCACAGACAAGGCTCAGTATTTTGACTATACCAAGATTGAAATGGCAGTTTTGCTCATGAACATTTATATTCATGATTTCTTGAAGATGTAATCATCCATTGAAATACTGAAATGCTTATTTTTTTGCTTCTTTTCTTCAGTTTTACTTTTAAATTCATCCTGAAACAAATAATGTTGGTGATAGACTATTGCAATTACTATTTATTCATCTTTATGTAATTTTAGTCCTTAATCCAATAGGGCTGATTGAAAAATAAATTTACTGTTGCAAATTGAATAAATAGATATTCCATCTTCAGCTGCAAGTTTTGGGACAATTTCTTTTAAGGTGTCTGATTCCTTCTAGAAGAATGATGAAATGTTTTTGAGTTGGTTCTTTACTTTCACGTTTATTTTCAAAAATTTCTTTAGTAGACCATTATTTGCAAGTTAAAATCTTATTACACTTTATACAATTTGCAGTAGCAGTAGTTTTTAATTGTAAAAAAAAACCAATACTGAGACAGGATTTTATGAGTGATTTCCCAGTTTTTCCCAATTCCATAAACCTGGTTCTTAAACCCTAAATGTAGCAGAAGCAATAAATTTGAACAATAAGTCTTGTTTTGATAGAAAAAAAGAGAAATAATATAAACTTTCTTTTTTTCGTAAAGTTGTTACAAAGCAAAATCAAAATAAAATATCATAACATCATGACTTAAAGAGGTTGCAGTTGTTCTGAACTTAATTCACATATTTTTATGTAATGGATTGTTTATTTTGAGACTTTTTTCAACAGATGTATTTATGGCTCTAGAAAAGCTTTCAGATGAGTGCTGACAACCTGCAAGAGGTATTGCTTTTGTTTTTCATCTTTTGTTATATAAAAGTTGAAGGTCTGGATTAAAGCAACCGCTTTCTCTGCACAGTCAGGTGGCATCAATCGACTTGTAAACATATGATCCAAGTGGGTTTTTTAAGTTGAATGTTTTGTCTTCAATTCTCTTGGATGACTCTGGCTTGTTTAAGATTCTCAACCATGACGGTTTTTGTATGAATATCAGCACTGAGGTCAAAATAGCCAAACCAACCGAATGGTCAAAGAAATACCATAGTTGTTAAGATTGCAAGTAAAATCAATTAGAAGTCTGAACAGTCTCAAAACATTTTATGGGGATCTTTCCGTCATGAAAGTAAGCTTCGTTCAAAAATCTTGTATAACAAACAGGCTGATGTCAATCAAAGCTTTTCTTTCAAGAGTGGTAAGAGTCATTTGATTTTTGAAAAGAAGGATTTTTACAAAATAGATGTTCTTCGCCACCCACCTGATGTGGTGCATGGTTCCAGGTGTTTAAAATGTCACTTCTTCTTTTGAGCAACCACCAAGAATGACAAGAAACACTTGTAGAAGCTTGCCATAATCTTAGCTATGATGATGGTTCTTACTGCTTCTTTGTAGTATGCAACCATTTCATTGCAGAGATCAATCATGGATCCGCTGAAGAGTGTTTCATCCGCAGAGCCTTATTTGCTTTGGTCAAATGTTGGCTATTCTTTTTGAAATCATTTGATAAAACCTACATCAGGTTCAGTGGTAGTTCCAAGACATTTTGACTCATCTCTTACTACCATTAGTAAGTTTCGTTTATTAGTACTTACTCTCAAACTTAGAGGTTTAAATACATAAAAAAAAAACCATCAAAAATTATATAACATCAGATAAGCCAAAAATTTAAAACTTACATAATATTTTTAGCCTCTGCTAAATTTGTTCAATTTATTAACACTTCTAAATATTACTGAACAAATCTGTTTTTTTTAGTTTAAGGGCTCCCAAATTTATATTAGTTAAAAAAAAATTAAACACAGTAATTTGGAGTGATCTAATGTTTATAAATATCATCTATACATGTACTAGAACCACTGGCTCAGACTTACTAGAACCACTCCCATGGTTTAAATCTTTGTGATTTTTTTTAATGTTATTTATTTTTAATCCTCAAAATCTTATGAATGAAATGTCATATCTTTATTAATCTCTCAGTTTTTTTCTAGTTGGTTCAACTATTTGGAATCCCCAATGAATTAATTCCTCCAAAGAAAGTTGCTCCAAAACTAGATCTGCATTTTATTGATGAAAGGAAAAAGCTTCTTGAAAAATATTTGAGGGAGGTAGTTCTTCTTCTTCCAAACATACCTCAAGTGTTGGAGCAATTTTTAGAGATTGAAAAGTTTGTAAGTATATATTTGAAGTTTTTTTGTCACTTTATCATTTACCTGTTTAAAACATTTCTGATAAAATACAGAGTTTGCTGCAATCATTTGACAAAATCAAGAAAAGTAGTCAGCTAAATCATTTCTTAAAGAGATTTGGATTTTAAAATAAGTTCAGCTTCTTTCAAGATATGTTAAAGCACAGTAAATATTTTTAGGTTCTTGATATTTTCTACTTCATAAAGATTATTTTGCAAACATTGTATATCCATAAATATCAAATCATAATTGTAACCTGAAAAAAATCTGATTTTTGAAAATTGTTTTAAAGCAAATTTTTATAATTAAAAATAATAATGCTGCCTAATCACCTGAAACTATGGCCCAAAAATATCTGGACACCTAGCTCACCTGACTTTAATACTTTGGACTTCAGTATCTAAGCTAAAGTTCAAGCATAGCAGAACCCTAACACTGACCATTCATCAGCTCAGTAACTCGGACCTGGACTGGGCTAACAGAAAACACATAAAAAAACCTGCTCAAAGTTCTGATCTTGGATAGCAGTGTTCACAGCAAAAGGAATTAAAATTGATCTAAACTAAACCTTATTGGTATATTTATTTGATGAAATAAAGCTTTTCCTTTATCTTTTGTCAACTCAGTATCTCTGGGCCCTGTTTTGTCTCAGAAAAGTGCCAAGTATTAGCATGCATATGGTAGATAATTATGAAGCAGATGTTCAACTATTTCGCTCTTCTCACCTTTTCAAAAATTTAATTTTGGTGACTTTTTACCAGTATGATTGATATAATATAAATTTTTTAGATTTTCTTATCTCTAAAACTTTTTTTCAATTCCATTACTCTAAAACTTCATGTTGTTTTAGGATGTGCACCATATTTGTCAGCAATTAGCAATTGATGTCTTTAATACTGGTATGTTATTGGTATGCAATTTTGCCACAAAATCAAGGAACAGTAGGAGAATCATGGCATATCAGCAATTTTTTGAAATGCCACTTTTGCTTTTTAAACATTATCAGTATGACTGCATAAGATTTTGTTATTTGAAAATTAAAACTCTATAAACTGCAAACTCCATTACAGTGCATGTGCCAAGTAACCTGCCTATATGCTTTGTGAATTATACTATTATAACTCTCTATTATATCTATTACCATTATAATTTTCTGCAGTTATTTTATACAAGTAGATTTTTTTCTTGTTGTTCCAATATTCTTACTGCTGAATATTATTCCATTTTTACAAATTTTTTAAAATTGACCCCAGACTGCCCTTGTCTTTTGCACTTGCAATTATTGGCTATCTTAACTGCTGATCCCCTTTGAATGTACCTGTGTTTAAACTAATAAATAATGCCATAAATACTTAAAACTAAGTTTATTTATTCATATTTCAGTTTCGGTGTAGTTTCTTTAATTAGCTTTCTGTTTTAGTTTGTGTTTTTTTATTTATATAAACTGAGAGATGTTTTTTCTAGAACATATGTTAAATTTGATTTGAAAGTAAAATTACATTTTCTTTTTATTTAGGAAATATTGTCTTATCAAGAAATAATGTTTTCAAAATCAATATGATACAACTCCATGCACTTAACAGAAATTTGTGTCTTCCTCAATCATTAATTGGTATAAAGTTTCAATTTGAAGAATTAAGATTTACTTAATTGTAAATTAAATCAAAAAAATATAATATAGTAATTATTTATTTGTATATGTTGTTACAAAACATAATTGACTTAATCTTAAGCTTCACATTTTGGTTGAGTTTGGTGAAATGAGATATCCAAATAGAGAAATACGTTAAAACTTGGTGAAATGAGATATCCAATTAGAGAAATAGGTTAGCACTTGTTAAGTGCTTTGAGTTAAACAAAAAGTGGATATTTTTTCTTCAAACTTTCATTTTGAAAAACATAGTTAAAATAAAGTAAAATAGTAAAAATAACTTTGTTAAATCTTTAAATAAATTAACAACTATTATCCCAAAGTCAATCATAATCAGTGAACAATTGAGTTAAAAAATAAATGATCTTTGTACTGAGTTTTTATTCTACTTTTCTAATTGTATGGAAAAAACTAAATAAAAGTGCAAGCTGGAGAGGGAAAAATATTTTCCCATTTGCCATACATTTCCGATTTGTCTTTATGAAAAAATTTATTTTTTCAAAAATGCATGTTGAGACCTCCCATTCTTTATGGAAGGTTTTAATCTATTTACAGTGTTTCATTAACAGTAAATATTTTAAATTCAAAGTGGTTAATATTTGGAAAGGTGTTATAGTTTTGGAGCTGGAAGAGATTTTCAAGTTAATGAAAAGTCTGTTACTGATTAGAGAAAACAAGAGCAGAAATTAATGATGAAATCACTCAAGTGGCTTTTATTTGAAGAAAAATGATGAGTTAGATTGAAGAACCTAGAAAAGTGGGCTTTATAGTAATAAGAAACTCTTTTCCGTTTAAGTCAAAAGAACTTGCAATAGCAGAAAACATTAAAAGTTTAACTTGTGGATATATTGTATCTTTTGTAAAAAAAACTTATTATGACAGAAACATCAAAAGTTCTACTATTAGATATATTGTGTATTCAAAATATATATTTATGAAAGAAAACATCAATGTTTTGAATTATCATATTGTGTTGGCTTATAATGTTTTTAAGATCTTTGGTTGAGACTTTGGTGGAGACTATCAATTTAGATGAGATCACACACAACCATGGAGCAACTCGATTCATTTACAATAACTTGATTCAGAACATTTAGTTGTCTATGAAGAAATAATTAAATATTTCATAACACATCCATGGAAAGTTCTAAATAAGAATTTAATATTTGGTTTTTAACCTATATCTTTACTTTTTAAGAGAAGGTAATCCTAAAATATGTAGCTTAATGCATAAATTTAGTTATTAAAATAGTTTCCTATAAAAAAATAAAATATTCACAAGTAGAAACCATAGACAGAATAGAAAATTGGTGGATTAGACACAATAAATACAGTAAACTTTGTTGCTTTTAACAGCCAATAACTTCCAAATGTTAATTTTTAGATGCTTTTTATTCCTAATCAGAAATTCTCTATCATAATGTTAAAAATGAGTCACCACAAAATTGAAATAGTGATCAGCTTTGTCTACTTTTAGTTTGAATAATTTTTCACAGTAATTTGCATTTGTAGCTAACACAAATTATTTTTAGATGACAAAAGAGCTGACATTGGTAATTTATATTCTTTTGTCCAAAATTTGGAAAAACTATTGGTAAATAATGTTCTTTATCGAAGAAAGATTTTGACTTATATTTGCTATCAGTTTAATTCATTTGCTTTCATTGCTTCAAGTTTTATTTAATGTATTATTTCATGAGTAAATTTATAAGAAGTTTTAACTTTCAACAAAAATTTCTTTTTCTTTTTTATGAAAGGCTTGATCAAGATTTTAGAAGAAATATTACTTTAAGTTTTATATCTGAAAATAAGTTAAGTATTAAATATTAGAAAAGTAGAAGAAGCCTTCAAAAGAAATTTACAGCTTCTGTCAATCTAACAAAATATAAAAAAAAGGAATTTTCTAATGCATTAGGTCTTATAGACTTAATAAGTTTTGAAAAATTGTCTTTTAGATCTATCCTGGCATTCTGAAAAGAGTTTTGATTGGTCAAAAGGATCTTCAATGCAACCTCAATATTTTCAGAGTAATAAAGTATCTTGAGGTAAATTAACAGCAGTTTTTAAAAAAGATTTCAACTTGATAAACAGTTAAAAACTGTTTAAAGGGGAAAAAATTTGATTTCATTAAGTTTTTTTATGCTCATACTTACTACTCATTTTTTTACAAAAATAATGCTCAGTTTTTTAATTTACAATTTTCTTAATTTACAGTAGTGCTCAAAATGATGTTAACAATCATGTTTTCTTAAATAACTCTGCTAAGTTCTTAAAAATTTCACCAATTATTTGTTATGCTGTTAGTAAGAGATAAAACCAATTTAAGCAATATTAAATGTTAATTTTAATGCTATATTACAAAATTTTTTACTTAGATAACAGAAAACCCAAAGTTCAAAAGTGTGTTGACAACCCCTTTCAGTTTTTATTTTATCAGTTTTTTTTTAATCAAAAAAATTTTTAAAACATTTTTTTGGATGAAATTAAGTAAACAGTTATAAGAATCTGCAATTATTTGAACAGATGTCTTGCTGAAAACAATTGACATTGCCTGTTAAACAATTGAGATTTAATGCAGAAACTCCAGACCTATAGTAAAATTGTAAAAGTATTAAGTTTGAAAAAGAAGAATTAATTGAATTTTGAAGCAAATTTTTTCTACCGGATCTGTTCACAAACCAAAGAAGTCTGACTGACCAAAAATACAACAGAAAAAGAAGACAAATTACTTTCATTAATCATTAAATTACTTGTTCATTGTTTGTTAAGCCTGATCCAAGATTGAATGCAGTCTCTATTTTCTGATTTGAAAACCAATTATAGTGTAAGCTGAAGTATTTCAGTTATGAAATGTCCTATGAATGCAGCAAATCTATTTGGAAGACATCTCTAAGAGAAATAATTGACATCAGTTAAGAATAAAAAAGCAAAATGGTACTGCCACACAGAAAGAAAAAAATGCCTTATAAATGGATTTTCTAATCATAATTACCAAATTAATAACCATACTAATGATATTGTTATGATTGTTAATTTAATGAAACTGAATATATAGTTTAATTTACAAATTCAATATAATATATTTTCTAGATTTGTGATTGTGATATTGGTCTTTTGCAAGGCTTTGAACACCTTCAAGAAAATCTGGAAGAAATTTATATCCATAACTCCATAACTGGTATAAAGGTTTGGAATTTAAGTTTTTCTTTTACTTTAAGTTTCTCTTTTTGGTAAAGTTAATGTCCTTCTTTTTGTAATAATACTGATAATAATGATAACACCATTCCTAAATGAAAAATCATAAACTTTTTATACACCCTGATACACAATATTAAAACTTATAACATCTCTTGACTATCTAAGACATAAAATGTTTTATATTTAAGTATAAAATTATCTAATTTTACATATTTAAAAAGATAAGTTCATAAATAGCATGCTCAAGAATGTAAAACTGGCCCTGAATCAAAACCTTTGAAACAGTACAAATCAAGAAGAACTTATGCACTGATGGAGATCTAACTATCATTATAAAAGCTTAAGATATTTATGGTGTAAAAAGTTAGCAAATTTAAAGTTATTAGTTGAAAGTTATGCTAAACTGTTTATGGTGTGTCTCTGAATACTTAATACAAAAATATATTGATATAAAATAGCTATGCACTATTTACAAGGTTAAAAAGTAGTTAACTAAGAAAAATACATTTTTTTTTATTTTTATAGTTAGAAAAGTAATAGAATAGTGGAAGAATGAAAAGTTAAGTGATAAAAAGTAAAACCTTCCTCCATTTTAATTACTTTCTTTTTCTTTCTATCAATATTTTATCTAAAAGGAATCTCCTCAGTAAATCCTTAATAAATGTCATTATGTAATAAAATTACTTAGAGTACACTTTTTGTACAATATATTTATAGAAAAAACATTCTATGTATAGCTTTGAAATGGTGAAAAACTTGTATTAAAAGGAATCAAAGAGTACTTTATTCTAGGCTTTAATATAAACTAATATGTTCCAGGTGCAGTTATATCCTGGAGAAAATTGATTGAAAGTGATCCAATCACAGCAATCGAGGTCAGTTGTTACAAGAATACTTTGGGACTCAGTAATTAAAAAGTTTAATAAATTTAAAGGAATTTTTAGATGGTGAGAGGAAGTAGGTTATTTAAGGCTAGTATCAATAAAAAGTTAGTCATTAAAGATAATGTTGTAATGGACTTCTTTGATGTACAAGAAACAAATTTCTAGGGCTAAAAGGAAATTGCATCATTTTGTACTTGATGATGGCTTCCATGAACATTACTAATGTAAAGGCAAGTTCTAGTCTTAAATCAAAAATATGAAAATGTGTTTGGTTCACCAGACTAATAAAAAATGAGGATTGAATAAACTTACTGCTATCTTAGAATTGAGTGTTTCAGTATGAAAAAGTTGAAAGCTGTAATCTTTGAAAATTTTTAGCTTTTTCTTAGTCAAACCTGGAAAAAAAATTTTAATAACCTCAACACCTCATAAGAGATCCAGAGATTAAGAACTCAGTAAAGCCAGTGAAATATGAAAGCCAGTGGAGTGTGGATGGTAACAAAAAGGTTAGATACTATGAAGAACTTGTCACCAATATGTAAACTGTTTTCAAAAACTTTGAGTACAGCAAGAGCATCAAAATATATTACTTGTTTTTTGAGGTGGATTCCTATTTAAAAATATAAAAAAGGACATGTAACAATCAAAATGCTAACCTGATTGCCCAAAATGTGATTTTATGATTCTGCATATCAAAATTGTCCTATATCTCTAAGAAAAACTTAAAAACCAAATTTATTGGTAAACAAGTTTTGTAAGTTTTTCATTTATTTCAAGGTTTTCCAAAATATGAACTGAAGCTACTTCTAAAAATTTATGCAACTGTACATTTCTGAGTTTACTTTTATTTTATAAATTAGTAAAGATAATTCACTCAAAAGCCTTCCTAAATATAGCAAATAAACTAAATATATACAAGTATTTTATGAAAGAAGTGTCACTGTACTTAAAAAAGCAGATTCTATTTTGTTTAGATTTCTTAATGTTCAAGATCACTTTTTTGATCTCATTTTAATTGTTTATAAATGTAGTTTGTAGTTGTCCCAGTATGATGTTCTTGTCAAAAAGAAAGAAAAGAAAAAAAAAAAAAAAAAAGAAAAGTTATTTGTTTTAAAAAAAAGAAAAGTTATTTGTTTTAAAATTAATGCTATAAAAGCTTTTAAAAATTAATGGTTTAGGATTTAGCACTGACAAATGTTACTTGGTCTCAAGGTAATTCTTTACTCTAAAATTTAGTTAAATTCTGTGATATGTATTATAGTTTCAGAGATATTAATCAAATAATCTATTTTCCATAGTTTTTGTTCATTAAGTCTTTGATTGGAGTTTTCTGAAACAAATGTATATTTTTGTGTTTTCTGCAATACTTTTTGCCTTTGTATTATAAGATACTAAAATTTTAAATATTAAGTAGTTTTTTCTGTGCTTTATATAGTTTATGCAGAGATTAAATCAAGTCAAAAGATAGAGTATCAGTTTAATTCATGGATTATGTTAAAGAAAGCAACATTTAGCTATAATAATATACTTCATCTAGATTCTTCGCTTGTATGTATATTTTCATATATTTATTGGGTTATATATTTTCATATATTTATTGGTTTATATATTTTCATATATGTATTGGGTTATATATTTTCATATATTTATTGGGTTATATATTTTCATATATTTATTGGGTTATATATTTTCATATATTTATTGGGTTATATAAAAGTAGTAACACTTGAAATCTAATTTTTGATGAAATATTAATTAAAAAAACAAAAATTAGATTTCACAATAAAATCTAATTTTTGTTTTTTTTATTAATATTTTAAAGTTTTTTATGTTTATTTCAGCGATTGTTTCCATCGCTTATGCATCTAGACTTAAGTCACAATAGCATATCTGAAGTAGAATCCTTAGAGGTATGAGCACCATTGAATACAAGTCTTACTATTTTAATGTTAAATTTCATTGACTTTTTGTATATTTGATGTTTTATATATTTTAGGAATTACTATCCCTAACTGATTTAGATCTATCATTTAATGTAATTCGCAATGTGGATGAGTTTTCTTACAAGCTACCTTGTATTACATCATTAAACATATCTGCAAACCAACTTACGAATATTATAGGTTAGTAAAATTATTAATGTTTTGATGGTGTTTTAATTTCTCAGTGAATTTTGCTTGAAACATATATTTTATGATCAGGCCTCGAAAAATTATATTCTCTTGAAGTGCTAAATGTTTCTCAAAATCAGCTGCAAAAAGTAAGTAAATTTTACAGCTTTTAATAATTAAAAAGATAATTTGAATAAATGATAAAAATATCATGTTCAAGGCATCTTATAATTTTATCATCTTATAATTTTATCATCTTATAATTTTATCATCTTATAATTTTATCATCTTATAATTTTATCATCTTATAATTTTATCATCTTATAATTTTATCATCTTATAATTTTATCATCTTATAATTTTATTAATCTTAGGCTTATTATTGTAGGTTGTTCTTTCCTTAAGAAAATAACTTTAAAATGCAACACTTTTTTGTAACATAAAACAGTTGTTTTTTTAAATTAACCTAAATTAAAATATAAGTTTCAAGTTCTCTAAAATATTGTACAGTTCTATTTTTACTTAATGTTTAAATAAGTTGTTTTAAATATTTTTCTTATCAAAAACTTTGTTGTCAATTATATAGGTGACAGATGTTATTTCACTTGGAAAATTACCATTGCTACATACATTGTTTGTGCATAGTAATCCATTTACAGATATCCATAATTATAGAGAGATGATATGGGCATCATTTTCTAAAAGAGCTTTTGAGGTTTAAAGCAAATTGAGCTGAGCTTTAAAGTTTTTTTAAAGTTGTTTTAGATTAAAACTTTTTCAACTATATGTTATGTAATTGTGTACATAACATTACACAAAACCAATTTAATTTTTCTTTTTAAGTAAGTTAAGAATAACCTTTTTGATTTTTTAATCAAATCCATTTTGGAAATGAAACATTAATGATAGTGATTTTCTTTTTCTGCTACAGGTGTCCTTAGATGGCCACACTCCAAACAAAAAAGAACTTGTAAGCATTAGTAAATAATGACTTTGTTGTTGATTCTTTTTATATAGTGTTTGAATTTTAAAAGGTTTGCCTGTAAGGGCAAGGTGGAATGAGAATTGACACAATGAGATTTACCTCAGTACCTTGGTACTGAAGTAAATCTTAATAAAAGGAGTGTTAAAATTATGAATTTTTTTACTTCAAGTATGAGTGGAGTTTTTTTGATGCATCTTTTTTATATTAAAAATTACTAATTTTAGTTAAAATTTGTAAAACTTGTCTGGTAATTTTAAAAATATGAGGGGATCAAAATCTTCCCAACTGATATATATATATATATATATATATATGTGTGTGTGTGTGTGTGTGTATATATATGTATGTGTGTGTGTATATATATATATATATATATATATATATATATATATATATATATATATATATATATATATATATGTTAGCATGACTCTTAAAACAACATTTTTGAAAAAAACCTTCTCCTACTCCTTTAATTTGTTCTAACGGGTCCGCCATCTAACTTTTTTTTTTTCAACTAGTGCTTATTTTGTGAATGGTAACACTTAGCTCATGTCTGATTTGACAGATAATTTGTTTTATCCTTCCGTTGAACAAATATGGTTGTGTATACACTTGAACAACGCTGGGAAATATTGCAACATTACTTTGAAAATCATGGTAATGTTGCAGAATGTGTGCGAAAATTGCGTACGGATTTTGGAAGAAGAGAAGCACCGTCAGCTCCGTATGTTTGTTATCTTGTGAAAAAAGTGAAAGAAACTGGCATCCTCATCGATAAACCAAAGCGTGAAAAGCCAAAAACAGTGCGTATACCCAAGAATATTGCTGCTGTGGCAGAAAGTGTGCGTGAAACGCCATCAACATCAATTCACCGTCGTTCTCAACAATTGAACATTTCGGAGAGATCATTGAGACGAATTTTGCATTAAGACCTTGGTATGACACCATACAAAGTCCAATTGGTTCAGGAGTTGAAGCCAACTGACCATCCAATGCGTTTTCGCTTCGCTAAGTGGGCCTGCGATCGACTTACAGAAGATGCCAATTTTGCCAAAAAAATCATCTTTTCAGATGAAGCTCATTTTGATCTTGGAGGGTATGTAAACAAGCAAAATTGTCGCATTTGGGGCACAGAAAACCTGCACGCATACATTGAAAAGCCGATGCAGCCAAAACGAGTCACTGTTTGGTGCGGATTTTGGTCCAGAGGCATAATTGGGCCATTTTTCTTTGAAAATGAGCAAGGAGTGGCTGTTACAGTCAATGGCGATCGTTATCGGGCCATGTTGATGGAATTTTTGTTCACAAAAATTGAAGAGGAGGATATTGGCAACATTTGGTTTCAACAGGACGGCGCTATGTGCCACACAGCCGAAGCTACACTCGATGTTTTGCGCCCTGTTTTTGAAGATCGCATTATCAGCCGCGGAGCTGATGTCGTTTGGCCACCTCAGAGCTGCGATTTGACACCGTTGGGCTATTATTTGTGGGGTGCCCTCAAAGATAAGTGTTATGCCGACAAGCCAGAGACAATTGACGCTTTAAAGGATAATATTCGTGAAGCCATTGGTAAAATACAGCTGCACACAATCGATAATGTGCTTAAAAATTGGACCGATCGTGTAGGCTACTGCATGGCCAGCCGAGGCAGCCATTTGAATGAAAGTCTTTTCCATTATTAACCGGAAGGATTGTACTTTCAAATAAAAAAAGACATTTAAGAAAATATTCAATAGTTTTTTTTTATAGCATTTTCAAAAAAAAAAGTTATTTGGCGGACCCGATATATAATACTAAAACACTAGGATTAAAATTTTTTTGAACAAAAAATATATTTAGGGGTAGCGCAAGACCCTTAAAAATTTGACGGGTCCCTAATATATTGAAAAAAAAAGTTCTTCTAAAGTATGTCAACCTGGTATTCAAAATAAGCAAAATTATATAAAAAGTTCAAAAATGAAAATCATGTTTCATAAAAATAATTTTTACAGATATAAATGCATAAAAACTATTGTTTTTTAGCTGGAAAAAAAAAGTCAAATTTTTAAAGTTTTTTGAGAATAATTTTTTAAAACAAATTTTTTAGGTTAATTAGTTATTATTTTTGAAGTTTTTATATAATTTCGCTTCTTTTGAGTATCAGGTTGACATTTTTTAGAAAAACTTTTTTTTCAATAAATTAGGGACCCGTCAAGTTTTTAAGGGTCTTGAGCTACCCCTAAATATATTTTTTGTTCAAAAAAATTTTAACCCTAGTGTTTTAGTATTATACAAAACAAATTAAAGGGGTTGGAGTAGGTTTTTTTCAAAAATGTTGTTTTAAGAGTCACCCTAATATATATATATATATATATATATATATATATATATATATATATATATATATATATATATATATATATATATATATATATATATATATATGTATATATATATATATATATATATATATATATATATATATATATATATATATATTAGGGTGACTCTTAAAACAACATTTTTGAAAAAAACCTACTCCAATATATATATATATATATATATATATATATATATATATATATATATATATATATATATATATATATATATATATATATATATATATATATATATATATATATACACACACACACACACATACATTCTTACCAACTGATTAAATTAGCAACTCAGGTGTCTTTCTGGTTCTTTCTTGCAGATTATTTAAGTTTTATTCTTATCCTTCCATTTGTATTTTGATACTCAGAAGCAGAAAAGTTTTTTTTTTTTTTTATCTATCTATTTATTAAATATCTAGAGCCTTCTGATAGTTTTATGGATAAATAACTTCATAACTGCTTTCTTAAATCTACCTTGATCAACCAAAAAAAAAATACCTTGATCAACCAAAATTACGTTTCAAAGTAG
The DNA here is from genome assembly GCF_058129835.1 of Hydra viridissima. Taxonomy (NCBI): domain Eukaryota; kingdom Metazoa; phylum Cnidaria; class Hydrozoa; order Anthoathecata; family Hydridae; genus Hydra; species Hydra viridissima. Next base: position 4,572,083 of record NW_028324312.1, read on the forward strand.
TAAAAAGTTTTCTAATTTGGCCATGAACCTTTCTTTGATATCAAGTAAATTTTCAAGAGAGAACAGTTTCTAGATTTTCTTCCAGATTCTAGACTTTGAAATTTTATATTCTATACCTGTTATGAATGACAGTTACCTGACCTTCTGATAGAAGGTAAATGTCCTTCAATAGCTGTTTCAATTAGGAGTCTCCATTTATCTGATTGCTTCCTTAAGTAAATCCTGCACCTCTGGGTATCCCTGACAGTTGGCAGTTCAGGCACTAACAGTTCTTGCCCTTACCCAAAAAGATTAATAAATTTAGAACTTAATATCTTTTTTTTAAGCAATATAAAATCTAGTATCCTTAAAAACAATTGGGAATTGGGAAAGATGTGGGTGGAGTGTAGGTGGGAAAGGATATTTAACCTTTCCCCATTTTCCCATCTTGCTTATGCCAATTTATATAGATCATTTTATGGCAAGTGGTTTGGAATTTCTGAAATGGATTTGTAGTATTTTTTAAATAGCAGTGAAGTATTTTGTAAAGTCTTCTTTTAATAAGTGGTTTACACTTTTTAAACATTTTTGAAAATGAATTTGCTTTTTTAAATAACTTTTGCATTTATGTTCAAGAGACAGAGGATTTTTTTTTTTTTTTTAAGGATACTAGATTTTGTATTAAGAAAAAGAGTTTTTTTTTTCTTTTTTGGATGTAAATCTATATTTTCAAAATTTCAAATGTATTTGTAAATTTTTTTTAAGTAAAAGGTTAAGTATACAGCAATTTTTTTATTTTATAATTAATCAACAGTTTTATAATTTTTTTGCTAACAAAAAATATTATAAAATCAAGTTTTATAACTGCATAAAAAAAGAACGAAGCATCAAAAATTGTTTGATTGGTTTATTTTAATAATGATAATTTGATTGGTTTGTTTTCATAATGATTATTCAGGTTTTACAAAACAATTTTTGCAAACCAACCAGTAATATTGTTTTTTTGTTGTTGCTAAAAATACCTGAATTATTATTATAATAAGCTTAAAAATCATTTTAGCAAAGTATTCTATTATACAGTTACACACAAGTAACCTTAGTAATAGTAGCTTATCAAATCAGCTAAAGATAATCCTTTAACTATTGTAGCATAATCAGAGTAAATATTTCCAAGTTTTAAGATGTTCTTGAGATCTTTTATCATCATTTTTATTTAGTTATTAAGTAAAAAGAGAACAATTTCAATGGTTCAATTGTTTTCTTTTTTAAGTTAAAAGTCTCTAAAATTTTGGACATGGAAGAACAGTATGTCATTATTCCAGACAATATTTTTTCAAAAGAGCCATGTGCTTCTCCTGCAGAAAATTCAAAGTTGACATATCCACTTGACATATCCGCTTCTCCAAGAGTTAAAAAGGTTTTGAAAAAAGTTTTAATGTTTTTTTTTTTTATTTTCATTAATTTAACATTAAATTTTTTCTTGTTGTATTATTTTTTTAGAAAGATCGTATTGTAAAAATTGGTCAGTCAGAAAGTAAAAAGTGTAAGTGACTCTTCATTTTCAACAAATCTTACATTTAAAATCTTCTTAATTTTAAAAGTATTTTAAAACAATTTTAAAATTACGATTATTATAAATAATCTATAGTGCAATTATAAAAATATATATTAAAAATATATAGTGTTAAATAAATAGTTATAATATATAACATAGTATATATTGACTAAAGTATGTAAAATGCTTAAAAAATATGTTGCAACAAAATTTAAAAAAAAAAATTTGAATTTTATTTTTTCCTTTTAAACTAAAGGTTTTGCTTGGCAAATATCTTTGAAAAAAAAAATAATTCCAATATTTTAGTGTGTACCTGCTCTTTCAAATTACTTTTATGAGCTGCAGAAAAGTTTCCATTGCACTTAAGGAGATACTTAAAAGAGATTTTATCTCATAAAAGAAAAACTTTGCTTTTAACATACTATAATATCATTTTTATACATTCTTTAAAATGACTTTTTAATATGAAAATAGATGTTTATGATAAAGCCATCTTTTAATGATTAATCTCAACTTGAGGTGTTTTTAAAAATTCTGCTATCAGCAAATGTTTTAGTTTTTTTGTATGTTCTCTTTGGTAGAAATTACCATTAAAATGAGAAAGTAATTGAATTGTAAAATATACACTTATTGAATAAATGTTATAATTAAACTTTAAATAAGTTTTTAGACATTGAGTATAAATTGCAGAATTTTCAAGCCAAGTATTTTTGAAAAACTTGAGGTATATATAGGGGTTCACAATTTTATATTCTTAAGATCATCTATAAAAAGAATCTCAACCCAGCAAAAACAGTTTTTGATTACCTAAAACTAATAAATTAACATTTTTTTAAAGCATATCTTGGCTACAGATGATTTCATTTGTTTCTATAAGAATAAAGCTTTTTTTCTCTAACCAATTTCTTAAATGAGTTCTTACTTAAATGTTTTACAAAGGTTTATTAATTATCTTTTAATTTTGTTGTATCTTTAAGTGTCAGCAGCCAGTGAATTTTTTGGGATATCATTAAAATATGTGTGTTGCTGGTAGTTTTTGTTTTTTAAACTCTTGTAATTGGATTTTATATATGGATTTTAGACCAATATGTTACAAACTTCACTCCTTCCACCACTTTGATTTCAAAGCGTTTTAATTTTCTTTAAGCATAATCTTCATGATCTTGGTTTCCATGCTTTTCAAAGATCAATTGCAACTGTTTTGTGCAATTGTTTCTTGTTATTTTAGAATGTGAAGTATTTTTTTAAAAACAGTGGATTCTGTTTAGAAGACCTCTGAAGACAGCTATGACCAAGCTTTTCCTGACAGATTGAGTATGTCAGGTACCTTGGAATTTATTCCATATTTTCTGTAATCTTGTGTTTCAATAAAAAAAGTAATAAACCTTTTTAATTAAGTTGACTTTCTTAATGCAAATTATAAATGTTATAAGAAAAAGAAGAAAAAAAAAAAAAAAGATAATGAGAGTAAGAAACCACTGTTATTTTTTTAAATTCATTATCAAAATCATATTGAGGAACTTAGTGGAAGGTATCATCAAAGATTATATACAATTGCACTATTTGAAATAAATCCAGTTTGCCAATCAAAACCTGATAGTGATTGATGCCTGGAAATGACTTACAATTACTATTTGTCTAGTCCATATTTTTTTCTGGAATTCTTTTTTTATTCCTTTGAAGTTATTTAACTAATGATCATATGTGATTTGGTTTTGAATAAAATTAAGTTTTTGTACTAAAAGCACAAACATATCAGTTTAAAAATTTTTAGCCGATTTTTCAAATAAAAAAGCAGCTGATGATGGATTCTTGCGTGATCAGATTGAAAAACTTCGTACACAAGCTGGTGACTCATGGCTCACAGTCTATAATGAAATGCTAGATGGCAAAGAAGAGGCACGTTAAAAATTTTTTAGATGAGGGAATTTTTTTGAGAAAAAATTTTCTCATTTTTAAAAAGAGCATTATTTGTTAAGTGTTGCATAATTTATGTTAAGTAATTTATTAGAAGTCTCTTTCCATCGAACAACTTGTCTGTAGGATTCAAAACACAAATGAACTTATTTTACTGTTCAAAATTGTAATGATTGAACAATTGGTATGAAGATGATAATCAAGTTTTTTTTTATTGTTTAGACTTTATCACGAAAAAACACTTGGTATATAGATAATGATGATGCGTTTTTGGAGTTAAATGAAGAGCTAAGAAAAGAAGTGAAAGATTATGTTAATTCTCATTTAGAGCTGTAAGTCATAAAACATGTTGTTTTTTTTTAAACTAAATCAGTTGTTATACTTTTGTTGTTAAAACATATTTGTAGTTGTTCTGTGAGTCGTTAGTTGTTACATAAAACATAAAAAAGTTGATAAAATGCAAAATTATTGAAAAGATGTTCTGCTGTTGTTCTAGTTTTCCTTTTTGAAGATTTTATAAGATAGACAATATTGTCAATCTTATAAAATATTCAGGTGAGGCTTAAAAATAGTTTTTCTTGTAATTCATTGTCTACTCTCACGCAATCCGTAACTTTTTAGTGAAAAGCAGCATGATCTTCATACTTTGTATAACCATACACACTAAAAAAAAAAGGTAGGAATTTCTACCTTTAAAGGTATATCACATATCCTACCCTTTAAGGTAGAAAAATATACCCTACATAGTAAGGTATTTTAGTCTACCTTTATCTAAGGTAGAAAAAAACACCTCAAGGTATAACTTACTACTTTAAGCAAGGTATACAATTTTACCCTTAAAAGGTATATTTGTCTACCATTTCGCCTACCTTCAAAGGTATATCATATATCCTACCCTTTAAGGTAGAATATTACTAAGGTATTTTATTATACCCCTATATGTAAGGTATTTTCCTCCACCCTTAAAGGCAGGCTTAGTTTTTTTTAATATTTTTTTGCTTTTTGCATATTTTTTTTTGCTTTTGTTAAGGTTTAAAAATTTACAACGACAGTGAAAACAACACATTTAAAAAAAAAACTATTTTGATTATTATAATAAGTTTACAACAATTTGTTCAGCAATCGCTGAACCGGTAGACTGACACGGAACTCACTAAGTCCACAAATATAGTTGGCTAGAAATGTCAATGTTTTTTGCAGTCGCGGATCGAAGGCTATTTCAAAAACCCAGTAAGATGCTATCAAGACTTTTAATGCTTCATCGATGGATTGAACGTTATAAATAACTAAACCATCGAGGTAGATTGGTATATGCACATCTTCAAAATGCAGAATATTGGCTTGATTTGAACAAGTGATTCTTATTGTTGGTGTGCTTAGAGATGATTCCTAAAAAAATCAGAATTGTCAATTTAAATATTACATTTATATTGACAAAAGTAAAAAAAAACACTTTAAAAATCGAAAAATCATAAGCCTCATTGAAGAATGTTAGCTTCAAAACACTATTGAGACCTTATTTATCACAAGTCATCTTTCAATTTTTTTACCAAACATGGCGGGCAAGTACAACATCGATGCTCTTATCTGCTGTGCTAAAAATATTTATAACTTTTTTACATAAATAAACACAAAATAAATTAAAGACAAACAGATATATTATAAACCTTCAATATTGACATTAGACTCAGATCCTATGGCAGCCACAATGTTAGTCACCAATTCATTTTTTTTGGCATTTCTTTTCCCTGACTTGGCCATCTCCAGTATCTTTTTTAGATCTTTCAGCTGTAAAGAACTGGTTTATTTTACTGGTTCCTTCATTTCCAGTTATGAGATTTGCCTCTTCTAACAGCTACAAAATATAATTATACATATTAAAATTTATCAACTATGAGTTATTCTTACTCCATTGATTTATAAACTCAAGTTAAAACACACCTCTGAAGCAATCTTTAATGCTGGATACTCTTCTAGTATTTGTGTTGTGGTAGAATGAAGTATTATTCTCCTTCTATGTACAAAGGTCTTTGCCATTCGATCTCTAATCTTTGACATATCAGGAAGACTTTTTTTTAACTCATTTGAAATGGTTTTTTTGTGAGCAATGCAGCTTAGCAAATCCTCCATAGAGTTTGTTTGCATCTTTAAAAATGTAATAAAATTAAAAAAAGGATACTACTTTTTAGTTTTTTATAACCATATGTTAAATAGTGCAGAATTTAAATAACTAATCTCTGAGATACTTACCTCTGACCGCTTCTGTTTTGGAGTTACTGCACATTCAATATAAAGTTGCTTTCTTTTCAGCGTTGTACCAAACTTTTTATGCTCTTGCACTGAAGGTACATTATGCATTTTAGACCTTTCAGACTTGAATCTTGTTTTTAAGTTGTCTAACCATTTTGCCTTGAAAGAAATTACTTATTGAAATTAATTATAGATAATTAATTTTAATATGCATATATCCATACACGCAGATATATATATATATATATATATATATATATATATATATATATATATATATATATATATATATATATATATATCTTAGCCAAATGCATATATTATCCCTTATTAAATATCAAACAGTTTTTAAAAGCACTACATATGTTTTTATATAAAAGCTTCATACAAAATAAAACACAGTTTTGCAAAACTTACATAAGGCTTTGATGCCTTTTGACGTAAAAATACAATTCTATCTTGTAACTTAGGATAGGTTCACACAATAGCTTGACATACAGCCTGATACATCAGAGAGGTTGGATATCTAAAAAGCGAAAAATTTATTTTTGTATAACCCAGTAATAGAGCAGTCGGAGATAGTCAAAGCAATCATGTAAGTAGGTAAAATAAAAGACTTTAAACAAAAAAACTCTCTCTATATATATATGTGTGCATGTGTATATATATGTATATATATAATATATATATATATATATATATATATATATATATATATATATATATATATATATATATATATATATATATATATATATCAGACATTAGCCAGGAGAATTTTTATACCGCATTTTTGCAATATTGGCAATTTTTATTGTTATTGTTCCCCAAAATATTCGGAATTTTTATTGAAATTTTCCTTTTACAACTAAAAAAAAAGAAGAAAAAAAAAAAAAAAGATCAATTGTTCAAAAAAATTACTACTTACAAAGAATATTGCAGCAGATCATCATAAACAATTTTAATTAACTGTCGTTCACTCAACATCTAGATCCGCTTTAGAGGAGGCTTTCTCTAGTGCTGCTGTTAAGTGCTTTGGAAGCATTGGTAGACAGTATACTGTTGAGAATGTCTTCAGTCCAGACGTATTAAGCATATGCTCAGTGCTACTAGATTCACCTTCCTGTAACAGCAAAAGTTGTGAAGAAGACAATGACTGAATACACGATGGCAATTTTTCAGGAGACGTTGTGACAGTTACAGAATCTATGCAATATAAACTATTTAGCAATAAATAACATAATATTTATAACTTTATTACCTATTTATAACGTAACTTAAGGCGTAAATGATCGAATAAGGCGTTACAAGATAGAATTTTATTTTTACACCAAAAACAAGCAAAAAATTGCAATCACAAAATCAAAACTGTTTAAAATTTTTTTTCACTAAAGGCCAAGAAAAAAAAAGAAGCAAAAAGTCCATTATAATCCAAAGGATAATTATGAACTTTTCTTAAAAACAAAAATTTTTCTCTTGCAACAATTTTGAAGCCTACAAAAATAAAAATAAAAAAATCCAATTAACACGTAGTCTTTTTTAAATACTCTGCATTTTAATAATTAAATGTACTAATACCATTAATAATAAAAACACACTGTAAACTTGCCATTCTTTACCATCACGAAGAGCTAACAACACTTCACCCGAAAGACTGAGTAAAACATCACTTTCATCTATTTCTGTTCCACCACTATTTACAACAATTTTAGCAGGTGAAAATTGGAACTTCTCAAACACTGGAATTAAAATTGAAAAATTAATTTAATAAGAGTAGTTAAATTTATATTTTTTAGGATTAACTCTCAACAAGATTACTTAAAATAATGTATTTATAATGTTATAGCATTATAAAATTTCTTACCCTTCACTTTCAGCATATCAAAATCTTCAGCAATAACTGCCTTTTTTACTAAGCGATCACCAGACTATATCTTGAAAAGAGGCATTTTAAATTTGATCACTTTGAATTATGAAAAACTTTAAAATAATAAAACATTTATAATAATTTTTTTTCCGCAAGATCTTTGTAAAACTAGATTAAACTAGTAAATTATAAATAGTATAGTAAATTAAAAAACAGAAAATACCAAAAAAGCATTATCATCAAACTAATTAAATACAAGTTTAAGTAAATTCAAAACTGCAAATAAGTTTATAAGGATGTCTGCCAATATTTTAAGGTAAATTACCCTGATTTTTTTTTAATTACCTAATTTTCCAGATTGCTCCATGATTTTTCTTTTTTTTTTTTCTTTGCAGATATCTGAATTACCAGACTTTTCCTTATCTGGCAGACACCCACCGAAGTAAAATATATAAAACTAAAAGTATAAATATTTGTGAAAACTAAATTTTAATAAGTTATAAATGTTTTAATTTTCTTATTCATCCTTTATGCAAACACGATGACGAAATAAAATGCCTTCCTGATTATTTACAAAATAGGAACCCATAGATGGATGATTGGCTTGTTCACCAGGTATTACCACAACCCAATTGTTGGACTGCTCTATATTGTAAAAATCCACAAACTCTATATATTGTTTTACCATTTGCAACACACAGCCAATAATCCAAGTACCTTGAAACAATAATATATATTCAACTTTTCCGAATAAAGGCATGTCATCGCAACCTTTTATTTGACAAATAATACTTGTACTTGTATAAAAGATCTGTCCATTAATTCTAAATTTTGCAGTAGATATAAACTGCTCATGTTGATATACTTGATGGGTATTAACAAACTTTTTTTTTATGGCATCAATAAGTTCAAATGGAAGTGAATCTATAGATAATATTTTTTGACAGCTTAAAATATCTGGACCCTTATAGTATGGGCTTCGTCCAAAATTCATAACGCACTTGCGCATTTCATGTGGTTGTGCCAAAGTAAATGTTATATTTTTAAAAGTTTTTACACGACGTGCAATTTGTTTAAAATATTGATGTTTAGCTTCAAATCTCATTACCCAGAGGTGTCTCAAAGGTCCAAAATGCAATAGTAATCTAGGATAATTTACTAAAAAATGTATTTTAGGTATAAATGATACTGGGCTAATTCGCTCAAGTAGAGAATGATGTCTTTGAATCAGATGCTCAAGAATAGGGATTCAATTTATATCAATTTCTGGTGCCAAAATGATTTGCACAATTTGTCGACAAAGCAAATGAAGCTGCCAAAAGTTATTGTTTAGGAGTATATCATGATTTTTTACAAGATGACTGACAAATATGGGTAAAAAATGAAATAGTGACCATCGCTCCACTGCTTTTCCATGGATTGCTTTATTAGATGCTGCCAAATTTTTTGGAACACATGATATAGCAGGTTTATCACAAATATCTGGAATGCCATACTTGAAGTTCGCTATTTCTTCTTTCAACTGAATAATAGTGAATAATTTTTCTTTGATAAGATTTCCCACAACAATTGAAAAATTCACACTCAAAAGCCCTTCTAGTCCATCATGCATAAAGTCAGGCGGGAAACATTCACTTGCATTGAAATACTGCAAACTAGATAAAGAACAATGGCTGTAAACACCGTACACACCACTGAGTGATTTATCTGTCTTTACTTCTTGAACATGATAATTATGTAAATCTAATGTTCTCAACTGGCATGAAGATTCTGAATGAACTTTTGAAAGAAACTTAAACGAAATCATGCAGTAACGACAAACTCTACCAGATGAGAAGCAAGTAGAAAAACCACTAAAAAAATGAGAGGATAAGTTATCTCCAGAGAATGTAGCGATAGTACCATTGATATGTTCAATTTTGCCAAGAATATTTAAATCAAGCCCATCTATCTCAAGCAATTTAATATCATTCCTTAGTTTATTTAAAATTCTATCATATCCATACATTTTGACAGCACTATATTGTGCAACTAATACCAAGTGAATATGGTCAAGGTTTGTCCATAAATGAGTTTCAATATTTCCAACTATAAAATAAAAAATTGAAACCTTGTGAGTACCCCTTCTGCTTCCAAGTGCATTACAGATTTCTAACTCATCATTATACAAATGTAAACGAATAAAATTGTTCCTATTACCATTTAAGGATTTAAAATGTGTACCATCAGAATAATCTCGCATAATGCCATCACTTTTAACTGTCTTTTAACAGTTCCTTTCACAACTAGCCCATATATCATCTTTTTGAAGCCAGGTTTTCAAAGTTTGAAGAATTGGAATATAATAACCAACTTTTTTATTTTTTTTAAGATTTTTTTCATTTTCTATTGCATAAATATTATTATCTGTGTTTGCTACTACAACAGGCAAAGGCAATGTTTCATTGTTTATTACATTGTTAGAACCACCAAGACTTTCAGTTACTTGATGAAGTTCATTAGTCTGGACATCAAGATCTATTGGGAAACAAACTCAAGGTTATTTAGCATATATAATTTTCTAAGATGATCAGTTGCAAACAGTTGAGAGACACTGTCATAAATTGAGGAAAATGATAATAATTGATTCAACACAGAGTCCTCATCTGATTCAATATTTAGCGCTTTAAGCCTTTTTCTTGTTAATGATACAATACTGTTCTGGAACAAATCAAGCAAACATTTAATTTTATTACATATTGAAGAAGCTGTTGAAAGTGGCAGCATGTGCTTTTCGCGCAACTGCAGCTGTGTTATACATAAATTGTTTCCAAAAGGTTCTAAAAAATCAGAAAATTCTGTCATTAATTTTTTTGCATTTTCATCCACACTTTCAATAATTGCTATGTTTTCTGCTTCCACTTCCACAATATTTTCAACATTTTCTTCTCTATCTTTAGATAAACTTAGTTTATCGGAAGTTATGGAAACTAGATGAGACTGATGAAATTTTAAAACATGATATCTATATGTATTAACAGTGTTATAGCAATAAACACAACCATCTAAACTACACAACAAATTCAGATGTTTTTCATGACCATGCTGCAGCATCATGTAATTGATTAACCCTCGTGCATTATAAAACCCTTTTCTGCAAAACTCAACTTGACAATAATACTCCATACCGAAATTTGAAATTTTTAACTGCAGTAACATGCTACAATGCCGCATGTATCATTAAAACCAGGTGCAGCTATAAATCTAGTAATAATATATTTAATTTGTTTTTTTATTTGTCTAAGTTGTTTTTTTTTTTAAGGTTTTTTGGTTAATATAAAAACCAATGAAAAATAAATTTTATAAACTATAAAATATATTTATTTATTCTCACCTTTGTTTATTTTTAAGTTAAGAGCTTTTCATAAAAATAAAGAAATTTATGCTTTGCGAGCCGCATTCTGGTGACACCTAACGCAAAGGTAGAAAACTCTTCAGGGGTAGAAGTTTCTACCATTTTAACCGCTTAAACTTAAGAAACGATTATTCTACCCTAAAAATATTAGTTTCTACCTTCGGGTAGAATAACATACCTCTATTATACCTTTTTTTTTTTAGTGTGTAAGCATATGTACAGCCCAATTCATTTATACATTCTAAACTAATGTTGTTTCTTTTGCTGATTCTTTTAAAGCTATCTTCTTGAAAAGTTCCTTGCTTTGGAAAATTCCTAGGTACAAAATCATTGGGATTGAAAGTCCGTAGATTATGAACTATGGGACTAATTATATTAATAAATATGGGCTTTTATCAAACAAAACCTTTTTTGTTATTCTCTCTCTTTTTTAAATTTATGTTCAAAATGGTACACTGTCAATCTTTTCAATTGACATTATGTGGAAATGAAAACTCAGGGAATATTTCTTCTCCTTCATAATTTAAACGATACAGAACTCAAAACTTTTCAAAATAAAAAATTTCTTCAATACAAACTTTACACATTCAAATTGCTCAAAATGTGACAAATGTGAAAACATGTTACATAGCAATGTTTTTTTTTTACAGCTAAAACTGAGTTAATGTTGGAGTTCTTTGAAAGCCTTTTAGCACAAATTTGGGCTTCTATTTTTATAAATATGTCGTATATTATTAGTCCGTATTTTTTAGGCCATAAAAATTTCTATAAAAGTCGGCGTAGAGATATTTCGGATCTGTAGAATGCTACTTGTTATCTGGACAGCAACTATTTAATTGATCAGATTTATAATGATTTTTACTTTCTATATATCATCATGCTAACGTTACTTATTTTATATCTATTTAGGAAAGAGGAAACATTTTTAGTTATTAATAAAAATCACAGTGTTAAAGAGCGAATGATCACATTTGATTTGGAAAGCATGCTCATTATTGAAACAGACTTGCTTTCAGGATCACCTGTTAATAGTTATGATTTAGGTAAATATATTGTTACTAGTTAAAAATCTTGAGAATACGTTGTCTGAAAATATAAGATTCTATTAATGTTCCTTTATTATCAATATATAATTTCTTCCTTGAATGTCAATGTTGCTTTTAGGTTGCGTTCAAAATCTAAATGTAGAGAGTTCGCATATTCTTTCTTTCAATACTAAGCAGTCTAGTGATAAGTCTTTTGTTACTGTGAAACTTCATGCGCAATCTATTCACGACATGGTTGGTTTATATGCTATTTTAAAAAGCTACAGTCTCAGTCAAAAAACCAGATAATTCCGGAAGCAGATGTTTTCAAAACCAATGAAAAGTTTTAAAAACTATCGAATTCTTCTTCATTCTATTTTTACAACAAAGGCAGTATTATAAAGAATGCAAATGTGAATAATTATTCATTAGTTGGTTTACTATCAATATTGTTTATTAGGAGCGTGTCAGCATTTACCTTTTTTTTTTCGTTAGCAAATCCTACGAGTTTTAAAGCCTAGGTGCTGGGTTATGTTTTTGCTACAATTTTTTTCTAAAAATTATGTATGAGATGCTGATACAAATAAAATAATATTAAAAGATAAATTCTCTAGTTAGATTTTGCTATTAAGTTTTTATTATGTGGTATTTAGTGTTTGTTACATGTACTTTTTACATTTTTAAATGTGTTTGAAGTGAAACAAATTTGTTGAAAAGCTTAAAAATTGCCATAACTTTTTTATAAATTTTCATGTAATTTATTTCGAAAACTCCTTAACATTACTTTAATAGGGCTTTTGATCCCAGGTGGAATGGGAGAGGAGCTTTCTGATCGCCACTCCTGCAGAAATTTTTATGGGGTTAATTTTTGTTGTGAGTTTAGGGTGCAAGTTAAAAAATGTTTATAAATAAATGGCTCATTGTGAAACAATGACAAGCCGCGCTTTTTTCAAAAATCATTTATCATTTTTATAAACATAAATATACGCAGTAGATAAAAAGATATTTAAGTGCAATTATTAAACCTGTAGGCGCTATCTTAAAATCTACTAAATGTGTTAATTACGATATTTTGAGGTCGCACAATGATACAAAATGGCGCTGAAACGTGTAAACCGTTTCTGCTGATTTCAGAAAAATTTTGAGAGGATAACATTTATACATGTAGTGATTTTGATGATAGTGATGCTGATAAAGACTATGTCCCTGATGACATATAGCTTCAAATCAACAGTTAAACATTTTTATTTTGTGTTATTACATTGCATTTAATATTATAATACATAAAAAATAGTTTATCATAATGGGTTGTTATATTAAAATATATTTAATTTAGAGTAACATTCCAATCAAGTTTTTCTTGCAAATATTAAAAGAACCACACATGCAGACGATGGTAAAAGATTCAATTTCGCTAACGCAGTTCACTTTAATCCAGAAAATACTAAGGATTTCTATATCAAACACTACGTTGATGAAGATGAGTACAAAGAAGTAAATATTGCAAAGAAAGGAAGACGCTGTAGACATCACTTGCTGAGTTAGAGAAATTTCAAATAAAAAATATCAAAGTTATGAAGTTTCATACGGTACAATATTAAAACACTAGTACCGTATGAAACTTCATACACAACCGACTTTTCAACAATTTTAACCCATAGTTGGAGAACCCATAACAAAAAGAATCTGAAATTAATTTAGATTTAAGTAATTTTTATTGTTAATTAGATTAGTTATTTTATTTACTTATTTTTTTTTTTTGCATTAGTATTACAAGCCACAGTTTTTTTTCTTTTCAATAAAATTCAATTTCTCCACATTACTTAGCATTTTTATTTATTTTTTGTCCATTAAATGATATCCATCAGTATTATGATGCATAAATTTAAGAGAAAAATAGATAAGCTCTGATTTTATAGATTTAAAACTAAGAAGTCATTTTTCTCAAATATTCGTTTTTGTGGCTTGTTATTGTTTCACAATATGACTTTCAAATGAAAAACATCCATAAAACTAAGGGTCTCCGTATCGTTTCATTTCCATATTGTTATCATACCGATATGATATTGGAAAAAAAAGTGTCATCGGAATGATTACGACGTAATGTCGTTATAAAAACTTTAACCGGTATTGTAATTAGCTTAAATATCGATTTATTCCGGAACTCTCGTCATTCCGAAGATTTTTTTTTTCCGGTATCATATCGGAATGATAACGATATGAATATGAAACGATACGCAAACCCTTACATAAAATCATGCTTTTTCCTATTAAAAAAAATATATATATATATATTTAAAATTTTACTTGTTAACAAAAATGCACAGCTTTTCATTACTTAAACTTGGATGATTCCAAACTGATGATTTTGTTCCGGCCTACTTGGTGACTCCAACTGATGGAATCACCAAGTAGGCCGGGACAAAATCTGAGGAAATTTTTTTTTTGAGTCAAAGCAACAAAGTTTGAAACATTTATTAACAAGAAAAAAAGAAAAAAAAAAAAAAAGACTACAAAAGCAGTAGATATTTTTTACAAGAAAACTTCTTCATCAAACCTATTACAATTAAAAACAAAACAAAACGAACAAAAAAAAAAAAAAAAAAGAAACCAAAAAATAATTTTCACGCTTACATTCTCTTAAAGCAATTTTTTTGAAGTAACTTATTTAAATTTCTATTTGTGTCTAAATTTTAAAGCAAAATCAAAGTTTAATTATGAAAGTAAAAAAGCTCAAATAAATTATGTAAATTAGCTTTTTGATAGTTCAGCCCCAATTTTATAAGAGACAATTTTGCTCCAGTCAATTTTGGTACGCGTAATTGGCAACTGACGTCTTAAAGCCTTGAATGTAGTTTCAGACATTGTTTGGTAATTTTCGCCAATAGCTCTCTATTATTTAAAAAAAAAAAAAAAAAGTAAAAATAAAAAAACTTATTAAATAAACTTATAAATGTTTCACTTTTACCAACCTGGTAAGCTGATTCAGTTTCTTCAGCTATCTTGGAAATATCTTTGCCTAGACTTTCTGCATCCTAGAATTATTTAGAAATTTAAACAGGTCAATTAAATTAAAGAGATTCTCTTATAAATATATATCAATAGATAATGCTTTGTAGAATTTTCAGTACATATTAGAAGAAAATATAGCCATAGAAAAAGGCTTGGTTTTCGTTAACTTGTCTAGAGAATTTATATTCGACCACTGTTTTTTGTATAACTAGATTAGCTTTATAATTAGCTAATAATTGCACATAATTGCACAACCTTGTACTTATTTTAAAGGAAAACAAGTAAGGGTTGCGGTTCAAAATCAATTACAGGTTTTTGATGTTGATTGAAAACTCTGAATCATAGTAAACCCTCCTATCTTTATTTTAAAACCCAGGTTAAAAGAAGTCAACCTGATATATTTAAGGACTTTTCTATAAAATTGTAAAACGTCTTTATCAAACTGCATTAAACTGAATCAGCAATCAGCAAGAATTAGCAAAATAGTTTTTTTAATTTAATTTAAGCTCTGTTACAGACAAAAATTTTTGTTGATTTTCCTTTAACTTTAAGTAATATTTCTACAAGATTGAAAATTTATATACTGCACCTTCTCTAAACAAAAAGTTCTTCAAGAATTTACACTAAAGGCTTTTGCAAGGAGGCATATGAATTGGGAAATACGTGATTGGGGATAGGTCTTATTTACAGATGAGTCAAGGTTTTGCCTTTTAGGATCTGATCGCCGCCCAAGAGTGTAGAGAAGACCAAATAAAAGACATTTCGCTTGTAACATTCGAAAAATCACTTTATATGGAGGCGGCTCATTGATGGTATGAGCGGAATATCTGTAACAGCTCGCACAGAGCTTTTTATTGTTGATGGTGGGCGTCTGACTTCTCAACGATACATATCAGACAATTTAAAACCATTTTTTGGTACCTTTTGCATCGTATATTGGAGATGGATTCCTTCATATATATATATATATATATATATATATATATATATATATATATATATATATATATATATATATATATATATATATATATATATATATATATATATATATATATATATATATATATATATACAGCTGCGGACAAAACTACGTGAACGATTGCAAATAGTTTTTTTTAATGAAATTTTCAATGTCTTAAAATAAGTTTATAGTTTAATACTATATATGGTTGGATAGAGCGTTTTTTGCTCTATAAGACTGTGTAAAGTGTATTCTCTAATATTTTGTTTAAAATTAAACATATCTATATGTTCAAAAAGCATCAAATATTTTGCGCGACAAAACCACGTGAACGATTATACAAACGTAAAAGAATAATTTTACTAACATCAACAAATAATAGATTCTAAAAAAAAACAAACATTAATAATTAGTTGCATAACCTTTAGAATCGATAACGGCCTTGCACCGTCTTAGCATAGATTCTACAAGAGTTTCTAGTAACTGTTTTGGTAATGCCTCCCATTCATACTGTACGGCTCGAAAAAGTTCATCCGGTTTTTGAAATTTGTGACCTCCCAAGCGTCGCTCAACTTCAATCCATAAATTTTCGATTGGATTTAAGTCGGGAGATTGGGCAGGCCGCTTCAAAACCGGTTTCTTTGCAGGTCTGCGCCCATAAAGACCTCCTTCGTTTAAACGCCTTTGAATCGTTCGTGTGCTTACGTTTTCCATGCCTGTTTGCAGACGAATTTCAGGGGCTGTCAAATGTGGATTCTCAAGAGATTTTCGCACAATTTTTCGATCAGTACTAAAAAATAAAATGTTAAACATTAAAATTAACATTAACATTAATATTATTAAGATTAAATATTAAAAAAAATAAAATTAAAGGAATATTACCGCTTATCCGTAATACGTGGACGACCACCTTTCTTAACGATCTTTTTGCTCTTTTCTCGGTGTATATATTTATGTATTCCACCTTTTGACATCTTCACATGAGCTGCAATTTGCCCAATGGACCATTTTTCTTCTTTGCGCAAACGCAAAACCAAGCTTTCAATTTTTGAATCAGTTTGACGAACCATTATAGTTTAATTTTTTTAATTTTTTGATGTTAAACAGAATAATCTTGAGAAATTTAAATGATTGTAAGTTCTTAGAATACCAAAACCACATGAACGATTTTTAAAAGCACTAATTTCGATATGAATATAATAATTTTCATTAAAAATGACGCTTTTATAAATCGTTCACGTGGTTTTGTCGCGCAAAATATTTGATGCTTTTTGAACATTTAGATATGTTTAATTTTAAACAAATTATTAGAGAATACACTTTACACAGTCTTATAGAGCAAAAAACGCTCTATCCAACCATATATAGTATTAAACTATAAACTTATTTTAAGACATTGAAAATTTCATTAAAAAAAACTATTTGCAATCGTTCACGTAGTTTTATCCGCAGCTGTATATATATATATATATATATATATATATATATATATATATATATATATATATATATATATATATATATATATATATATATATATATATATATATTTAATAGATGAACTTCAATAAATACGAATTCTCTCAATACTAATTTTTTATTTTATCTAAGAAATTTTCGCTAGATTATTGATACTAGCATCTTCAGCTTTAATTACAAATTATTAATTAAATTAAATTACAAACAAACTTTAACGGTAATGTCACTTTTTAATGGCTTCTTTAAACTTCGCTTTAATTGGGCTTCTTTAATATTACGTAAGTATAAAAAGTATGGCGTCCAGAATTGCGTTTTTACATATTGACCGTCATCTAAATTCATACCTCCATTTTTAGGTCCGCATTTGTTAAACTGAATTTCGATTGCCTCTCGAACTTTTCTTTCAAATTTTTTGGGTTCTACTTTTAGCGTCTTTACCTGATCCCATTTTATATTACATGAACATTTAATTTTATGATGGCCAATTGCAGATTGTTCTAATTTTTCTTCAAAAACATTTTTTTGGTGTTGTTTTGTTCTTGTTGCTATTTTCATTTTTGTTTCGCCGATGTATTTTTGTTTACACTCGCATTCTATTAGGTATACTCCGGGATGGCTATTTGATGGTAGTTTTGTTTTGTTGCGCGAAGTTAGCAAAGATTTAAGATTTGCACTGGATTTAAAGACTGCCCTGTAACCTGCTTTCCTAAAGATTTTTCGAAGTTTTGGTGATAATATTGGGATCCACGGTAGTGATATAGTTGGCATAGTTGCTTCGTTGTTAAATAAAACTATTTCATTATTTGAGTGTCGTTTTTTTATAACAGTATTTGCAAGGTCTTGTAATTTCTTCTTTTCGTATCCATTTTCAGCAAACACATTTATTAGGAAATCGATTTCTTTATTTAAAAATTTAAATAATCAAATACACAATTGAATTGGAAGATGAAAACAAAAGATTAAATTTTTTAGACATCCAAATAACAAATAATCAAAAAGGTAAATATGATTTTAACATACATCGAAAAAAAGCAATAACAAATATTCAGGTTAAGCCCAATTCAAACCACGATCCAAAAATCTTAGAAGGAATATTTAAAGGATTTATTCATAGAGCTTTATCAATTTGCTCTGAAAAATTTTTAAATAAAGAAATCGATTTCCTAATAAATGTGTTTGCTGAAAATGGATACGAAAAGAAGAAATTACAAGACCTTGCAAATACTGTTATAAAAAAACGACACTCAAATAATGAAATAGTTTTATTTAACAACGAAGCAACTATGCCAACTATATCACTACCGTGGATCCCAATATTATCACCAAAACTTCGAAAAATCTTTAGGAAAGCAGGTTACAGGGCAGTCTTTAAATCCAGTGCAAATCTTAAATCTTTGCTAACTTCGCGCAACAAAACAAAACTACCATCAAATAGCCATCCCGGAGTATACCTAATAGAATGCGAGTGTAAACAAAAATACATCGGCGAAACAAAAATGAAAATAGCAACAAGAACAAAACAACACCAAAAAAATGTTTTTGAAGAAAAATTAGAACAATCTGCAATTGGCCATCATAAAATTAAATGTTCATGTAATATAAAATGGGATCAGGTAAAGACGCTAAAAGTAGAACCCAAAAAATTTGAAAGAAAAGTTCGAGAGGCAATCGAAATTCAGTTTAACAAATGCGGACCTAAAAATGGAGGTATGAATTTAGATGACGGTCAATATGTAAAAACGCAATTCTGGACGCCATACTTTTTATACTTACGTAATATTAAAGAAGCCCAATTAAAGCGAAGTTTAAAGAAGCCATTAAAAAGTGACATTACCGTTAAAGTTTGTTTGTAATTTAATTTAATTAATAATTTGTAATTAAAGCTGAAGATGCTAGTATCAATAATCTAGCGAAAATTTCTTAGATAAAATAAAAAATTAGTATTGAGAGAATTCGTATTTATTGAAGTTCATCTATTAAATTTATTCAACTCTCATACAAGATGTCGTCATTTAAAATATATATATATATATATATATATATATATATATATATATATATATATATATATATATATATATATATGTATGTATGTATGTATGTATGCATGCATGTATGTATGTATGTATGTATGTATGTATGTATGTATGTATGTATGTATGTATGTATGTATGTATGTATGTATGTATGTATGTATGTATGTATGTATGTATGTATATTATATACCCACACACACAAATTTATGAAACACAACTTATAATACCGTAATATTGAGTTCTTTGGAAACTTCTTTATTAGAAACAAGCTGAACATTTCCATCTTCATAGTAATGAACCTGAAAATTATTTAAACTTTAATGTGTTCAGAGTTAATACAAAAATGTCAAATATGTTTTTATGCAAAAAATTTAAAAGTATCATTAAAGTTAAATTTAATGTCAATAATTTTAATTAAAATATTGTGTTTTAAACAATTATAAGAATATTCAAGCAATACATGAGGGATAATTTATCACAAACCAAGACCAAGTAAAAATGTCTCACCAAGTATGCCCAAAAATAAATATCTAACTAAAGTTAAACATGTATATTTATAATATAGTAACTTAGTAATCAGTAAAAAGTTATTTTTTGCTAATCATTGGTATAAAATTACTCCTTTTTAACATTCTAACATTCTGAGTTGTTTATTTTGCTTATGAATACTTACCTAGAACTATTTTATTTACTTTTAAATAACTTATTTTGAGCTCAAAACCAAAGAAAATAAGACAACATTAATGAGTCCATTGTACCAATGTTTTCTACATACTTCCTCAGTTTCAAGGCAGACTTTTCAGATGTTCAGTCACTATTCATTATGTAATTATAGTATATAATTAATTTTTAATCAACCCAAAACAATGTAAATATTTCAAAAACAACTTAGTTAATATAAAAAGTAAATATTTCAAAGACATTTTTCATTGCAAACTTAAAACTAAACTACTCTACATCAAATAGTAATTTTAAGGAAACACGTTTAAAGGAAAAGGGTTTTTTAAAAAAGACAATCACAAGGAAAAATTTATTTAATAAGTAAATATTGCATCAATAATTAACTAAAAAAAAAAAAAGGTCTGAGAAAGAGTCAAATTATTGAATTTAACTAAATTTTTATTTCTGTAAAATAAAACTACTCATACTTGCACTTTAAAAACACCCTTTAACTGAGCAGAGTTTGCTACAGATGAATTGAAAGTGACAGTCCATTCTGATCGCCAACGACCATTCCTACACAAAATGAAAAAAATTATATATTCTTAAAAATCAGAGAAAAAAATACATTATTCGCCAAAAAATATTCCAGGTGAATGTCTTTTTTTTAAAAAAAACTTGTTTAACATTTTGTCTAAATGTTTTCTGTAATCTTAGTATTATCTTTAACATTTTCATTCAAATTCTTTTCAAGATTAACTTCAAATCTAATTCATTATACAATCTGCATAGTTCAAGTTTCTGAGCATGGTTACCAAGGAAGTTCAAATAAATACTACAAAATAATTAATTTTTTTTTCTTTTTCTTTTCTTTCAATTTCAATATGATAATAAATCAGATTGATGGAAGTGCAATTAGCTCAAATCTTTTGTTGCTCAATTTTATTTTATATTTGTTTAAGAAGATGCATAGCCTTACCTGACTTTACTAAAAACTCTTCAACTCCCTCTCCCTGAAAACTATACCAAAATGTGCCTAACTAGTTAAGCTAACAGTTAAAAAAAGTAAACTTTGGAGAAAAGTTGTCATCTTTTAACCCTCTTGCAAACAGCAAAATGTTGATTTCAGTTGGTGATTTAAAATAGAAATATTCATTGAGAAAAAAAGTTCATTGAGAAGAAGAAAAGGAGGAGTTACTGTCTTCAAAATGTTGTCAATCTTTAAGTGGTGATTTTTGCTAGCTGTGTTTTAAAAATGAACACATTTAAAGAACTAAAGTTTTATGAACTTAATGCAAACATGTATTATTCAAGTTGCAAATGCTATGGGCAAGGGCTGCTTGATCTTTCTAGTGACCATCAACTAACCACCTTTTTTATACCACAGTTTATACTCTACATCAGTTTTGTGGTAGGTGAAACACAGATTGCACACTGTTTAGTTTAACAAACAAAAGATGAACTTCAAGCTGCTAAAGATAATCAGAGTTTTTAATTGAAACAGATATTTTGGTGATGCTCATGCATACATTATTATCTTCAAATGTTTGCATTGTGTTTCTATTTGGGATTTCTCAATTGCTAATAAAAACAAATCTTCCTTAACTTTATGGGTTGTTTAGCAGTTTTTTGTTTTTTTTATGGTTTGTTTAAAGAGTTTAAATTTTTGAGTTCTTTTTGAATCTTACTCATGTATGAACAAATCAGTAATACACTATGAATCAAATTCATCGATTGTATTTAATATGAATGTGGATTTTTTCATTTTTTTGTTTTTAGTAATCTTTATCTAATATTGTATTTTTTGTTTGTTTGTTTATGTAAGTGAGGTTGAAACCAAATTATTGGTTTGCCTATGTTGTGTTTTGAATAAATTGATTAGCTTTTATAGCTAGTGTAACTTTCATCTGCTCTTTTTTATTATTGGTTAGCTTTCAAATTATTGTATTTTACTTAAACAATTCTTTACTTTTTGCAAATACCCTTGAAATCACTGTTCAAGATGATGAAGTTGAACCAATTAACGATCCAGTGACTGGAAACTTTACTGAAACTAAACTCTGAAACAGTGATGATATTTCAACTTCAGATAGAGATAAAGTGCACTTATCAAATGTTATTAGTGTTAAAAGCTATGATGGCATTAAATGCATGTTATGCTCAAGGAAAAAGGACCAACAGTGGTTTGAGTCTAAGGACTTTGTTTGTTCTGATTTATCCATCAGAGCAAAAACTTTATTCAAAAAATTCTTTCAGGGCTTACTATACAAGATAAATTATTCTGATTGTATTTAGTGTTTTTGTATTTATATTTGGCAATTTTGTTTTATTTATAAGCCTAGTTGAGCTGTTTTCTCAATATTTTGAGCTCACTGCAAAATTTACTCAGTTTTGCAAAAACAATATCCTTTGTTTAGATTATTAATTTAAGCTAATTTAACTAGTATAGTAAAATAGGGTAGTAAAATGCTGACTAAAAAGCCTTTATCTTTGAAGATAAATTTACCAATTCAACTTTGGGACTTAGTAGTCAAAATATTTCTTTACAACCTGTCAATTGTGAACTTTATTTTGCTCTCTTTTTAAGCTTAGGTTAGGAGATAGCAAAAATTTTCATTATTTTTGATTTTATGCGGGTTTTCAATTATACAAAATTAACTCAATACATGAGGTATTTCCCTAATATTTATAGGTAATGGGGAGGGTTTTTTCTAGAGAGAGACTTGTGACATGAAATGAGTATACATGAAAGTATTACATAAAATTTTAATAAGTGATTATCAATGTGTATCACCTTGTAGCATTTTTTGACCTACTAATTTTGCAAATGAGTTGACTTTCAGCAGGTGTATGCTGACAAATTTTTACAATAAGCAGCGAGCATATATAAAACAAATTATTAATTAAAAGTTATTAAAGTTTCTTTTTTTCATCACTGCTGATTGCAATGAGTATAACATGTGTTTTAATGATAGTGGTGATGGAGCAAAACATCAAGTAACAATCAAATCTCAAGTTGTAGGTCAATTCTCATTGATAAAAATGTTAATGATGTGTTTTTTTCTGTGTGCTTTGCAACATACATAAAATTATGCTGTTTTGGTTTTTTTTTTTTTTTCACTTTCTTTGTCTGTTCATAGGAATAGACAAAAAAATTATCATTCATACTAAAGCAGGAGATTTTGATATGCAAAAAAAAACTGAAAAAATGCCACACACAAAATCTGACCAAAAGGGTTATGTCTAATAAAATTACATACTCTGCTATTATTCATTCCTAATAATGGCTTTCCAAATAAATCAGACAAATGTCATTTATCAGCCTGATATATGAATGGTTAGGATATAATGTTTTACCACTTTATCTAGCCCCAATTATAAAAATTGAAACATGACCCCAAAATTTTCTAAATTTTTTTAATTGTTTGAAACATACCAAAAATTGTGTGGTTGAAATAGGTGGTCTTCAATACAAACTGCTAATGTAATATCTTGATTGGAGCTACTGCTGAATACCTAAAGAAACAATTTAAAAAATAAAAAAAATAAACAATAACTCCATAAACTGATCTTTAAAAAAAGAAGTGAAAATAGTATATTTAAGCACTATTTACATACACTGTAGTGCCTTACAGGATTCTGCAACATTGACATTCATTAGGGTGGTCACAACTATGTGAAAAAAAAAATTAAAAAAAGTCTAAATTCTCTCCACAAGTCTAACTTTTTCCCACCAGATATATGGAGTTATGTTTAGTGATAGCTATGATTTATCAATTTTTTGAAGTAACTAATTTTCATTGTGTTACTTTGTTACAATGATCATTTAATGTCACACTTTGTTATGACATATCCACAAAGTTACTCACTTCACAGTATCTGTAATAATATAAGTTTGAGCACATTACTGAATCAATGTTTACAATTTGTCAGCAAAATTTAGAATCCATTAATTGTGGTGAGTTAATCATGAAATATTTTCAATCTAATATTGGCTTTCTTAGTGGAGCCCCTCAAAGTGGAGGCCCTTGGTTGTGAGCTTATCCATGTTGGCTGTCATCACCATATTCTGGAAGTTGTACTTAGCAATCTTTTCACAGCTTTAGTGAAACCAAATGACCTGAAGTAGGTTTGTTGAAAAAGTTACAGAAGAAATGGACTTATTCAACAAACATATTGCTCTCCAGCACAAGATCCTCAGCACTGTTACTAAAACCATTAGAAAGAAAATGATAACATTCTACATTAAAGGAATTATCCAGTAGCATCCAAGATAGACTCCATCAGCTATTCCAGGTCTATTTTAGGGGAAATTTGGCAGAAATTTTCAAGTTAATCTAAATCTGAATTAGCAGCTTAGCAGAATAGTAGACATTTTATTTCAAGACCACCCTAATGCACATATATTTAATACCTTGGCACAACATTACTTGCCAAGTTCTGAAGCAATTTAAATTTACTGACACTTTGCTGGATTGATGGTCAACTTACTTGAAGCTTTAATCTTCAAGTAAATTAACATTTAATCTGGCATGACTAGTATATTCATTCAAGGTTAACATTTTAAGTTTCAATGCTGCAAAATACCACATTAACTCTCATAGGAAAAGATAGAGGTAGAGGAGAAAAAATTTATAACTAATTTTAATAAATCACTTTTTAATTGTGTTGATATAATAGGAAGTTTATTAGGTAAGTCAATTCTAAAACAAAATAAAAGTTTGCATTAACTTTAACTTAAAAAAAAAAGAGTATTTTTTTACTGAAACAGTGCCATTTGGATAGTGTCCTTTTACATATTTTCTAACTGAATCATCAACTGCAGACCTCCATTTTTCAGATCTTTCATCATAACTGAATGATTCTAACTCACTAGCTTCCTAAAACAGTAATGAATAATCACTATTTGGCTCATTAAAACATGATATAAAAAAAACAATTGATTACAATTCAAATTTTTCAGTATGACATACTTTTCGAAGATGATCATATCGAAACTTTTGTTTACTCCTAGGATCATAAAAGATTCCATTTTCAAGATTTCCATATTTTGTAATAAGTACCTAAAAAAAAAGTTTTTATACAAGTTTTTAATATGAAATATTGATCAACCACCCCCTATTAAATAGTGTTTGAAAATAATACTGAAACTACTTAAGATAAATCAATTATAACAATAAATTAAAGTTGAACTGTTATAATTAAAAAGCTTATGTACTTAATATGAAGATTTATCATTTCTGAATTACTAATTAATACTTTGACTAAAGTTATTGTAACCTATCTTTTATATAATTAATAACAGATAACTGAGTCATGAATTAAAAAGCCATACAACAGTTGTTGTCATAAAAGCAGAACACAAAAGCTTAGATCCTTAAAGATAGCTTTTTTATAAAGTTTAAAAAAAAATATTTACAGCATTCTGACACACTTAAAACAGAAGTTGAATAATTAAATCCAAAAAATCATTTAATGTCACTTAATCAATCAGAACTGTGGGTCATAAAGACATCCAATAGTAGTTGGGTGTTTAGAGAAAAAGTAATCTAAAAAATGGATGAAGTTATATATATAGATTTAAAAACTCAGCAATCAGTTGCTTGCAACAACAGAATTTTAAAAGGTTTTTGTTAAGTAATGCAGTGTTAGTTAAAAATATTAGAAAACCTTGCCAGAGAAATAAGAGTTGATCAGGTAAACTCAAATGAATATAATGGAGTGATAAGGTTGGTGGCTAATCCTGCATATATCATTGATTACTTAATGATAACCTTGTGGTAATACACAGCATAAATTTTAAGCTGACACTTAACCATCCTATATATACTATACAATAATTTAACTTTTTCATTTTTTATACTGGTCAGGCAGACAAGGAATTAAAGACTTCCACAATCCAGAAATTAAAGATCTTTTCTTTTTTTTTCTGGAGGAATTCTTTGCAAACAAAAGAGGATTTAGCTCAATCAAAAAGATGGGCTAGTAAAGACTTTTCTATCTAATAAACTTTATCATTCCCTTTATGAGTTGTTTAAGACCAAATAGGATCAGTGACTTGACAACTTTCAACTTCTAATTCTCCTGGTGCATGTAAGTAACAAAGAATTACATAGGTAGATAACAATATTTTGTCAATGCCAATAATACGACTAGCAGGCAGTGATGGTGCATAAAACTCTGCTAAATATAGGGCTTTTTATCTGTCAACCAAATCCATATTTTACTTAAAGGAGCCTCCACAGAGTCTTTAAGATAGACTGGAGTGTCAATTTGATGCAAGGAGTAGTTCCTGAGCATAATGCATGCTGAAAATCCATTCCCCAAGAATTTGATTGAATCTTTCAACAATAGCTTACTAACATCACAGAAAACCAAAAATCACTTCTTTAACTTTGGCTATCAAATTAGCAACCTTTATTGATTCAACTAAACGTTGTAGGCCAGCCTGTGGGAGTATTGAGCAAAAAATTGGAGAAGCAAATATCAAAATAGAAGCTACACAAAAGCAATAATTTGTGTAGACAGCATCAGTGGATAGTCCAAATGTTTGTAAAGCAAAAAAAAGGTACTTAGATAAAAATAAGGAAGCTTTGATAATCAAAAACCTTGAGTGAGTTTGTGGTTAAAATCAAGAGACTTGAGAAACCCCGAAAAACCCATGGTTCATTGGAGACCCTCAGTTTTAAAAACTATTACAATTAATTACATGACTGGTAATAGCTCAAGGTAGTGCCGTTAATTTTTCTTTATCCAAGAAGCAGTGGGAGTAAAAGGTTTAAGTACCCTTTTGAATAAAATTGATAAACCAACTTCTTCAACTTAAACTCAGGCTGCTCCCATGCCAATTACTTTAAAAAACTGATACATTAATATCAAGTTATGCAAAAAATTAAAAAAAAAGAAACTATTGCTTTTTCTTTAGAGAAAGGCAGCCCAGGAGATCCTTCAACTGCTATAACAGAAAGTTCATCATCTAGAAAAATAGATGATGAACTTTCTTTTTTAAATTAAAGCTACACTTGCATGATGACACTATACAATTTATGATACATTTAATGCACCTGAGTAGGGGTTCTCAAAGGGTGTTTCTTCTACAATCATAAACAGTATTTTTAACACGTTCGCTGCCGAGCTATTTTTAACTACGCATTATTTCTTTGCCGAGCCATAATATCTGCAATGATTAATTTTTGCTGAGGCCGTTTTGCGTGGTTTCATTCTCATTGCCAAGGCTAGATATCAACATTTCAATAAAAAAAATATTTTTAATCTGAAATAATTCTATACTATTTTTTATTCTGAATATAACTGACAAAAAAAAAAGCACTACGAGTATACTCGTAGTTTGGCAATGGCGAAGGAATTTTTTTCTCCAGCGCCGAAGTACTCGTAACACTGTAATGAGTATAACTCATTGTGGTGACTACATCTTTTCAAGATGTAATTGAGAGCTTGAAAGTTGTAATTAAGAAACGTAAGATGTAATTGAGAAATACAACAGGTAATTTAGAAGTCGCAAAATGTAATTAAGAAACACAACATGTAATTAAGAAATTTTAAAATGTAACTGAGAAACCCAACATGTAAATAAGTAATCGCAATATGTAATTTGAAACATATATTATAAGCTTTTCTCAATTACAACTTTCATCTTCTCAATTACATCTTTCGTTTCCTAATTACATCTTCCATGTTCTAAATTACATATTGCGACTTTTAAATTACATTTTGTATTTCTCAATTACATCTTATGTTTCTTAATTACAACTTTCAAGTTCTTAATTACAACTTTCAAGTTCTCACTTACATCTTGAAAAGGTGTAGTAATGTAGCTTATTTTATGCATTATTATTATAAATAGTGTTTCAATTTTTTTTTGCACATGCAAATTGGCAGTTATCATGAGTAAACAAGGTAATTTATATTTTGTTTTCTTAATTCTAAATTGTTGTGTTTTTTAGACTAGAAGCTAAAATATATTTGATAACTACATTATACTGTATGTTATTGAAAATGTGAAAAAAAACTTGAAGTACACAGTAAGATGTTTTTTAATACATTAAAAAACATTTTAGTGTGCACTTCGAATTTTTTACACAGTATACTAATTAATGTGTTTTATAGATGAGTAATTTCTTTTTTATAAACTGATAATTTATAAATTTATCTATCTCCTATTAGCTCAACACAGATATTCCACTATTGGATCAGCACATATGATTATGGAAGACTGTGAGGATAGTGAAGATGATGATATTGAAGATTCGGATTCATTTTTCGCTTATACTACTACATCTTCGAGCTTGACTGCATCAGAATCAGGTTCTGAAGATAATAACGCTGAAGAAAGTGATGACAATCAGTACACAGACGTTCATCTAGCAGCCACTGCAGAAGATTTTTTAATGCTGTTGAAAAGAGCTAGAACAACGGGTGGTCCATCTAGAAATTCAAGCCAATGGAAAGATGAGCCGAATATTGTAAAACAAATTCAATTTTCTGCGGATCCTGGTTTGAAGATAAACATGGAGAGCAAGAAACCATTAGATTTCTTTAGACTATTTGTTACAGAAGAGCTTATAAATACTATGGTAGTTGAAACTAATTGCTACGCAACGCGAGAAATAAATAAGCAGCGTCCCCTCAGAAGAAGCTCACGTTTTAAAGATTGGAAACCAATAAATTCAGAAGATATGCGGCAGTTCCTTGGAGTTCTTCTTCATATGGGGTGTGTCAAAATGCCATCTTTAGAACACTATTGGTCTAAGAACAGTCTCTATAGATTTCCCTTATTTTCTAGAATAATGTCACGAAATAAATTCCAACTAATATTACGGTTTTGGCATTTTATTAACAATGAAGATTCGGGTAGTGGACGCTTGTGTAAAATTATTGGACTTCTCGATCACTTAAATAATGCAATAGATAACATCTACTGTCCTAATAAAAATATATCAATCAATGAGTCGATGATGCTTTGGAAGGGACGTCTTGTATTCAGGCAGTATGTAAAAAATAAAAGACATAAGTATGGTATCAAGTTCTATGAGCTTTGCGAATCAGATGGTATTGTACTAAAAGTAAAAATCTACTCTGGCGAGACAACTCTCGATAAACATTTATTGGGTCAAACGGGAGCTATTGTTTTAGATTTAATGGAAAAATTTCTGGGAAAAGGTTATCACCTGTACACCAATAGCTTTTACAATTCCTTTGAATTAACAAAGCACATGATAAATCAAAAAACACATATTTGTGGTACTTGATCGAAAGTCAAATCCAAAAGAGTGTACAAAAGCAAAACTAAAACAGGGAGACGTTATAAGCAGAAGCAGAGAGGGTGTAGTGGTTGCTAAATGGAAAGACAAAAGAGACGTGCTATTGATTAGCAACTTGCATTCGTTGCAAATGATTGAAGTGACAAACAGGAGAGGAGAGAAGAAAATGAAACCCAACATTATCAAAGATTACAATCAATATATGTCAGGAGTAGATAGGGCAGAACAAATGGTATCATATTATGATTGCCTAAGAAAGACAATCAGATGGTATAAAAAAGTAGCACTTCATCTCTTTGATACTTTTTTGTTTAATGCTTACTGTCTAAACAGCAAATATGGGGTAGATCACACAATTTCCTTGCTTAAGTTTAGAGAATTAGTTGCTACGGACTTATTGGGTGAACGTTTGAATGAAATTGTGCCTCGAATCACCAATAATAGCTTCCACTAATTGTCTTCAATACCACCAAATGAAAAGAAAAAATTCCCAACCAAACCATGTCAAGTCTGCTCTAAAATAAAACGTAAAGAAACACGATATGAATGTGCTGTTTGTGAAAATAGACCTCCGTTATGTATTGGCGAATGTTTCAGAATGTATCATTCAACAGAATAGGTTTACACTTGAATTTTCATGAAATA
The DNA here is from genome assembly GCF_058129835.1 of Hydra viridissima. Lineage (NCBI taxonomy): Eukaryota > Metazoa > Cnidaria > Hydrozoa > Anthoathecata > Hydridae > Hydra > Hydra viridissima. The sequence continues at coordinate 4,602,147 of NW_028324312.1, forward strand.
AAATTAAATCAATATCAATGTTTTATTTTTATCTGTTTTAAGCTATTTCTATCTTTATCCGCATTTTTTGTTAGGTTCCCTGGATTTTTTAAATAAAAACTTGAATGTAATATTTTCTGAAATCAAATGTGAAGCTAAGAAAAAAAAAAAAAAAAGAACAGACAAAGCCAGTCATGCACAAATGTTATTTGAAATAAGTTAGTATAACTACGAGTATTCTCGTAGTTGGCAAATAAATGACGCCAACTTACTACGAGTATACTCGTAGTTGGCAAATAAATGACGCCAACTTACTACGAGTATACTCGTAGTTGGCAGCGAAAGTGTTAAGTACTCTGATGCACATAGTTTCCATAACGTTTGGTGTCGAGCACCTAAAGAGTGGTGTGAGGGTTACCCCCTTAGTCTCCTAATATTTCATTTTCCAACACAGCATTTTCTTCACTTCCATCATATTTGTAGGGTAGGGTTATCACACCAGTGCCAATACTAAATACTTTAATAAACAACACACCTGATGGCTGAAGGATTTAAGTGACACAAAATACAACCCCAAAATGAGTAATTACATTTTTGTATATGTGATTAATCATGATTACACGGACCTGACAAATTATTTATGAGCTACTTGCATATTAATCAACAGTTAACATTTTCCCATTTTTCTCTTTACTTCTATATGTATTAATTATTTTGATGGGACATTGGTGCATTCCTTAAAACAAAATGTATCAAATAAACGAAACTAGATTTTATTTTAAATATGTTAACCATTATATATCGAATGATTGCTTGAAATAAATTCATTTCATATGTGTCATAAAGAAGACTGACTTATCCACTCTTCTCCCACATATTGTAAAAAGTCCAAGTGAACAGACTCAAAGACTTGTTCAGTAAGTTTTACCAGACCAGGTTCCATGAGCAGGCAGAATTGTGGAAATTGCTGTAAGACCACATAAACAGCAGTAGTCAAAATGATATTCAGTTTCAAATATGCATGTTAGAAATTTTTAATCAGCTCTACAAAGCCTGGAGCAAGCTCTTCCCCAAAACAAGAGAAAGTGACATCATTTAATGCTTTAAATGTCAGCCATTTACACATGCAATCTGCAGAATGCAATGTTTTCTAAGTCCTTCTATCCATTTGTTGGCAATATCAGGGGACACTTTCTGTAGTTCAACAAATAATTTATTTGGTAACTTTTAAAAGTAGGTGTGGTTCAGATGTAGGAAGGCAGGTAAGTAGTTAACTGCTATCAAATTGAAGTAAGGGTTCATGGACACAACTCTTGAAATCTCACACTTCAACAGAGTTTTTCCTTTTCATGAGCTTCAAGTTTGCTTCGTTAAATGCATTAGAATACTTCTTCACAGAACTAATTGTCTGAAAAGAAAATGATTTTCAGTTTTGTGGATCATAAACATAGTTTTAAGAATATTTAGACTAGATGCACAGATAGGTACAACCATGAGCTTGGATGCCACCAATCATATTTTCCAACTTAAAATTTACTGAAAAGCATGCAGTACAAAGCATATTCAATTTTTCTCAGCAAATTCATCACAGTCTTTACATTTCTATTGGTCTCTGTCACCTCGGGCATTATGGCAATAATATTTTCTTCACACTTGTGTCAACAATCAACTGATCAAGCATTTTTATTTTGTACATTGTCCATAAAAAGTTGATTTTTATCATAGATGGCTAAACAAACTTTGAAAAACCCTCCACCTCCATCAATGCCAAATTTTATATCAATATGGTCTAAACTCATTGTTCTCTCTGTGTATAGATAATTGATGAAACTTTCAATTTCATTAAAATAAACAGCTGGAGTTTAGTTTTGATTTTCTGCATTCTCAAATGGAAGAAATAATACATGAAAAAATTAGCCAGACTTCTGTACCTTGATTGAAAAAACTTCTCGGACAATGATTCAACAATTTTTTTCTTTTCTTTTCTAGCAACACTCCAAAAAAGGGGATAAGTTTACACGTTATATTATTATTTAATGGTTGCATAGAGGTCTATAGCACCTTAAGGCTTGCAGCTAAAAACGTAAGAGTAATTTTTTCATCATCACACAATTGAGAGACAATGGATTGTGTCATCTTTGGGCAAACTTAATAACATTCTTTCAGATTACAATGTCTTTTTGATGACTCTACTACCAATATTTCTGGTGTTCTTTCATTAGAATTATCAAAAATTGAGGAAATATTTCCTCATAGACTCGTGAGATTGCATTTATGCAACAGGGTCCAATAGTACTAATGGTTGATTTTGCTTTAACACTGGTATCCAAATATGATTAGATCAACCTTTTTTGCATTGAGGGATTTCTGTACTGTAAAGTTGCTGTTTCGTACATATGAAAATGATAAAAACAATTTAAATTTGTGTTGATAGAACGTAAGTATTTTGGGATTATTTTAGCAAAATCAAAAAATCCAGCAGCATAGTGCTATTTTTATTGCTATTATTGATATCAAGTAAATCTGAAAGAATCTTCCACATATTCCGCATGGCTAGCATGCATTTTGAATGTTAAAATTTTCAATCAAGAAAGTATTTGTTTAAGAACAGCATTAGAAGTTTTATATTTTTCTTTCTCTTTATACAAACAGCACAAACCTTCTTTCAGTTTTGATTATGTTAATACTGTTTTGTTGTGGATGTTTTCCATACTGTTAATTAAAGTAAGATGTGCATTAGGGTGACAAATAAATGCATTAAAAAAAATTTTTTTTCTTTTTCTTATGCTCTCAACCTCTGGTTCCATTTAGTGAAAAAATGATATCGGGAAATTTTGGATACATATTGTTAATGTCTAGGGGTTGATACAATCCAGTTTTTTAATTTTGTAAGGCTGCTTGAACCCACATTTTTCATATTTTATCATTTATCTTTTCTATTTTACTAATTAAGTTGCGAATGTGATCAATATTTTATATGTAATATGACAGAATTGTGGCACTCTGTTTTGATACTACTTCAACCATACAGATATACATTCAGGTGCTTGTACCTTGCTGAAAAAATTAATTGGAAAGTCTTTATTATAAACAGCCTGTCGACACCATGTTCATGAAGTGATTTTACCCCATGTTTACAAAACTTGTTTTAGAGCATCTTCTGATCCAGAGGTTAAGTTGTTTCAATGATTTCGTGATCAGTGGAGCAAACTTAATTCTGAATCATGGCTCTTAACTGATTTAGATCTCAAAGTATATGATTCACTTGTACCACCAGCAGTAGAATTTGCTGTAAATATGATGCAAGGATCAAAACAACCTTGCAACAATTACAAAGAACTTTAGCAACTCTCAATAATTTTTTTAGGAAAAACTCCTCCAGGTCAAAGGGGAATAACTTTTTGTTCTCCTGGTGCTATGCACCAAGCATGATGGATGGCAAAAGCACTGTACTCTCTTAAAATCTACTTGTTTCAACATCAATTTTAGTTAGCAAAAAATGAAAAGAAGAATCTTCTAAAACTTTTGATTTTTTCAATATTGATTTACATGGAACATTGGTTTCGGGCTACCATCTTTTCATCTGGTCATCACAATGACCTGACACTGATTAGGAAATCGAATCATTTTAAAATATTTGACAAAGAAGTGGCTGAATCTGCCATAAAAGCCATTACAGGAAATTTATGGTAATTAACTGAAGACCTTGTGAGTCTCTCTTTTTTCAGCAATGATGTTGATAACCAAACTAAAGAAAAAATGTTGATTGCACATAAAATGCCAACCACAAAAACCCAGCTAACAAGGTATGGAGGTTAAGGATTAATAGATAAAATTGTAAGCATGTACTTAGATGACTTTTTAACAAAGAGATCAAAATATGTATTTGAATTGCTTGGAAGAAATTGGATATTTATGAAGGAACATTGCCCAGACAAGTGGAGTACCATAACCAAATACCAGGATGCACATAGTTGTGAATGACACAGCTGAATGATCAGTGAAATTCATTTCAGGTCACACAAAAATCTTGACAAAAGATGAAACTCAACTGCAATATATTTTACAAACTGTGGAAGAATATCAACATCAAATTCCAAATAAGCAAAAGTCCACAATTGTGAACAAATTAATAAAAACAAATGAACAATCAACAAGTGAAAACAAGCAAACACAACCTGATTCAAACATTGATTAAAATGGTATAAATAACACTTGAATAACATTTGAATAAAATAATTAAAACTTTTTAATAATAATAAAAAAAGTACATTCGCTTTTGTTTTATGCTAACCCTTAAATCTGATAATATCATACTCATTGAGCAATCCCTAGATATGAAAATATCCTAACAATATTTTGCACAGTTTTTTTTTTAGTTAAAAGGAACACAATAAAGGATTGAGAGTCGAATTTTGAGCACTTTGATTTTTTTTTGTCACCCTAATGTGCATGCATTAATAATAATTACACTTTTTATTGTCCTACCTATTATGACAAATTTAAAGCATTTGTGATTGTAGATTGATATAAAATTTTTAAATAGTTCTCCATTTATTACAATTTAATAACAAGCATATACAAAAATTAACTTTTTAAAAATTATTTCAATTATAAATATCAAATAGTGAATATTTTAGATTAAACTTTTAATTGGATTGGGAGTAAACCCATATATTTAAAACCAAACTGCTATTTACAAACAGCTTATAGATAATTTGTCAGTTGCATGTAATTATGATTAATTAATTGCATATACTGAAATGCAAACTAATCATTTGAGGGTCATATTTTTGTCACTTAAACACTTCAGCTGTCAGGTGTACTAAATTGAAGAACAAAATCTCGAGCTGATCAGTTGATATATCCAGTTGTAACTTTTTTCAGGAGCAATAACTGTCTAGATTCAAGTGCTCTAAATAGATAACCTTAAGAACCTCTAATAGATCTTCATTATATGTGCCACTTCTCAATCTTAAGTTTGAGAAGTAGCACATATAATGGAAATCTATTAGAGCCTATTAAAAAGGCTAGTCTAGCTACTAAAGTGGCTCACCAAAAAAACTTCCTAAGAGACATTTTTCTTTTTTTACTTGCAGTAGTGGGTCTTCAGATATGTAAGTAAAATTATTTAGTAATTTTGCACTATTAAAACTTGTAATTCCAGGTGTCATTTTTGTTTTGAGCAAGGTAAACCATATATATCATGTGAGCTGATACAGGACAGATATACAGACAGAATCTATTAAAAGTAGAAAGGTTAAGGGATTAGAATGGAAACATTTACTAAAAATTAGAAAATGAGATTCATAGAATCTATTGAAGATAAAAGATAACAATAATAATGATAATTATAGATCTGCAATCTATGTAGTTTAAGTGACAAAATGGTTTAAAGCCATTTTCTGATTCTCAACCCATCAATTGGAAAAATGATTTATAAGTTTAAAAAAAGTATGAAAATCCAAAATAGCATAAGATTTTGAAAAAAAAAATGAAAAATTTGAATTTTGGTTTTGGTCTTGACTGTAACAACCAACCTTAAACAAACCCAGGTATTAATTTAAAAATAGATGTTTTGAATTTCCTATTTAAAACTGTAGAACTGGGATAATTAATTAGGCTTTCCATCCATTCAATTAAATGATAACTTACAGCATCCTCAAAACCATCTAACTTGCATGGGGTAAATTGCTCTGTGTTATAATCAGCAAAAGCACTATAAAAGAGAACTTAATAATATATATTATATATAAATATATAGTATGCATACATAAAAGTTAAGAAAAAAATTTAGTATTGTTTATAAACAAGCATTTTAACAAATGGATAGTTGGAAATTTCTTTGTTGTTACTGTATCTTTCTTTAATTAAAAAGCATTTTGCCTAGTCTTGTCATAAATACTGTTACACACACTCATTGAATCATACAATCAAAACAATTCACTTTTAGTGTCACTTTTGGTAATCCCCACTCTTAAGTCATATTGCTACAATCAGTTATTAATTGAAAATTAAATATAGAGTAAAAATCGAAATGCTAAGTATGATGATAAAGAAAAAGATATTTCTGTTGTTTTAAAATTTACATTTTAATTTCTTTAAAAACTTTGAATACCTGTCGCCACTTTGTGTATTTTAAGGGTAAGTTTGAATGGTTATTATTTGATGCTAAAAAACCATATCATTTGTTTGAAATATTTTCAAAAAGAGTTTCTATTTGCTGAAGCAAAAAAATAAAATGTTACCAGAATATGTGGTACCAATAGTTAAACATAGTTTGGGGTTGTTTCTCAAACTCTGGAACATAAGATTTAATTAAAATAAATGGTACAGTAAAAAAAGAATATAAAAGAACAAAATAAAGTTTTGTTTGGGCTGCAATTAAATAGCACTGGATTTATTTGCCAGCAGGAAAATGCTCCAAAGTATAGCTTTAAACTATGCAGAGGTTATTTGTGTGAAAATTTTTTGATGAACTTGAATTACCCTCCACAAAACCCTGATCTCAACTCTATGGGATAAGTTGGAGAGAAAGGCTTGCAACTGGTGTTCATCATCACAGGAGGATATTTGGAATATCTTGAAAAATAGTTAGGGCGATTTCAAGCAACGTAATGAACAACTCAATCACCATATATAGTTCTGATAATTATATCATCCAGCACGATTCTGCTTTAGCTCACAGAGCAAAATTCATTTAGCAATTGCTGGAAACTCACACATTTATTCTTATTTGATATGATATATGTGAGAACAATATTTAAAAAAAAAAAAATTTGATGTGCATTTTAAAACTAGGTAACAAATTTTTTAATACGCTTTGTTTATCATGATATTTTCAGTGTTATATTCTAAATTTAGGGGACTGGTTCTGAAATATTCTTTGTTTTCTCAAATCATATTTTTTCTCAAACTATATTTTATTGCTTAAAATCACAACTTTCTAACTCAAAACAATTTCTAGTAATGCATGCTATAACTTTTTAAAGCATGCATAAAGATATAAAAATTTTCCAGATTTACAGCTACTTTTTGCCAGATTTCTGCTACATTTAGGCTAAAACAGATTGCACATAGATTATCTTTAACTAAGCAGATAGCACATTAAAGCATGACAGGTTCTAAATTTATGATGCTTCTATGGTAGGAGACTAGATATGATTGCTGATTAGAAAAGATAAAATATTTTACAAAAGAATTGTGTGATCTTCACTTTTAACTATTAATATTCACCCTATTTTCTGAGGTCGCCAATTATAATATTTTATTAGTATCAATTATTTAGAGAACTATGAGCAAGTAAAACATTTTGATTAAATTTTCTCACAATATCTCCCAAAAAATTTGAACCCAATATCTAGACCTCAATGTAAAGTTACATATAGAGTGAAAATAATTATCTCTGAAAATTTAAATGATAAAGGAAAAATAAGGATTTTTTTAAACTCAAATAAAAAAAAATACATAAGAAAACAACAACAAATTCATTTTAAAAATATGTGTTACATGTATTTATGGAAAGACAAGATACAATGACTATGCTTTTCAGCAATATTCTTATTTAGCCAATATAGATTATTTTCATAGAATCAAATTAAAAAACATCTCTTTTTTATCAGAATTAATAAAATTTCTCAATTTAAAATCTTACTGAGCTGCTTCTTCTTTTAAAAGACGATCATTATCAAGTAAAATTCGTACATCTAGACAAATAAAAAGTCAATTAAAACAACAAAACAAAAAAGTAAATTAAAATCAAATGGAACAGCACTAAAAATTTGCAGAACTTTTAATTTTGATAGAGAGTTAAGGTACACTGTTAAATGGTGAAACCAAGGTTAAAAAAAGGTTGTGTTGATAAATCAGAAAAGAGGAACCAGGGTCATGAGAAAAATATTGGAGGCATATGTAGCCCTTGCCATCCATTGTGCATAGCTCATGCATCCAGGAATGAAAAATGAAATTTTGTTAGATTAAGATGGCTTAAAACAACATTTACCTCAATCATTTCAATTCTGCAGCAAAGCTTTACTAACAAGTTCCTAGTGCAAAATCTTCCAGTTAACCAAAGATATCAACAACATTTCCTAAGAAACCTGGTAATTCTCTTTAACATTTTTGTTGCTCTTTTTAAAGATATCAAAAGAATCAAGCGTTTATTTTTAGAATACAAAAATAAAACCATAATTCCACACTTGCTTATGACATACACACCAATTACGATTCAGCAATAAAACTTTATCAGCAAATTCTTAGTTTTGAACAATGATTGGAAAGATAGAACTACATTTATCTACAAAGCTATGATAATATTACAAAGATACAGATATGATAATATTACATTTATCTACAAAGAAAAATGTAATTTCCAGCATAATTGAGTATGCATGAAGAGATAAATTAATACACAGGATAGAGCAAGTTCATATTTACTGTATTAAAAATAAACATATTGAACATTTTTATGGATTTGAATTGTTTTAATAATTGCTTTAATAAAGTTCATATTTTTGAGAGTAAATATTTAGAATTCTTTGAAATAAACTAAAAGTATTCAAATATCTTACAAGAGAATTTACCTACAGACAAACACATACCAACTGTGCATAGTTTTTGTAATAGAGAAAAGAGCATACTTTCAAATTATTTTTGATAAGCAACTCACCATTAAAAACCTCATTGAATTCACCAGGAGGTGCATTTTTGATAAAACCAGATGCTATTCTTACCTATAAAGAATTACTGAAAAATTAAAAAAAAAGTTAAAAAAAAAATTATGCATACAGTATGTATATTAAATTTCAAGTATAGAAGACAAAATAAATATTTCATAATAGAAATTTTAAATAAGAAACAGCAAATTGTTTTAGTAAAAATGAATAAAAAATCATCTAATATGAACATATGCTTCTAATATGCTTTTACATAATTCTATAAAGGTAATGGTTTTAAAAGTTAACTATTAAATGGCATTGAGTTATTGCTTTTTTTTAAACTATGTAGCTATTCTATTTTTATGAAAATGACATGCTCTTGCATGTTAATCTCCCCTAAAATTTCATGATTTTGCATGTCAATTTCCTTAAGTTTTCCATACAACTAATGATTTTACATCTGAGTTAAAGGTGATTTAGGTGAGAAAAAAATGATCATCAAAACTGCCAAAAAAGTCTAAAATCTGAGTTCCCAGATGTTGTACTTTTAGCAACAACTGGAATGGCAAGTATACGCCAGATTTAACTTCCACAATATATGTAGACTGTCTTCCAGTTCAAAAACTTTAATATGTTTGCATTTTTGAATCTTTGGCTGGTCATCATATTTATATATTCATTAACAATAAGATAAAATTCATTAAAATAAGATAAGATTCATTAATAATAAGATAAAGTTCATTAAAATAAGATTTTTTTTTACTGTTTTTTATTTAACTAAACTGTTTGAAAATTTTACTTATTCAAAGTGTATTGGTAACATTTCTGGTGAATTTATTATTTTAAATTTGAGAATAATGCAAAAATAAAAAGAAATTTTAAAAAATTAAACTTGTTTTGCAAATACACATTGTTTTTTTTTTGTTTTGTTTTGTTTGTTTTTTTTTTGTTTTAAAGTAAGAAGCCAAGAGAAGGGCTAGTACTAGAAAGTTATTTTTTTATTTATTTTTTTTTCAATTTTATCACAAGTTATAGTTTCTTATTTTAAGGGTACTTTTTTACAACTTTAGTACTAAAAGTTTCTGAAGAGTTTCTTAAGTTTTAGATAACCAAAAGAGAGAAAAAGTACATCAAATGCAATTTGAAAACATGTTAACAAGATAAAATTTTTTACAGCTAGTCAACTAAAATTAATTGAATTCCATCAATATCATTCAGTTTAATATAATCCTCAGATAAGTCTCTGAAGAGAACAGAAATTTGGAAATATACCTCTAACTCTTTAATAAAATAAGTTTCTAATCGAAAAGTAACTTAGTTCTAATAGTTAGGGCTTCTGATACTAGTTTCTTATAAATTTTATCACATTTTCCTTATATAAAAGAACATGTAGTAAAATTTTGACGAATTTACTTTTTTTTTCAATTTTATCACAAGTTATAATTTCTTAACAATCAGTGTAAGTACAACTTCACAGACAAATTAAGGTTGGCGATACTTAATACAATCAAAATCATTTTAGAATTTAAACTAAGAAAGTATATTATACCTTATCAGCATCAGATATGGGTTCATGTATATCTGCCATAACACTTGTTGTATTTGAGTTTGAGACAATGTACTTCACCAGATCTGACGGTTTGTTTATGATTTTGGACCAACCTATAAAATGGCCGCAAAGCGCAAAAGCTGGTTTTAGAACTAAGCGAAAATTCAACCCAGGACTTCAACGTTCAAAAAACCAACAAAATTTTGATACTTGCTTTTTTTTTTTTTTTTTTTTTTTGTTTGTTATCGTGTTTGTTTTTTTTGTAAAATATCTTCGAAGATGGTATATAAGACTCTAAAGTAAACACCGAAACCCTCATTTTTGAGATTCTTTATGCGTATGTGCTCCCTTTGCCTTATTTCTGAATTAGTTAATATTAAAGTGTCCTCCAAAACATAAGCAATTAAAATGAATAGATGTGTTGTTTGGAAAGTATTTGTACTTTTATGTAAAAATGTAGCTCTCCAAAATATTAGTAATTTTGTAAACTTTTTATACTAATTACCAAAAAACAAGTAAGTGTAAATTTTGCGTCCGGTGATGACTTAGTGGCCTGCTAATTCTCCATCAAGGAATACAGTGCACGCTATAATCCCTGGGATGTCTTTTCTTCGAATCAAAAATTCTGATTCAGTAAGTTAGTGAATACCAGATCTACTGTTTTCAACTACACTTTGTGCTGTTTTACTAAAAGAAAAATAAAAACGAACTAACAGTTAAACAGCACCTTTGGTTCTTGTTGATGGAGTTGAAAAACTGACATTTACAGCTTCAACTGATTCACACTTTTAAAAACCAATTGAATGTTTCAAACAGAGGGACAATAAACTTTTTTTCGGAAGGGGCGTTTGATGCACCCAAATCTAATTTTTCTTAGGCTGAGCTCAATTTATGAAACAGTCAATTAGACAGTTGGCTAGTTAAAAGAATTAGTCTATTTTTAAGAGATATTATTTTTTTAGAAAATTACATCCTTCTTCAGCGTACGAAATATATGATGTAAAGTTTATTATAAAATTTCATATTTCTTTTATGTCATTTTTTTTTCTTTTAGATAATGAGGAAAAAGGTTCCATTTATTCCATTCTTCAGAATATACTTCCCTTTCTTTTTCTTTTCTTGAAAATTATACTTGTGTGGCGGCCGGATATTCATTTAGCTAGTTTATTTTCAAGCTGTCTAAGTGTTATTTGCCAAGAACAAAATAAATCAAAGAATCAAATGATGAACCTTAATGATAAACCTCAATGATGCGTAAATTATTCAGGAAAACAAAAATAAATTGGTAAAATATGTTTCAAAAAATTTTTTATTACATTTAAAAATTAATATATTTATGGCAAAAAGTTCTTAATTCTATTTTGGCGATTTTACTATTTAGGTTGAGAAAATAACCCAATTTTAAAATGTGATGAATATTTTTAAATTAAAAGTGAAAAACAATTGTCACTTGGTCTTATTTTGAGGTTTTATAAGACTTCACTTGTATCAGTTATTTAACAATTGAGACACTACATATACTCTTAGAAAGCTATTCTATATATACTTAAAAAAAGATACAATTGAATAGATTTTTATATCCTCCGGGTGAATAGAAGGGTATTAAAGGGTAAAAATGTTACTTTCATAAAAATTGTCACTAACACAAATAATCTATCAACCTTTCCAGCAGATACGAAACTTTAAAATTATTTAACTTAAAATTGCTTGTATGATTATTAAAAGGCAAATATTAATGTAACATGTGAATAAGCTTAAGCGGAAAAGTCTTGGAAGGATGTGTGTTTGTGTGTATGTGTGTGTGTTTCAAAATAACGTTCAATCTATTGCTTATAATGACTTGAATAGTACAGCTGTAAAGTTGAATCGCCGAGCATAATTCAAACATAAGCATGTTTAAGGTTTAAGACAAAAGAGCCATAGCTCCTCTCACCTTTACATTCCACTCCACATCTTGGTTTAATTGTTATGTTAAATTTATTTTGTTATGTCTACTATAATACTTTGTTTACAAATTTTACTTATCTTTTATTTTAATCATTTTGCTTTTGGTTTGTTCCCCCAGATCCTCGCTTAAACTCTCACACTTCTTCCGTGAATAAATACAATATATCGGGGCCTGAAAGCTGATCTGTTCTAAACTCCAACTTTGTGAAAATTTAACGTAGCCACCAAGTTGTCATTGAAATAAAAAATAAATTATTTTTTATTTCAATGACAACTTAGTGGCTACGTAGATATATTCAATTAGTTATATTAGTGATTAATATCCCCTGGATTGTTACAGTTTAATTTTATTTTGCTCTAACTTCACGCTTTTACTTTTTAATGCTTATTTGTTCAAATTCACAAAGAACCGATGAAATTTTTGGTCACTTGGAGATAGAATAATTAAGCACTTCTATGGAATGGCACATTAGATAAATACTATCTTCATTCCAATATTTTTCTTTTTTTAAATTATTTTTCATTAAAGTAAGGATGAAAGTATATCTAAGTTAATATGTTTCAATTAAAATGCACAGAGAGTTAAACATGTGTGTAAATATTGAGAAAACAAGATTCAAATTTACCTACTCAATTTCCTCAAAACATGTTTTATGGATTTAGAACAAATAAACCCTCAGATAGCGATATAAAAGCTAAAAAGAAAAAAAGACATCGTTTTAAGAAGTCATTAGATTAAAAAAAAAAAAAAAGATATTTTGATTCATGCATAGTATACACAATACACGTTGCTTATTAAATTATCTGTATTTGCAATTTAATTTTCACCCTTGTGTTGAGAATAACTACGTAATTATGCAATGCGAATTACGTAAATGCGTTCATGTAAAACGCATTATAAAATTGTGCATAAAAATGAGAAATAGAGACATTAAAGGAGGTTAGAATTCGCGTTATTTTAAAAAGTTGTATAAAACTAACTTTATTGAATGATCTTAAAATAATATATATAATCAAACATATAAAAGGGTTGTATGCTTAGGAGGATCACAACACCTTGCTCGAACAGTTCTGATAATAACTCATCGTCACCCAACTGAACTTTGTGAAGCAGGTCACAAATAAAAAAAAATTGTAGGGCTTCCATCCTTCAAAACGGCTTGAAGGTCACTTGGCAATGGTGATAAACAGCATAATACTTGGCACTACTTTATAGCAGTCTCTGTATACAGGAATGCGAGGAGCAATCCCAGTAAGCACAAGAAAGATAAAAGGAATCATTTCTAATGGTTAAAGCAACAAGAAAGATAAAAGGAATCATTTTATTTTCTTAAAAAAGCAAATTTACAAATCTTAAATACGTTAACATCGTAAAGATAACTTCTGGTTGCTTCGAGACACATTTACATGAGTAAAAGGTACCCGCTTTAACAAATTTGCAATTATTGCATAGACACCCAACTCTGTATATGATTCTTGAGCTGTCTAAAAGAAATATACACACAGACACATACATACATACATACATACATACATACATACATACATACATACATACATACATACATACATACATTAGGGGTGTTCAAAAAAAAAATTTCGAAAACGCAAATACACAACAAGCTAGATTTGGGGCAAATGTAAAAAAAATACATTTACAAAAAAAAAAAAGTCAAAAATATTGAGATTTACCTTGTGCTCAAGCGTCAAAACCCCCCTAAAAATGCCCCAAATAGTTCCCTCGTAGCAAGGCTTTGAGCACAAGGTAAATCTTAATATTTTAAATTTTTTTTTTTTTTTAATGTGCTCATAATAATCTATACTTTTTTTTAAAATTGATGTGTATCTGTGATTTTTCTTAAAAGTTCTTTACATTTAAAACGATTTTATGCAAAAAAACGAAGATATGAGCATTTAACAAAAAATAATTCGTACTTATTTTATTTGTTTATATTCACATCGTTTGGTTTTTTAATTATTAATGTTTCTTTTGTTATTTGATTTGTGTACTTTGTTTGCATTTTTCTTTTGTTCTCACTTAATAAACAATTTTATTACCTGTCTAAAACTTGTAAAAAGAAAAAACTGACAATTGTAAATTAACGTTAATGTATATTGCAAAATTCTGCAGTAAACATTTTAGTTTCATCTCATATTTTGAAGTTAGTGAATGTCATTTCTTTTAAAATAGTTTTAAAAATTATAATGGAAAATTTAATAGAAAACAAAGGAGAGCCACAAAAAAATGAAAGTTTCAAGTACAAATAAAAGTAAGAAACTATTAAAAAGTGACAATGAAAAGCGAAATATAAAAATGAAAAAAAACAAACATTTTATTATTGAGAAAGTGAAACCAGCAATACCAAGTAACAAATTTGTTTTGAGCTTTTTTTAATTTTAAATATCTAGTTTAGGATATAAGATTATAGTTTATAATGTGAAATCTAATGACTATAAGATTTCACATTGTACAAGAGCAACTTTAGTTGATCAACTGCCAACTGGATTAGATATTTTACAACACATAGCTTTTAATAAGTCGACGCTTTCTAAAACATCAAAAAAGTCAATGATAATTGCATGCTCGGTAAAAAAAGACAGAAAATATAAGAGATGTGTTGAACTGCATTGTAGGTGTATTCTAAGCAAAATCAAGGGTCCCTGGCTTAAAGCTGGATTCCCTCTTCAATCAGATAATAACTTGATACAAAAGCTGAATAAGTTGAACAAAAAATATTTGAATTTGAAAAAAAACATGCTCAGGAGGTTGCCTTTAGAATTAAAAAAGCAACAAGACTTTAGAAAGGATCTGGGAAAAATCTTTTTGGCAGGAATAGCTGACTTACAAAACTGGATAAAGAAGGACAAGAATAGATCAGACCAAGATAGGAAAGAGGACCTAGATTTTTTATACGATCAAGAACACAACAGAAAGGTATTTCTAGGGCCTGAAGACAAAAAATATAGCGAGAAGGTATTATATATTATAATATAAATCCATATTATAAACCTTTTTTCTGAATTTAAAAACTCTCCTATCATTGCTTACTCTTCTCCAACTTTTCATTGGTTTTTATTTTGGGTACATTAATTTTTATTTTATAATGTATGCTGTTTAGATTTTGGAGAATACAAGAAAGAGAAATCCATCTATAAAAAATGCTGCTAAATCAGTAGAAATAAGTTCAGAGTTAGAATTTGGTACGGACACCAGCGAAGATTCATCCTTTGATTCCGATTTTGAACCAGGATATCGGCGTTCTATAGAGTCAAGTAGTCTTATAAAAGCTGAGATCCCAAAAGATATTATTTCTGGTAATGTTGCTCTAATTGCCACAATTACTGATATTTCTCCTAACGTTTTGACAAAAGTTACTGCTGCAATCCTTGATAGTTCTGGGGTTGATCTTACAAATGTAAATTGCAGTAGGTCAACAGCATCTAGAAAGATGAAACAAACAGCTCATGAAATGGCAGTTGTTGCTAAAGAAGATGTCGAACTTAGCATCCGAGCTTCTCCCTACCCATGCATTATACATTTTGACGGAAAGACACTTTTTGAAATTAATAATGGAAAAAAATTAAAGCATGATAGACTTGCTGTTCTGGCAACTATTGGTAATGACTCCCATCTTCTCGGATTTACGCCATTACCCTCTTCATCTGGAGAAGATCAGTACAATGGTGTAATGAAAGTCCTAAAAGAGTACAATCTCGAATCAAAGATTGGATTACTTTGTTTTGATACCACATCAAGCAATACAGGAATACATAAAGGATCTTTAATAAGAATATCTACTGAGTTAAGTAAGTATCTAATTCTTTTAGCTTGCAGACATCATGTTTCTGAGTTGAGAATCACACACTTTTGTGAGGCTATAACAAATGAAAAAACTACGGCCCCCGATAACCCTTTGTTTAAACATTTCAAAAACTTGTTTGAGCAGCCTAATTTTGAGTACAACCCATCTATGTTAGTTAAATTTGGTTGGGAAGAAATTAAAGGAACCGTTGTTGAAAAAGCTGCTACAGAATCTCTTGAGTATTGTAGATCTTACTTATTGAGAAATAATATTGTAAGGGAAAATAGAAAAGAACTTGCAGAGCAAGTGGTCAGCTATCTTTCTCCTTCTATCATTAAAATTCGAAAAACTGGAGCGGTTCATCATGCAAGATTTCTTGGGAAATCTATATATTATTTAAAAATGCAAATTCTTTCAACTCAAATTGATTTTATTCAAAAAAATAGAGAACATATTAAGGTAATAACTGAATTTATAGCTTGTTTTTATGCAAAGTGGTACCTGCAATCAAATGATACAATCAAAGCTCCTTTTATGGATGTAACTGCTATTCATCAAATGCATCAGTATAAAGCAGTATATGCAGAACCATTTGCTGTTGATGCTGTGTTGAATTCTTTATTTAAACATACATGGTATCTTGACTCAACTCTGATTCCTTTAGCCTTGCTGGATCATGGTGTTGCACTCGAAGAAAAGAAAAAAATTGCTGCTGCAATATTATCATTTCCAAAACCTAAGTCATGTTACTTTAAAACTGAAAATAAGCAAAAAAAAGATATAGAAAAATTGTTGAAAATTGAACTTAACATTCATCAGCAAATTCCTAGCTTAGCTTCTTTGGTTGATGAGTTCTCCTGGTTAATGTTTGATATGATCGGAATAAAAGATCAACGAATTGATGATTGGCTGACCTTGCCACCTCAGTATTGGCACACGCGATCAACATATAGATTATTTTTAAATTTTGCAAAAAGTATTGTTTGTGTAAACGACCACGCTGAAAGGGCAATTGGAATGATGCAACAATTTGTTCACCGCTACAGAGACGAGGAAGAAAAACAAAATAGGCTTATTGCTGTGGACAAAGTTCGCTCAATTTTTAAGGCATCAGGCAGTGAATCTTTATTAACCAAGAAACAAAATAACAAAGTTATAAGCAAGAAAAGAATCGCAAAGGGATTACTTAGCTTACGCTCCAAAATTCAGAAGATAGCTTGAACTTTAGTATTTACATAAAAAATTTTTTAAAGATATAAGTTGCACGTAATTTAAGTTTGTATTATTCAATCAGCCTTTAAAAAAATGTTTTTCTAAAAAGCTTAATACAAATAAAATGAAAACCAAACGATGTGAATATAAACAAATAAAATAAGTACGAATTATTGTGCATTCTTTTTTGTTAAATGCTCATATTTTCGTTTTTTTGCATAAAATCGTTTTAAATTTAAAGAACTTTTAAGAAAAATCACAGATACACATCAATTTTAAAAAAAAGTATAGATTATTATGAGCACATTAAAAAAAAAAAAATTAAAAATATTAAGATTTACCTTGTGCTCAAAGCCTTGCTACGAGGGAACTATTTGGGGTATTTTTAGGGGGGTTTTGACGCTTGAGCACAAGGTAAATCTCAATATTTTTGACTTTTTTTTTTTGTAAACGTATTTTTTTTACATTTGCCCCAAATCTAGCTTGTTGTGTATTCGCGTTTTCGAAATTTTTTTTTTTGAACACCCCTAACATACATACATACATACATACATACATACATACATACATACATACATACATACATACATACATACATACATACATACATACATACATACATACATACATACATACATACATACATACATACATACATACATACATACATACATACATACATACATACAAACATACACATAAGCTAAGCTTGAGAAAAAGACAAAGTTTTTCTACAAACAGTTATAACACTTTCTAACAGGCATTACAAGAATTTACTAAAAGATAAAAAAATATTTTATAACTTTAGATCTTTCTATGGCATGCAGTAGTGGGAATATTGAATATCCTCTTTCTTCTGGTAAACATACACACTTTCTGATGAACTTAGATTTGTTCAGTTGTTTACTTTGACCTTTCTGAGCATGCACTGTTCTTAACAGGAAAAGGTTAAATGTTTTTGACTTAACAGGGTTCACAAAAACATTTCCACATTCATCAGTTAGTTTATAGGAACGACTATTTGTCCTACAGGAGTTATTTGATGCAGTATACGTCCTGTGTTTTTCTTTTGCATCAACAGAACCCATCACAAAGGCGTTTTTTAAATCCCAGTTCATGGTGTAAAAGTTAGAAAAAATTTGATTACGGTGATTGAAAAAGCCAAAAAAATGAAGGACCAAATTTTTGTTCCAGATCATTGGATAGACCTTATTAAAAATGCAAAGAAGAGGGCCCCAATATTTATTGTAAGAAAAATGGAGACCCATGAATTTCTCTGCACAAAATCATTGGAGAGTGGGATAACAAATAGAAAAAAATTAACAAATGGCGAAAAAGTTTCATGACTAAAGACATGCTGGATAAAATTGGAAAAAAGATCACCACGCTCATTTCAAATGAAGCAAACACATTTAGAAAGTGACACATTCATGTTGCTGGACGTAACAAAGCGAAATCGTGGACGGCCATCTACCACTATCAATGTTGAACTTGAGCCCTTGTACCACAATGATAGAAAACTCACAAGAGAAAAGCTAAGTGATCTTTTTGAGCTAATACAATTCATACCACCTGTCCATCATCCCTATTATCTTGCTCTTAAAGGTGACGAGGAGGCAACTGATTTGGGTCTAACAGATGATTCTGGTGACGAAGACATAAATTAGTGCATGCTACATATATAAAAGAATCATTAACAAGTCATAAACAAAACATCCATTTAGCCTAAACAACTCTATTAACAATATTTTAAAAATTTTGAAGTGGCAAAGTTGCCTAACATTTTTGTTATTGCAGAACACAATAATATAGTGTTCTAATTTTTTAGTAGATATACCAGTGTATTTTTTTCACCTGTCTTTATAATAAATACTATTTTTCCTGTTATTTTTAAAAAGATCCTTAAAGTCTTTTACAGTTTACTAAAAATGAAGTAATTGTGGCTTAGACAACTTTTCCGCTGAGCCCTTCATATTTTTCTAAATTTTACAAAAGTTCTTCTTTAAGGAAAAAAAAACTGTTGAATTCTTTTTTAAAATTTATTACAAAAGTACATTACTTGCAATATAGTTTATTTTCTAATAAAACAAAAAACGGCTATTTTCATTGCCACAAAAAATTGCGCAAGATAAACATACTTTAGCGACTTTTTTAACATAAAAACTATGCTATTAATCATTGCTTTTGTCAGCAAAAAGATCATTAACTTATTATTTTCCAAATGGCGAATATTAGGGTTTTTAGTGGGATTTTTTACAACTTTGATCAGAGCACTTTCCGTTAATTTTCAGGTCTATGAATTAGAGCACTTTCCGTTAATTTTCAGGTCTACGTTTTTATATTTTTCTGAATCAGCATAAAATTCTCTATCAAAATCAATCACAAAAAAAAAAAAAGGGAAGGGAGTGAGGGGGGGGGAGAAACTGCAGTAGCGCCGAATAGGCCACAACTGAGTAGAACTTGATTTGAATAATGGCATTCCATCGATATTAAAACTTAAATACTGAAATATAGTGAAGAATAATTTGTTTTGTAACTTCTGCCTTAAACCCAAGTAGATGAAATCTCCATTATCAAGATTAGTGCAAATTATGTTTCGCTTAGTATTTAACAACGTCCTAGAGTCTTTAGGGACATTAAAAGAAAATTCTCTAGGGGCTCTAGATTCACTGAAAAATTTAACATGGATATATCATACATTTGTACAACTGCCCATCTACGTGCACGCCAAGAAGAAAGCGAACTAAAAAGTTTATAGTTATTTCACACACCTTCTTTCTTTTAGTAAATTTTTGTTTAAATCATTTGATAGTTAGTTATGTTAAGTAGACTCAACAAAACATTAATTTAAACTTAACTTGCAAAACCTGGTGTTTGATAAAATTGTAATGGGGTTTATTTAAAGTAAAAAAAATTTAAACCCCCAAAAAAAAAATTTAAAGCAATAATTAAAATGGTCTATGTGATAACATTTTAATAATATATTACCTAACCTGAGGTAAAAAAAGTTAATTTTTATTGCTATAGCTAGCTATCTACTGTAGATTGAAAAACAACAAAATACTCATAGACTTACATATATATATATATATATATATATATATATATATATATATATATATATATATATATATATATATATATATATATATATTTGATATATGAACTTCAATAAATACGAATTCTCTCAATACTAATTTTTTATTTTATCTAAGAAATTTTTGCTAGATTATTGATACTAGCATCTTCAGCTTTAATTACAAATATTTATTAAATTAAATTACAAACAAACATTAACGGTAATGTCACTTTTTAATGGCTTCTTTAAACTTCGCTTTAGTTGGGCTTCTTTAATATTTCGTAGGTATAAAAAGTATGGCGTCCAGAATTGCGTTTTTACATATTGACCGTCATCTAAATTCATACCTCCATTTTTAGGTCCGCATTTGTTGAACTGAATTTCGATTGCCTCTCGAACTTTTCTTTCAAACTTTTTGGGTTCTACTTTTAGCGCCTTTACTTGATCCCATTTTATATTACATGAACATTTAATTTTATGATGGCCAATTGCATATTGTTCTAATTTTTCTTCAAAAACATTTTTTTAGTGTTGTTTTGTTCTTGTTGCTATTTTCATTTTTGTTTCGCCGATGTATATTTGTTTACACTCACATTCTATTAGGTATACTCCGGGATGGCTATTTGATGGTAGTTTTGTTTTGTTGCGCGAAGTTAGTAAAGATTTAAGATTTGCACTGGATTTAAAGACTGCCTTGTAACCTGCTTTCCTAAAGATTTTTCGAAGTTTTGGTGATAATACTGGGATCCACGGTAGTGATATAGTTGGCATAGTTGCTTTGTTGTTAGATAAAACTATTTCATTATTTGAGTGTCGTTTTTTTATAACAATATTTGCAAGGTCTTGTAATTTCTTCTTTTCGTATCCATTTTCAGCAAACACATTTATTAGGAAATCGATTTCTTTATTTAAAAATTTTTCAGAGCAAATTGATAAAGCTCTATGAATAAATCCTTTAAATATTCCTTCCAAGATTTTTGGATCGTGGTTTGAATTGGGCTTAACCTGAATATTTGTTATTGCTTTTTTTCGATGTATGTTAAAATCATATTTACCTTTTTGATTATTTGTTATTTAGATGTCTAAAAAATTTAATCTTTTGTTTTCATCTTCCAATACAATTGTGTATTTGATGGCATGATGTTGACTGTTTAATATTTGTTGAAAACGGATGGCATTATCTTTATTTGTAAATCTTGCGTGGCTATTATCTACATACCTGAAAAACGATTTTATTTCTAACGATGGATTAGAATGAAGCGCAATATTGATTGCTTTATTTTCAAAAAATTATAGGAAACCTTCCGCAAGTACTACCATGAGTGAAAGTCCTATTGGACCTGAATCTACAAGTTCATGAATTTCTTCATTCCATAAAAAATAACATTTATATAAACACAGTTCTATTAGTGATTTTATTTCTGAAACGCTTAGTTTTGTTAGTTTATTTAAATTTGAGAAGTGCTTTTTTGTAGCCTCTCCCAGAGGAATTGATGGATATAAGTTGACAACGTCACAAGATACTTGTATTTCATCATTTGATACATTCCAAAGTTTAGTTGTTTTTACAAAAGTTGACGAATTTTTTAACTTTGTTATGTTTTTATATAAGATTGATAAAAATATATTTACTAGATATTTTGATATTCCATAACTTGGTGTCCCGATGGTTGAAACTACTAATCGCATATGGTATGATTTTTCCGGTTTGTGCGCTTTAATTACACCATACATACGTGGCGGTACTGGTTCGCTTGGGTAAAGACTTTCATATTCTTTTTTGGTAAATCGCCCTTTTTTATTCAATTTTGATAGGTAAGTTCTAATTTTAGTAGCAAATGAAATGGTAGGGTCCTCTTTAATTATCTTTGTTTTGCCAATCTCTTGACGAATTTTGTCAATGGCTTTGTTGTGTTCTATTCTAACAAAGCCTGCTCCTTTATCAAAAGAGTATATATCAATGTTTCTGTCCTCTTTTATTTGTTTTAATGCTTCCCTCTGTTTATAATTTAAGTTATTGTTTTTTTGCGGTTTAAGCATTTTAAGTTGCCTCAACACGTTTCTGCGTAAGTCTTGTAAACTCTCAATTTTGTTGCAATACTCTAGTTTTAACGCAGTGGATTCTGTATATATATATATATATATATATATATATATATATATATATATATATATATATATATATATATATATATATATATATATATATATATATATATATATATATATATATATATATATATATGTATGTATGTATGTAAGTCTATGAGTATTTTGTTGTTTTTCAATCTACAGTAAATAGCTAGCTATAGCAATAAAAATTAACTTTTTTTACCTCAGGTTAGGTAATCGATTTCCTAATAAATGTGTTTGCTGAAAATGGATACGAAAAGAAGAAATTACAAGACCTTGCAAATATTGTTATAAAAAAACGACACTCAAATAATGAAATAGTTTTATCTAACAACAAAGCAACTATGCCAACTATATCACTACCGTGGATCCCAGTATTATCACCAAAACTTCGAAAAATCTTTAGGAAAGCAGGTTACAAGGCAGTCTTTAAATCCAGTGCAAATCTTAAATCTTTACTAACTTCGCGCAACAAAACAAAACTACCATCAAATAGCCATCCCGGAGTATACCTAATAGAATGCGAGTGTAAACAAATATACATCGGCGAAACAAAAATGAAAATAGCGACAAGAACAAAACAACACCAAAAAAATGTTTTTGAAGAAAAATTAGAACAATATGCAATTAATATCATTGTAAAATTTCAACTAGAGTGGAAGCTTATAAGGTGCCCAGATATTGGTTTTATATATAAAATTTTTTTTTTTTTTCGTTCATGTTCAAGGGTGGCCCACGGGCCCTAAACTTTTTAATTTTGATGATTTTTATCGATTCTTCAGAAATTTCAACGCCGTGGGCCACCCTAAAACAATGGGAAAAAAAAAATCATCAGTAAACTCAGAATGAGTAATAGAAACAAATAAAAATGCACTCTTAATAAAATTTTTTATGTAAAAATTCTGAATGAACCTGAAAAATTTAGGAAAACCGAATATTTTGCTTTTTCAATCATTTTCTTTTGTAATTTCAATCATTTTCTTATGATGGCATTTTTATCATTTTTTACAGTTAAACCATCAAAAGTTTTAAAAGTTTTATTGCATTTTATATATAAATTTGAGAAAATAT
The DNA here is from genome assembly GCF_058129835.1 of Hydra viridissima. Classification (NCBI taxonomy): domain Eukaryota; kingdom Metazoa; phylum Cnidaria; class Hydrozoa; order Anthoathecata; family Hydridae; genus Hydra; species Hydra viridissima. Next base: position 4,625,577 of record NW_028324312.1, read on the forward strand.
TTTAAAAAAATCCTTTTTTTTGTTGATCATGGTACAGTTTTGTTGACTAAAAAGTAAAATAATGCTGGAAGTAGCATTTGCTGCTTCTGATCGCTCTTCTTGGATCCTTGTTTACTTCTCTTGTAGACATGGTTAAACAAGAACATATTTTGCCTCTTTTCCTCCTTATTGGATTTCACAATAAGCTTCTAAACCAATTTGATAGCTCTCTCAGAAGAATCATTGACTACATCTAGAAATTTGATGGTAGTCTCAAACTCTAGATAAAAATCATTTAGCTCCCAGAACTGTGAAGGGGTTTTAAGCCACTGCACTTCCCCCATCCCATGGCCAATCTTATCAAAGATTAGCCAAGATTGCTCAGTAACAAGAGATGCTAGGGATGGAGGCTGATCTTGGGAGTAGTCTAGTGAGTGAAGAGCCTTCTTATCTACTTCAATACACTCCAGTTTGAAGATATTGGGTCTGTCCAAATGAGTATTATAGAGTTTCTGAGCTAACTCGTCTCTATCAGGGTAATTCTTATCATCTAAAGCAAACACAACTAGAACTGGACTTAAGTAGCAGTCATGCTTTGACATTGATCGGACTACTTCAGTAGATCCAAGAAGATTTATTTCCATAAACCTCTTCATTTCTCAGAGGGCTTTTATATCCTATAGAAAATTTAATGTAAATAAGCAATATTCTATCATTATAGTTTACATGTTTTTATTTTTATCTTTATTCTAAACCTTTATTGTTTTTACCTGATATGGAGAAGCAGCTGGCTACTCAGCTCTAAGGAACCATTTAGCATAAAACATACTGACAAACATAGCCATATCAGATATTTCCTTTTTGTTCTCTTTAGACCAGGAATGTGATCGAGTAGAAGGTACATTTTCAGATAGTACAAGGCTTTAGCCATGAACCTGGCATGGTGTACAGGTCCAGGCATATAAAAACTGAACCTCTCCTCCTTAGTAACAATCATCAAAGAGAGCTCAACTAACTCCTGGTAATCTTTTCTTGATTTCCAATCCTGTATTTTATTAATTATTGATTTTAAACATTAAAATACATGCAAAAATAGTTAACAGAAAAATAATGTACTAGAATGAATGGTTCATTTTACCTTCTTGTATGTCTTATTGTTAATTAAATCTCTGTAGAACTGTTCAGATTCCTGTTGCTGTTGGTTTATCCAGGTTTCAGGTGGAGTTTCAATCCTCTTCAGGGGCAGTATATCTTTCTCTAAATCATTCCAGACTGACTTGATATTTTTGAACAGCTGATTATCTGGTCCTGTAAATTTACTACTTGGGTACATCTTACAGAAGTGAGTAATATGATGCTCCAGAACATGGTGTTGGCAGGCAAGGAGAAGAAGTGGCCGTCCTAACTTTTCTGACATTCTGGTATTTACACCTTGGAGCCTTCCAGTGTTTGATACAGTGGTATCAAAACAGATACATTGTACTTGGTTAGTGAGACCATAATTCTCTAGAAGATCATAAATACCAATGAACTGCTGTTCTCCAGTCCCTGAATCAATAGGGGGGGGGGGGGGGAAGAGAAGAGAAAGTGTGAGTAGCGCCCGTTTGTCATATATGTTGATAAGTTTTACATATTTATGTAGGAAATATTTTCTCAAATTTATATATAAAATGCAATATTGTGGTATGATATTTAAAACTTTTGGTGGTTTAACTGTAAAAAATAATAAAAATGTCATCATAAGAAAATGATTGAAATTACAAAAGAAAATGATTGAAAAAGCAAAATATTCGGTTTTCCTAAATTTTTCAGGTTCATTCAGAAATTTTACATAAAAAACTTTATTAAGAGTGCATTTTTATTTGTTTCTATTACTCATTCTGAGTTTACTGATGATTTTTTTTTTCCCCATTGTTTTAGGGTGGCCCACGGGCGTTGAAATTTCTGAAAAATCGATAAAAATCATCAAAATTAAAAAGTTTAGGGCCCGTGGGCCACCCTTGAACATGAACGAAAAAAAAAAAAAATTTTATATATAAAACCAATATCTGGGCACCTTATAAGCTTCCACTCTAGTTGAAATTTTACAATGACCCATTTTTGAACCACCCTAATATATATATATATATATATATATATATATATATATATATATATATATATATATATATATATATATATATATATATATATATATATATAGATGTCTAAATATCTATATTTGATATCTAAATTGCTAAATAATTTATATATAAAGATTGTTTAGAAATTTAGATATAAAATACAGATATTTAGACATCAAGTAAAGATTTCTTTGCAATCAAATATAGATTTAACAGGTTAATGTACAGCAATCTGTTGTGTACGTGAGGTAAAACAAAGTTAATTTTTATTGCTACAGACAGCTATCTACTGTAAGATTGCAAAACAACAAAATACTCATGGCTTTATATAGATTATTTAGAAATTTAGATATCAAATATAGATATTTAGATATCAAATATAGATTTCTTTGCAATCTAATATAGATTTAACAGATTGCTGTACAGCAATCTGTTAAACTTATATTTGCATACCTTGTATTAGGATTAGTTCTTTTTCTAGTTGCTAAGGGTCTGCGTCTCGTTATTTTTTTAAATCGAGACGAGACGAGACGATCCTAAAAGCTTTGTCCCAATTAGCGACAAATATCGAGACAATTTTCAATTTTCAGTCGAAATCCGGGACGATACCGAGACGAGACGAGATGTCCCGGACAAAAAAGGAGCTTTACAATTTCCCGGAATTTACATCTTTTTAACGAGACATAACGAGACATAACGAGATATACTAGTTAATCTTTAATGTGAAATTTAAATAATGAATTTCTGACACAATTACCATTATTTATTTCAGCTGCTATTATTGATATTGTTATACCATCTACATAAACACAGCTTTATAAAAGTTAATGGTAGCAACTGAAATCAGGGGGAAAAAAATATTTTTGGGATAGTATTTAACTTTTTCCACTAAAATATCGTGTAAGAAGTGGATAAATATATGTCCAAGGGCTAAGTTTCTGATCATTTAATATTGTTTACCACCAAGGTCAGTATTCACTTCTAATGCAAGAGTTTGTTTTACACTCATATTTAAGGGAAAGATTTTATCCAAAGTGTCTTCAACTTTTTTGATCTATAAAACGTTTGACTTTTTTTAAAAAGTGTACTTTTTGCAGAGACTAACAAGAGAGCATGATGTTCAATACCTAGTTCTTTTATTTTTTCTCTTTTCCTTTGCTCTCTAAGGACCACCCATTGTTTATGGGGTTTTCCAGAACCAAAATGGCTACTTTTATTGGTCATAAGATTTTCTTGAAGCCATTGGTCTTCTTTTTCTATAAAAGAATCATAATTTCACATTGTTTTAGTTTTTTTCTTCACTTTTGAAATAAATCTATCTAAAGTAGCATTAATTTATGTTCTATTTGCTAATTTCTTCAGTTTTATTTGATTTCGTTAAGTAAATCCTTCCAAAATGGTAATTTATCCACTCCTAATTCACGTATATTCGGGATAAGATCTAACCTTTTCGTTATTGTTGTTTTTAAAATCATTAATATATATCAGAAACATTTTTAAGTACTCTATATCATTTTTCACTTTACACTGTTTAAGATTTTATGTTATAACTTCTTTGACAATTACCACATTACGTTCCCTATAATGTTTAAGTAAATAATGTTACTTGTATATTATACAGGAAATATTGAAGTTGTTAAGTAATGCTATTTCAAATATCTAGCACCTCTTGAATAGTAAATCATTATTCAAATTAAAACATTTAAACAAATTTCTAAGTAGCATATGATGATAAAAATGTTTCTTGAAACTATATTTGATATGTTGAAACAAGTCATACAAGTAAAAAACTCAAATTCAAGATACAAGTAAAAAACTCAAATTCAAAAAATATATAAAGTTACAAGATTATCTTCAAAGTAAATATAGACTTTAACTTAAATTAAAAGTTCTCCATTTTTACAAACTAAAAATCTCTAACTTTTTAGATTTCTTTGAAAATAATATTAAAATTTTTAACTTCTTTTAATCATAAAATGTAAAATATAAGTTTTATTAAAAAACTGTTTTTACTTTTTAAATAATTGATCATTCTAATTTAATATTATTTAAAAAAGAGCACTATATTTACCAAAAAACTGTGAGGGTTTTAGTGCCATTTGGCTGGCAAAACAAACTTGGTTAGCAAAAAATTTTCTTCACTGGGAAAGCGCGAGTAAGATATCTAGTTAATATTAAGGGTCTGCGTCTCGTTATTTTTTTCCAGGAAACTTCTCGTCTCGTTACGCTTTTCCCGTTTCATTTCAAGAAAACGATTCCGAGACGCAGACCCTTAGTTAATATAATTGATCTGTCTCGTAACGTTTCGTTATTATCCGGGACACAGTTTTTAAATTCCGAGAAAAAAATTATGTCCCGATTTATAACTTTATTCCGGGATAATTGTTTCCTTTGTCTCGTTATTTTTTTCCGGGTATATTTCTCGTCTAGTTACGCGTTTCCCGGTTCATTTCGAGAAAACGATTCCGAGACGCAGACCCTTACTAGTTGCAATAAATTCCGCCATTTTTTATTCTAATACTCCTGATATTTTTGTATTTTCAAAAAAATCCGTTAATGGTATTTGTGTGACGTTTTTTGAACGTGAATAAAAAGTTGGTAAAAACTGTTATTTTAATTTGTCTACCTATATTTTCTAACTTTTAAGAGGTATATTTGAATATATATTTAGCGTATGCTTCTTAGAAATTAGAAAATATAGGCAAACTAATTAATAAAACTTTTTTTTTACGCTTCAAATATGACGTGCTTTTACCAACATTTTATTCACGTTCATAAAACGTCACACAAATACCATGGACGGATAAACCTGAAAAAAATGCGCATAAAACGTGCGTAAAACTCTGAAATAATTCATTCAATTGACATATTTACAGCTAAGATGTCAAATAGACATCTTAGCTGTAAATATGTCATTACCGAAACCTCCCAAAGCTTTAGTTGACAAAAAGCTGACACAAAAAAGGTGCAACACAAGAAAAACTAAATTTGAATAGAGATACAGACAAAAAATTATTCTTTTTCACTGCAGTATATTCGTTTATGGTTTATTTAAGAAATTCTTTAACTTTATACTTGTTGTCCATTATTTGTTTTCTCTTTGATTAGAAAAAATCTAGTGATTTTTTTAGTAACTATATTTACGGAAAAACATTTTTGAATGATATTTATATGACATCAATATTTTGTTGGTTTAGCAAGTACGTTAAGAAGGTACTCTGATTTTCAAATAGCTTTTATAATTCAAATTTAAATGTGGTTTCAGTTACAAGAGTATAATGATTCAAAGTTGTTTTTTATTGTTGCATTATATACCAAAACAAAAACAAAAAAAGATTTATGTTTTAATACTTATATTACTATATAGAGTAAGAGGAAATTTAATTTTTTTTGGTTTTAGGGGTCTTTAACTAAAAAAAATAATTTCCTAAACTAATTTCACATTTAACTAGGGTTTCTAATTTCCCTGGTTATTTTAAAAAACTGGAATGTGATAAATTCACCAAAGAACCGAGATCAAAACTAGAAAAAGTTTTAAACAAATTCATGCATTTATCTTTCCTTTTTGAATATAGTATGCTCAAAGAAAGCAAAGGGTATCAATAGACTTATCACTTAAACAACTACAAAGCTCTGTAATAAATAATCCAGCAGCAGAAAAAGCTCATTCTGCCTCCACAAAAGTTGGTGGAATGGTCAGCAGGGTATTGTAGAGTAACTCCAGACTTGGAATTGGAATCTCTGTTGCTACAAAAACATTGAACTCTTTGTCAATCAATGATGAAATATTAGGCAGTTTCTTGCTGGTTACACAAGCTGACTCTTGTATGAAGTTTTGCAATTTTTTTGAAAAAATTTTTTCTTGTCCAATCTTTGTAATTTGATCACTAACTACTTGACATATACCATCTTGATCAGTTTGGTTTGGAAACAGTTGGCGAAGAAGTTCTTTTGCCTTTTTTTGCATTACTTTTTTAGAACGTATAGGAAACTAATCATTTTGTTCCTTTAAGCATTTGGAAACATGAAGTAATTGTAGCAAGCCTTTTTGCCTTTCTATGACTCATTTTTTAACTGCTGCTGCTAGTTGTTTTGAAAATTTGGAAAGACAAATTTCTAACTGAGCAAATATGAAATGAAAAATGGCATCAGTAGAAAGGAGTGTTGAATCTTGCTGACACAAAGCTCCAACACCTATTTTCAGTGGTTCTAAAGCAAACTGAACTTGTTCAAGAAGAACAAAATCATCCTGCGATAAGTTTTTCTTATTGACAGATCAACAAGGGCTTTTCTAAATGCTTTTTGGAAGAAAAGGACCCTATCAATCATGGCTAACATTGAATTCCATCCTGTCTTGCAATCTCTTATTAATGTATGTTTTTTTCCATGTTCTAGTTTGACATAATTCTGCTGGATGTCTTTTTTAATAGGACTTTTCTAAATAGTTTGTCTAGTGAAAGCATTTTTTTTTATAACACATTTAAATTCACAGACTAGGCTTGGTATTTTGACATCAATCTGATTAATATGAAAGTCATCATAGTGGATATTTTTATTACCATCATCATTGTATATATTTTCATCACCATCATCTAAAACCTGTGTCTTCTTCATTCATATTAGAATCAATTATGGGAGAATAAAGTATATCACACACTACAAACTGAAGGGTATAGCATAGCAAATGTTCCAATCCAGAAAATTGACCAGTTTACATAAAAATTAATTCCCATGACATTCACACATCTTTTTAGGCATAAAATTATTCACAAGTAATGCTATAATTACACTACTCCTTGGTCATAACGACCTTTTCTCCTCACGAACTATATAGCTCAGGTACCTTCCTCTTTTGGGTGCTTCTCGCAACATTGGCGTCTGGTTTGTCTTGTCTTCAGGCAACACAACGAACAGTTCATCATCTTCGATTGATTGTCAGCACTTAGATCATAGATGTTTCGGCACACTTTTTACATTTGCTCCGAGATGATTCCTGTAATTCTTCTAATACTTGACCGAGAGTCTCATTGGTTATCCGCGAGCTTTACCCATACTTTATCACCAAGTTTAAAATTGTTGGTGAACATCCTATGAGGATCATGTGCATTTTAATCGTTGTCAATTCCTCTTACTCTAATGAGTATAACTTCTTTGCGAATGCAGTAGAAGACTTACAACAATCTTTTGGACATAAAACAAAAATTATCGGTATTATACAAATAAACTGCCTCAAGTATGCTGCACTGAAATCTCTTCGCCGTTCATTCGACTGCTCGATGGTAATGTTCTGCAATTCAATTTTCCGAATATACGTGAGAACACCTGAAACGAAGTAAATATTCCATTTGTTCATAAACCGGGAAAAGAATGCGCGTCATAAAATGTATAAGTATCCGTCAGAATATCGTTTCAACCGTCAGTGATAAAAAAAGATAGCGAATAACTCCAAAACGCCACATGCAATAGTTTCACTTTTCAAAAAACCCCATATCCCAACCAACATTGACAGATGGGTACCGTATGGTTTTTAACTGGGCTTACGGGAACGGGATTTAGAAGGGTTTGTGTTTTGGTTTCCAGACGGGTCCCGTACGGTTGAAAAATTAAGCAAAAATAGTAATATGGGCCGCATGTGGTGATTATAAGGGCAAAGAAAACTGGGATTTTTACGGGTTTCCCCTTAGGGACCCATCTGGTAGGTATGTGCGTATCAGCGATTTACGGCACCGATTTTAATGTTAAAATCTGTGACCATTTTTTCACCGCGTGCTCGAGGTAGGTGTCGTAAGGATGGATTTTTCTCGTCTTTTTTTTAGAATTTTATACTGACTTAGATAATATTTTAAAAGTAGAGTGTTGTAAGCTTATTGCAATCTGTTTTTATTTGCAGTTACTAACGTTTTTAGTGATTTCATTGTATTGAAAACTTCATTCCTGTTCTGGAAGTGAATTGACATTAAAGGGATGATGGGTTTTTTTTCTAACTTTTGAATCAATTTTATATATCTATTTTCTATGTACCTGCCAAATTTTATTAAAAAATAATGACACGCTCATATTCTATTTTTGCACGCAGTAAAGGTACCAAATATTCTTCTGTTGGAGAGGTTGGAGGGGGGGGGGGATTCAAGATTATGAACCTTTTGTATATTTGACTTTTTTATTCATTAAAAAATTGTTTTTTTAGAAGAATGAAACTTTATTTAAAATATTTGTGATTTTTTTAAAGTATTCAAAACATGATTTACACACAAAAACACACAAAAAAAACCATATTCTGTTATTAGTTGAATAAAAATATAACCGAGGCAAAGTAATGGGCTAAAAACTAACCATAACTTTTAGTAGAATCATTAGATTTTTATGAAATTTTCACCATCGTTATACTGATTTAAAGCTCTTTACAATGATGTAAAATAATTAAATAGCTGAATAATTTATAAATTTTGCACACATACCTACATCTGGTGAAAGTAATATGTGGAAAAATCTATGCAATCAGACCATTATTGCCATTTGCAACTTACCTTGTGCAAAAAAAATTTTTACAATGTAACGTATAAATTAAAGTTACAATCGTTTTCTCGTTTTATGTTTTTTATGAAACTCTATATAAAAAGTTGTTATAACTATTTTTATTTTTTATACATAATTTTTTCTCTTTTTCTTTATTTAGTAAAAAGTTGAAAATTTTACAAAGTTTTACATGCAATTTGAACAACAAATACTTTAAAGAATTCATTAATATTTACGTTTATGAAAAGTAACGCCACAAGGAAATGCATATAATATTATAAAGTTGATGTGAGGGTTTTCATTATTGTCTTACTTCCTTGTGGCATATTTTCTTAGAATCATGAATGGTTTTTGAAGACCATTGAACGTTTTTCTGTAAAACCAAAAGTGCAATTTAGTAATATTTATTCCTATATAAAGGAGATTGCGGAGTATGGATTTTTTCTATTTTCGTTTACATTTTGTGGCAGAGTAACTTACTGTGTAATTTCTGTATTGTGTTACTGAGTAAGATGTTGTATGCAATTGTCGCATTCGATTAAGAAAACAATACAGATTACGTTCCACTAATTTGGTTAGTGAATGCTATGAGTGAAAATGTGTTATCAATAATTTCCTCTAGAAAATCTACAGATTTTTATTGGCCTTGCTGGACAAATATTTAAAAAATAGACTTAGCTAAATCAATATGTCAAGAACCTGAGGTTGGATGGCTTAGGTTTTCAGGAAGAATTTTGTCAACTGCAGGTAGTTTATATAATATTCTCAAAGATAGTAAAGTAATAATTTTGATAACTTTTTGTAAATTTATTTAAGCATTTAATCATAATTATTGAAATTTGAAAATGAAATTTTGATACATCAATAATTATCATAAGTACTTTTTAAAATTTAGACACAGAATCTGAAGCAAAAGAAAAATGCAGATACCTCAAATGTTGATGAAGTATATCAAAACCAAAAAAATAGGTATATAGTTACATAATTTTAATTTAACATACAAAAGATGCTTATGTTAGTGTTACTCCGCTTATGTTTATGTAACATTATGTGGCTTAAAACTTGTACATTTATGAATCATTAAAATTTCAAAAAAAAAAAATACTTTTGATATTTAGCCAATCCTTTAGAGATAAACAAGAAAAGCCTTTTGAGAAAAGTGAGTAAGATATTGGTTTAATATTTGTTTTAATAATTGTTATCTATTATAATGTTAGGTTCCAATTTAATATTTTTCATTTATAAATTGCATATATATATGTATATGCAATTTGCATATATATATATATATATACAGTAGCGTCCAAAAGTAATTGGACAAACACATTTTTTGTTATATTTTCTCATTAAGTAAACATTTTTAAATGAAATTTCTCGTAAGCGTGTCAAATTATACAACAATCATGAAAAACAAAACAAAAATTCCCTTTTTGGAGTAATTACTCAAAATTTTGCTAAAAGAATGGAAATGATTGGCTCAAAAGTAATTGGACAAACTAAATTCTAACAATGTTGATATAACTTAGACTATTTTAACTTCTTTTCCTGAAAGCAGATTTTTATAAAAACATTTAATGATCAATAATTTATAATGGGACATTATAAATATTTAAGCGAGGCAGTTAAAAAGTTGATTGTACAAGCATTTAATAACGGTAAGACTGTGCGACAAATTTCAATAGATATGAACATTCCACGATCAACAGTTGGTTATACATTAAAAGTTTTTCAACAACGGAGTCACGTCCAAGTTTCAATAAAGTCAGGACGCCCAAAATCAACAACTTTTCGCCAAGATAATGTTGTAGTAAGATCGTCAAAGGCAGATCCGTGCAAGAGTGCTAAAGAAATTCATAGAGAACTTACACAGTCAAATCAAATTTCTTGCTTTTATGCAACAGTAAAGCGTCGCTTATGACAAAACAACCTTTTTGGCCGTCGTCCTGTTAAAAAACCTTTTGCTTCTGCAAAAAATTGTAGAGCACGGTTAAAATTCGCTAAAGAACATCTAAATTGGACAGCAAATCAATGGTCGAAAATACTATGGAGTGATGAGTCAAAGTTTAATATGTTTGGTTCTGATGGTATTAAATATGTTCGACGTCCAATAGGTCTTCGAAATGATGTTAAGTACCAAGTTCCTACAGTAAAGCATGGCGGTGGTGCAGTAATGGTTTGGTCATGATGGAGTAGGTCCAATCTATCGAGTTCAAGGCATTATGGACCAAAACATGTATAAAGGAATAATCAAAGATATAATGCTGCCACATGCAAAAGACAAAATGTTGCGTGGTTGGACTTTCCAACGCCACAACAATCCAAAACACACCTCCAAGCTAGTCACGGAATTTTTAGCTCAAAAGAAAGTTCGTATCTTGGAATGGCCGTCACAATCCCCGGACCTGAACCCAATCGAACATCTTTGGGAACATATTGAGAGAAAAATTAGTGCTTGGAAACCATCTAATCAGCATGATTTGTTTGAGTTGATTAAGCGCACTTAGGAAGAAATACCAATTGATGTTTTAATTAATTCGGTTGATTCAATGCCACGCAGATGTAATGCTGTCGTTGCGGCAAAAGGTTTTCCAACAAAGTACTAGGATTATGCTCAGATTATATACATTATGTAACAGAATATAATACTATGTAACATTAAATATATTATTTAACAGAAATCTTCATAAAAAATGCTGAAAATTTATCCTTTGTTGAGAAAGCTTTAGCAAAATTTTGAGTAATTACTCCCAAGTTAGGATTTGTGTTTTCTTTTTCATAATTGTAGTATAATTTGACATGCTTATGCAAAATTTCATTTAAAAATGTTAACTTGATGAGAAAATATAACCAAAAAGGTGTTTGTCCAATTACTTTTGGACGCTACTGTATATATATATATATATATATATATATATATATATATATATATATATATATATATATATATATATATATATATATATATATATATATATATGAAATATCAAATGGAATAGATAGATATCTAGACTTAGAAAATGTCAGAATTAAGCAAGCTTTACGTATGTATAGAGTGTTCAAGGGGAATTGAAAATCTGTCCGATTTAATAAAAGTCTGACTTATCCAGTGTTCAACTTAACAGGGTATATATATATATTTACTATGTATATATATGTATATAATTTAGAGCCTTTGCAGGTTCTTGTGCTAAAAGGGAATGTGGTGTGCATTGATATGAAACCAATTTACTTCATTAACCCCCTTGAATGCTTTAAATTATTGTATCATATCCCCTAACTGCCTTCTTTGTTCTAGAGTTTGTAGATTGAGATAAGTTAGACAAGCTTTTATATATGTAAATAAATAAATAATAAATACATGGGTTTACCCACAGCAACTGTGTTTTGCCAGAAGTTGGCAAAACACTTGCTCAGCTGTGCAACAAATTAAACAAAAATAGAAATTTTAATAATCAAGAGTTTTCTGGTGGAAGAGTTCTCCATTCACCATTAAATATGATTTTAGTTTTTCATTAAAAATAGTTGTTTTTTTTGTCACTGATGGTGTTTAGAAGTATATTCCAAAGTTTAAGACCATACTGGGATAATGCTTGATTGCTGAAATGATTATTGTATTTTGTTTCTTTTAGTTTTAGTGTTCTTTCTGACATAGAGTATTGAATTAAATTGCATAACGACATTAGTGCTTCCTGTTTAATAGATTTCTGCATTATTAAAACGACCTTGATATATATTATTTCTCTAATTTTTAGCCAATGCAAGTTGTTATATTCTTTGTTATTTACTTGAGTTTCTATTCTGGTTTTAAATACCAGTCTTGCTGCACAATTCTGAACAGACTGCTGTTTTTTTAATAGTGTCTTATCAATTCCAAAGTAGAGGGAGTTACAATAATATAGTTGTGAAAATAATAATGAACATACTTGGTGCACAGATCTTTATGGGATAGGAATTGTTTTATTTTGGGTATTTTTCTCATTATATTGTAACAGTTTTTAACAAACTTATTTGTTTGTGTTTTTAAAGATAATTGATTGTCGAGTATCACATCTAGACTTTTTGCGGAATCAACAAATCAAATGCATTTCTTGTTAACAAAAGTACCCTTAATAATATCTTTTTGAATGTTAGGTGGTGCCATAATTAATATTTTTGTTTTTGATTGGTTTATGAATGATTCACACATCCATTTAGAAATGTATTCAATACATTTTGGTATATCCACAACTAGATATTAAAGAGATTTGGACCCAGGACTGTCCCTTGGGGTGCTCCATATTTTTACATTTTGGTTAGATGAACATGAATTACCAATTTTAACTTTTTGGGTACGGTTAACTAAAAATGTTCAAATATATCATTGGTTAGTTTAAGTAAAAGTGTTTCAGTCGAATGATGTTGTTTGTAGATAAGTGTTTTTACTAATTATATATATATATATATATATGGGCCATGGCGTGACATTTTAGTGGGGGACCGAAGTACCAAAAAAAACCTAAAATACTTTTTAAGTTCTTAGTGAGAAAAAATATTATAAGAGGTCCTTTTAAAAAAATCAAGGGGGTCTTTGTCCCCTCCCACCCACCCCCACCCCCTGTTGTTGTGGTTATTGTATATATATATAGTGTGTGTGTGTATATATATATATATATATATATATATATATATATATATATATATATATATATATATATATATATATATATATATATATATATATATATATATATATATATATATATATATATATATATGTTTATCTATTTATTTAAAAATATATACAATATCAATATAAAATTATAATTTATTTATCAGTAACTAAAGGAATCTTATACAATTACTATCACAACAATTTTTTATCTGAAGATAAAAAATAGTGTTGAGTAGAGAGTTTTATAATATATTAAATGAATAGAACCAGGTGTGTTACCTTTCAGACTAACAGTTAAATTTTTTTTTTTACAGCTTATATTGAAACAAGAAAAAGCTTCGAAACGAGAATAAAACGATGGAAAAGCTTCCAATTCGCGAAACAACCGTGAAATCAGATGAAACGCGATTAAAGAATGGTTAAAAATTCTCTCAATTTTCACATTGTAATTTTAATTTTTATTTTGTTTGAAACAAACAGTCAAATCATATACAATTTTATTTTATATGTAAATTATAAACGTAGATTTGCAAGATTTGCAATTGGCAAACTTTGTGGGAACTATACGGGTTACTCACCGGGCATACCCATATGGGCCCCAGAGGAAAACCGCGGCCAAGATCCGGCGGGTTCCCGATGGGTTTCCCATATGGGTCCCAGTTGCAAACCCAAATGGGCCCCTTACGGTTTTAAAGTACGGGATTTGACTAGGACCCATACGGGATACCCAGCGGGCATACCCATATGGGCTCCATATGGAAACCGCGGCCAAGATCCGGCGGGATACCGTTGGTCTTCCCATACGAGACCCAGTTGCGGACCCGTATGGGCCCCGTACGGTACCCGTCTGTCAATGTTGGCTGGGATTGAAAATAGCGAAGACTCAAAGAATATTAAGGAAATAATTTTTGCTAAACATAAAGAATTAAAAACCTATAAAGAAATAACCATATATTACAAACAATTTAGAAGGTTAAAAATGGGAATACAGAAAATTCAAGAGAGCACGGAAAAAGTATCCAAAAACCGAATCACTAAGCCTAAATGTTGACGTTTTGATTGAATACTGACCTACTAAAGCGCATTTGTCGCCGATACCTGCACCTACCAACCAATCTACTGAGAGTCTTAGCCTTTTTGTGCTCAACCTAACAAATTAAAACAAAACAGAAAAAAAAATTAATGAGAAATCGGTGAAAATAACTTCCATCGAGACATTAGGCACAAATAGGATGAATTTGTATAAACATTGACAAAAAAAAACATTACACAACCATATACGGAACTTGCCTTCCACTCTATTAATTGTCTTTTTCGTGCCCAACCTGATAGGTTACAACAGAATATGTCCAAAGGCTCCAAGAAATCTCGGTGAAAGGCTCCAATTTGACGAAATAATCACAGAATTGACATTACAAGCAAATTCTAAGCATTTCTGTGCATTTGTCGCAAAATTCGGTACTTACCACTGAATTGCTTGATGCCCTTGGGCATTATTTTGCTCAGCCTGACAGGATACAACAAAATATGGCCAAGGGATCCAAGAGGAGTCGGTGAAAGCCTCGAATTTGGCCACATTTGGCCCAAATTTCGACGTTTTGTATGGAAATTGAGCCAAAAACGGGGTTTTGTCGCCAAATCCGGTACTTGCCAGCCTCTCTGTTGGTTGTATTTGTCATTTTCGTGCTCAGCCTGATAGGTTACAACAGAATATGTCCAAAGGCTCCAAGAAATCTCGGTGAAAGGCTCCAATTTGACGAAATAATCACAGAATTGACATTACAAGCAAATTCTGAGCATTTCTGTGCATTTGTCGCAAAATTCGGTACTTACAACTGAATTGCTTGAGGCCCTTGGGCATATTTTTGCTCAGCCTGACAGGATACAACAAAATATGGCCAAGGGATCCAAGAGGAGTCGGTGAAAGACTCGAATTTGGCCACATTTGGCCCAAATTTCGACGTTTTGTATGGAAATTGAGCCAAAAACGGGGTTTTGTCGCCAAATCCGGTACTTGCCAGCCTCTCTGTTGACTGTCTTTGTCATATTCGTGCTCAGCCTGACAGGATACAACAAAATAGGGCCAAGGGATCCAAGAGGAGTCGGTGAAAGCCTCGAATTTGGCCACATTTGGCCCAAATTTCGACGTTTTGTATGGAAATTGAGCCAAAAACGGGGTTTTGTCGCCAAATCCGGTACTTGCCAGCCTCTCTGTTGACTGTCTTTGTCATATTCGTGCTCAGCCTGATAGGTTACAACAGAATATGTCCAAAGGCTCCAAGAAATCTCGGTGAAAGGCTCCAATTTGACGAAATAATCACAGAATTGACATTACAAGCAAATTCTAAGCATTTCTGTGCATTTGTCGCAAAATTCGGTACTTACCACTGAATTGCTTGATGCCCTTGGGCATTTTTTTGCTCAGCCTGACAGGATACAACAAAATATGGCCAAGGGATCCAAGAGGAGTCGGTGAAAGACTCGAATTTGGCCACATTTGGCCCAAATTTCGACGTTTTGTAAGGAAATTGAGCCAAAAACGGGGTTTTGTCGCCAAATCCGGTACTTGCCAGCCTCTCTGTTGACTGTCTTTGTCATATTCGTGCTCAGCCTGACAGGATACAACAAAATAGGGCCAAGGGATCCAAGAGGAGTCGGTGAAAGACTCGAATTTGGCCACATTTGGCCCAAATTTCGACGTTTTGTATGGAAATTGAGCCAAAAACGGGGTTTTGTCGCCAAATCCGGTACTTGCCAGCCTCTCTGTTGACTGTCTTTGTCATATTCGTGCTCAGCCTGATAGGTTACAACAGAATATGTCCAAAGGCTCCAAGAAATCTCGGTGAAAGGCTCCAATTTGACGAAATAATCACAGAATTGACATTACAAGCAAATTCTAAGCATTTCTGTGCATTTGTCGCAAAATTCGGTACTTACCACTGAATTGCTTGATGCCCTTGGGCATTTTTTTGCTCAGCCTGACAGGATACAACAAAATATGGCCAAGGGATCCAAGAGGAGTCAGTGAAAGACTCGAATTTGGCCACATTTGGCCCAAATTTCGACGTTTTGTATGGAAATTGAGCCAAAAACGGGGTTTTGTCGCCAAATCCGGTACTTGCCAGCCTCTCTGTTGACTGTCTTTGTCATATTCGTGCTCAGCCTGACAGGATACAACAAAATAGGGCCAAGGGATCCAAGAGGAGTCGGTGAAAGACTCGAATTTGGCCACATTTGGCCCAAATTTCGACGTTTTGTATGGAAATTGAGCCAAAAACGGGGTTTTGTCGCCAAATCCGGTACTTGCCAGCCTCTCTGTTGACTGTCTTTGTCATATTCGTGCTCAGCCTGACAGGATACAACAAAATAGGGCCAAGGGATCCAAGAGGAGTCGGTGAAAGCCTCGAATTTGGCCACATTTGGCCCAAATTTCGACGTTTTGTATGGAAATTGAGCCAAAAACGGGGTTTTGTCGCCAAATCCGGTACTTGCCAGCCTCTCTGTTGACTGTCTTTGTCATATTCGTGCTCAGCCTGATAGGTTACAACAGAATATGTCCAAAGGCTCCAAGAAATCTCGGTGAAAGGCTCCAATTTGACGAAATAATCACAGAATTGACATTACAAGCAAATTCTAAGCATTTCTGTGCATTTGTCGCAAAATTCGGTACTTACCACTGAATTGCTTGATGCCCTTGGGCATTTTTTTGCTCAGCCTGACAGGATACAACAAAATATGGCCAAGGGATCCAAGAGGAGTCGGTGAAAGACTCGAATTTGGCCACATTTGGCCCAAATTTCGACGTTTTGTATGGAAATTGAGCCAAAAACGGGGTTTTGTCGCCAAATCCGGTACTTGCCAGCCTCTCTGTTGACTGTCTTTGTCATATTCGTGCTCAGCCTGACAGGATACAACAAAATAGGGCCAAGGGATCCAAGAGGAGTCGGTGAAAGACTCGAATTTGGCCACATTTGGCCCAAATTTCGACGTTTTGTATGGAAATTGAGCCAAAAACGGGGTTTTGTCGCCAAATCCGGTACTTGCCAGCCTCTCTGTTGACTGTCTTTGTCATATTCGTGCTCAGCCTGATAGGTTACAACAGAATATGTCCAAAGGCTCCAAGAAATCTCGGTGAAAGGCTCCAATTTGACGAAATAATCACAGAATTGACATTACAAGCAAATTCTAAGCATTTCTGTGCATTTGTCGCAAAATTCGGTACTTACCACTGAATTGCTTGATGCCCTTGGGCATTTTTTTGCTCAGCCTGACAGGATACAACAAAATATGGCCAAGGGATCCAAGAGGAGTCGGTGAAAGACTCGAATTTGGCCACATTTGGCCCAAATTTCGACGTTTTGTATGGAAATTGAGCCAAAAACGGGGTTTTGTCGCCAAATCCGGTACTTGCCAGCCTCTCTGTTGACTGTCTTTGTCATATTCGTGCTCAGCCTGACAGGATACAACAAAATAGGGCCAAGGGATCCAAGAGGAGTCGGTGAAAGCCTCGAATTTGGCCACATTTGGCCCAAATTTCGACGTTTTGTATGGAAATTGAGCCAAAAACGGGGTTTTGTCGCCAAATCCGGTACTTGCCAGCCTCTCTGTTGACTGTCTTTGTCATATTCGTGCTCAGCCTGATAGGTTACAACAGAATATGTCCAAAGGCTCCAAGAAATCTCGGTGAAAGGCTCCAATTTGACGAAATAATCACAGAATTGACATTACAAGCAAATTCTAAGCATTTCTGTGCATTTGTCGCAAAATTCGGTACTTACCACTGAATTGCTTGATGCCCTTGGGCATTTTTTTGCTCAGCCTGACAGGATACAACAAAATATGGCCAAGGGATCCAAGAGGAGTCGGTGAAAGACTCGAATTTGGCCACATTTGGCCCAAATTTCGACGTTTTGTATGGAAATTGAGCCAAAAGCGGGGTTTTGTCGCCAAATCCGCTACTTGCCAGCCTCTCTGTTGACTGTCTTTGTCATATTCGTGCTCAGCCTGACAGGATACAACAAAATAGGGCCAAGGGATCCAAGAGGAGTCGGTGAAAGCCTCGAATTTGGCCACATTTGGCCCAAATTTCGACGTTTTGTATGGAAATTGAGCCAAAAACGGGGTTTTGTCGCCAAATCCGGTACTTGCCAGCCTCTCTGTTGACTGTCTTTGTCATATTCGTGCTCAGCCTGATAGGTTACAACAGAATATGTGCAAAGGCTCCAAGAAATCTCGGTGAAAGGCTCCAATTTGACGAAATAATCACAGAATTGACATTACAAGCAAATTCTAAGCATTTCTGTGCATTTGTCGCAAAATTCGGTACTTACCACTGAATTGCTTGATGCCCTTGGGCATTATTTTGCTCAGCCTGACAGGATACAACAAAATATGGCCAAGGGATCCAAGAGGAGTCGGTGAAAGCCTCGAATTTGGCCACATTTGGCCCAAATTTCGACGTTTTGTATGGAAATTGAGCCAAAAACGGGGTTTTGTCGCCAAATCCGGTACTTGCCAGCCTCTCTGTTGGTTGTATTTGTCATTTTCGTGCTCAGCCTGATAGGTTACAACAGAATATGTCCAAAGGCTCCAAGAAATCTCGGTGAAAGGCTCCAATTTGACGAAATAATCACAGAATTGACATTACAAGCAAATTCTGAGCATTTCTGTGCATTTGTCGCAAAATTCGGTACTTACAACTGAATTGCTTGAGGCCCTTGGGCATATTTTTGCTCAGCCTGACAGGATACAACAAAATATGGCCAAGGGATCCAAGAGGAGTCGGTGAAAGACTCGAATTTGGCCACATTTGGCCCAAATTTCGACGTTTTGTATGGAAATTGAGCCAAAAACGGGGTTTTGTCGCCAAATCCGGTACTTGCCAGCCTCTCTGTTGACTGTCTTTGTCATATTCGTGCTCAGCCTGACAGGATACAACAAAATAGGGCCAAGGGATCCAAGAGGAGTCGGTGAAAGCCTCGAATTTGGCCACATTTGGCCCAAATTTCGACGTTTTGTATGGAAATTGAGCCAAAAACGGGGTTTTGTCGCCAAATCCGGTACTTGCCAGCCTCTCTGTTGACTGTCTTTGTCATATTCGTGCTCAGCCTGATAGGTTACAACAGAATATGTCCAAAGGCTCCAAGAAATCTCGGTGAAAGGCTCCAATTTGACGAAATAATCACAGAATTGACATTACAAGCAAATTCTAAGCATTTCTGTGCATTTGTCGCAAAATTCGGTACTTACCACTGAATTGCTTGATGCCCTTGGGCATTTTTTTGCTCAGCCTGACAGGATACAACAAAATATGGCCAAGGGATCCAAGAGGAGTCGGTGAAAGACTCGAATTTGGCCACATTTGGCCCAAATTTCGACGTTTTGTAAGGAAATTGAGCCAAAAACGGGGTTTTGTCGCCAAATCCGGTACTTGCCAGCCTCTCTGTTGACTGTCTTTGTCATATTCGTGCTCAGCCTGACAGGATACAACAAAATAGGGCCAAGGGATCCAAGAGGAGTCGGTGAAAGACTCGAATTTGGCCACATTTGGCCCAAATTTCGACGTTTTGTATGGAAATTGAGCCAAAAACGGGGTTTTGTCGCCAAATCCGGTACTTGCCAGCCTCTCTGTTGACTGTCTTTGTCATATTCGTGCTCAGCCTGATAGGTTACAACAGAATATGTCCAAAGGCTCCAAGAAATCTCGGTGAAAGGCTCCAATTTGACGAAATAATCACAGAATTGACATTACAAGCAAATTCTAAGCATTTCTGTGCATTTGTCGCAAAATTCGGTACTTACCACTGAATTGCTTGATGCCCTTGGGCATTTTTTTGCTCAGCCTGACAGGATACAACAAAATATGGCCAAGGGATCCAAGAGGAGTCAGTGAAAGACTCGAATTTGGCCACATTTGGCCCAAATTTCGACGTTTTGTATGGAAATTGAGCCAAAAACGGGGTTTTGTCGCCAAATCCGGTACTTGCCAGCCTCTCTGTTGACTGTCTTTGTCATATTCGTGCTCAGCCTGACAGGATACAACAAAATAGGGCCAAGGGATCCAAGAGGAGTCGGTGAAAGACTCGAATTTGGCCACATTTGGCCCAAATTTCGACGTTTTGTATGGAAATTGAGCCAAAAACGGGGTTTTGTCGCCAAATCCGGTACTTGCCAGCCTCTCTGTTGACTGTCTTTGTCATATTCGTGCTCAGCCTGACAGGATACAACAAAATAGGGCCAAGGGATCCAAGAGGAGTCGGTGAAAGCCTCGAATTTGGCCACATTTGGCCCAAATTTCGACGTTTTGTATGGAAATTGAGCCAAAAACGGGGTTTTGTCGCCAAATCCGGTACTTGCCAGCCTCTCTGTTGACTGTCTTTGTCATATTCGTGCTCAGCCTGATAGGTTACAACAGAATATGTCCAAAGGCTCCAAGAAATCTCGGTGAAAGGCTCCAATTTGACGAAATAATCACAGAATTGACATTACAAGCAAATTCTAAGCATTTCTGTGCATTTGTCGCAAAATTCGGTACTTACCACTGAATTGCTTGATGCCCTTGGGCATTTTTTTGCTCAGCCTGACAGGATACAACAAAATATGGCCAAGGGATCCAAGAGGAGTCGGTGAAAGACTCGAATTTGGCCACATTTGGCCCAAATTTCGACGTTTTGTATGGAAATTGAGCCAAAAACGGGGTTTTGTCGCCAAATCCGGTACTTGCCAGCCTCTCTGTTGACTGTCTTTGTCATATTCGTGCTCAGCCTGACAGGATACAACAAAATAGGGCCAAGGGATCCAAGAGGAGTCGGTGAAAGACTCGAATTTGGCCACATTTGGCCCAAATTTCGACGTTTTGTATGGAAATTGAGCCAAAAACGGGGTTTTGTCGCCAAATCCGGTACTTGCCAGCCTCTCTGTTGACTGTCTTTGTCATATTCGTGCTCAGCCTGATAGGTTACAACAGAATATGTCCAAAGGCTCCAAGAAATCTCGGTGAAAGGCTCCAATTTGACGAAATAATCACAGAATTGACATTACAAGCAAATTCTAAGCATTTCTGTGCATTTGTCGCAAAATTCGGTACTTACCACTGAATTGCTTGATGCCCTTGGGCATTTTTTTGCTCAGCCTGACAGGATACAACAAAATATGGCCAAGGGATCCAAGAGGAGTCGGTGAAAGACTCGAATTTGGCCACATTTGGCCCAAATTTCGACGTTTTGTATGGAAATTGAGCCAAAAACGGGGTTTTGTCGCCAAATCCGGTACTTGCCAGCCTCTCTGTTGACTGTCTTTGTCATATTCGTGCTCAGCCTGACAGGATACAACAAAATAGGGCCAAGGGATCCAAGAGGAGTCGGTGAAAGCCTCGAATTTGGCCACATTTGGCCCAAATTTCGACGTTTTGTATGGAAATTGAGCCAAAAACGGGGTTTTGTCGCCAAATCCGGTACTTGCCAGCCTCTCTGTTGACTGTCTTTGTCATATTCGTGCTCAGCCTGATAGGTTACAACAGAATATGTCCAAAGGCTCCAAGAAATCTCGGTGAAAGGCTCCAATTTGACGAAATAATCACAGAATTGACATTACAAGCAAATTCTAAGCATTTCTGTGCATTTGTCGCAAAATTCGGTACTTACCACTGAATTGCTTGATGCCCTTGGGCATTTTTTTGCTCAGCCTGACAGGATACAACAAAATATGGCCAAGGGATCCAAGAGGAGTCGGTGAAAGACTCGAATTTGGCCACATTTGGCCCAAATTTCGACGTTTTGTATGGAAATTGAGCCAAAAGCGGGGTTTTGTCGCCAAATCCGCTACTTGCCAGCCTCTCTGTTGACTGTCTTTGTCATATTCGTGCTCAGCCTGACAGGATACAACAAAATAGGGCCAAGGGATCCAAGAGGAGTCGGTGAAAGCCTCGAATTTGGCCACATTTGGCCCAAATTTCGACGTTTTGTATGGAAATTGAGCCAAAAACGGGGTTTTGTCGCCAAATCCGGTACTTGCCAGCCTCTCTGTTGACTGTCTTTGTCATATTCGTGCTCAGCCTGATAGGTTACAACAGAATATGTGCAAAGGCTCCAAGAAATCTCGGTGAAAGGCTCCAATTTGACGAAATAATCACAGAATTGACATTACAAGCAAATTCTAAGCATTTCTGTGCATTTGTCGCAAAATTCGGTACTTACCACTGAATTGCTTGATGCCCTTGGGCATTTTTTTGCTCAGCCTGACAGGATACAACAAAATATGGCCAAGGGATCCAAGAGGAGTCGGTGAAAGACTCGAATTTGGCCACATTTGGCCCAAATTTCGACGTTTTGTATGGAAATTGAGCCAAAAACGGGGTTTTGTCGCCAAATCCGCTACTTGCCAGCCTCTCTGTTGACTGTCTTTGTCATATTCGTGCTCAGCCTGACAGGATACAACAAAATAGGGCCAAGGGATCCAAGAGGAGTCGGTGAAAGCCTCGAATTTGGCCACATTTGGCCCAAATTTCGACGTTTTGTATGGAAATTGAGCCAAAAACGGGGTTTTGTCGCCAAATCCGGTACTTGCCAGCCTCTCTGTTGACTGTCTTTGTCATATTCGTGCTCAGCCTGATAGGTTACATTAGAATATGTCCAAAGGCTCCAAGAAATCACGGTGAAAGGCTCCAATTTGACGAAATAATCACAGAATTGACATTACAAGCAAATTCTTATCATTTCTGTGCATTTGTCGCAAAATTCGGTACTTACCACTGAATTGCTTGATGCCCTTGGGCATTTTTTTGCTCAGCCTGACAGGATACAACAAAATATGGCCAAGGGATCCAAGAGGAGTCGGTGAAAGACTCGAATTTGGCCACATTTGGCCCAAATTTCGACGTTTTGTATGGAAATTGAGCCAAAAACGGGGTTTTGTCGCCAAATCCGGTACTTGCCAGCCTCTCTGTTGACTGTCTTTGTCATATTCGTGCTCAGCCTGACAGGATACAACAAAATAGGGCCAAGGGATCCAAGAGGAGTCGGTGAAAGCCTCGAATTTGGCCACATTTGGCCCAAATTTCGACGTTTTGTATGGAAATTGAGCCAAAAACGGGGTTTTGTCGCCAAATCCGGTACTTGCCAGCCTCTCTGTTGACTGTCTTTGTCATATTCGTGCTCAGCCTGATAGGTTACAACAGAATATGTCCAAAGGCTCCAAGAAATCTCGGTGAAAGGCTCCAATTTGACGAAATAATCACAGAATTGACATTACAAGCAAATTCTAAGCATTTCTGTGCATTTGTCGCAAAATTCGGTACATACCACTGAATTGCTTGATGCCCTTGGGCATTTTTTTGCTCAGCCTGACAGGATACAACAAAATATGGCCAAGGGATCCAAGAGGAGTCGGTGAAAGACTCGAATTTGGCCACATTTGGCCCAAATTTCGACGTTTTGTATGGAAATTGAGCCAAAAACGGGGTTTTGTCGCCAAATCCGCTACTTGCCAGCCTCTCTGTTGACTGTCTTTGTCATATTCGTGCTCAGCCTGACAGGATACAACAAAATATGGCCAAGGGATCCAAGAGGAGTCGGTGAAAGACTCGAATTTGGCCACATTTGGCCCAAATTTCGACGTTTTGTATGGAAATTGAGCCAAAAACGGGGTTTTGTCGCCAAATCCGGTACTTGCCAGCCTCTCTGTTGACTGTCTTTGTCATATTCGTGCTCAGCCTGACAGGATACAACAAAATAGGGCCAAGGGATCCAAGAGGAGTCGGTGAAAGCCTCGAATTTGGCCACATTTGGCCCAAATTTCGACGTTTTGTATGGAAATTGAGCCAAAAACGGGGTTTTGTCGCCAAATCCGGTACTTGCCAGCCTCTCTGTTGACTGTCTTTGTCATATTCGTGCTCAGCCTGATAGGTTACAACAGAATATGTCCAAAGGCTCCAAGAAATCTCGGTGAAAGGCTCCAATTTGACGAAATAATCACAGAATTGACATTACAAGCAAATTCTAAGCATTTCTGTGCATTTGTCGCAAAATTCGGTACTTACCACTGAATTGCTTGATGCCCTTGGGCATTTTTTTGCTCAGCCTGACAGGATACAACAAAATATGGCCAAGGGATCCAAGAGGAGTCGGTGAAAGACTCGAATTTGGCCACATTTGGCCCAAATTTCGACGTTTTGTATGGAAATTGAGCCAAAAACGGGGTTTTGTCGCCAAATCCGCTACTTGCCAGCCTCTCTGTTGACTGTCTTTGTCATATTCGTGCTCAGCCTGACAGGATACAACAAAATAGGGCCAAGGGATCCAAGAGGAGTCGGTGAAAGCCTCGAATTTGGCCACATTTGGCCCAAATTTCGACGTTTTGTATGGAAATTGAGCCAAAAACGGGGTTTTGTCGCCAAATCCGGTACTTGCCAGCCTCTCTGTTGACTGTCTTTGTCATATTCGTGCTCAGCCTGACAGGATACAACAAAATAGGGCCAAGGGATCCAAGAGGAGTCGGTGAAAGCCTCGAATTTGGCCACATTTGGCCCAAATTTCGACGTTTTGTATGGAAATTGAGCCAAAAACGGGGTTTTGTCGCCAAATCCGGTACTTGCCAGCCTCTCTGTTGACTGTCTTTGTCATATTCGTGCTCAGCCTGACAGGATACAACAAAATAGGGCCAAGGGATCCAAGAGGAGTCGGTGAAAGACTCGAATTTGGCCACATTTGGCCCAAATTTCGACGTTTTGTATGGAAATTGAGCCAAAAACGGGGTTTTGTCGCCAAATCCGGTACTTGCCAGCCTCTCTGTTGACTGTCTTTGTCATATTCGTGCTCAGCCTGATAGGTTACAACAGAATATGTCCAAAGGCTCCAAGAAATCTCGGTGAAAGGCTCCAATTTGACGAAATAATCACAGAATTGACATTACAAGCAAATTCTAAGCATTTCTGTGCATTTGTCGCAAAATTCGGTACTTACCACTGAATTGCTTGATGCCCTTGGGCATTTTTTTGCTCAGCCTGACAGGATACAACAAAATATGGCCAAGGGATCCAAGAGGAGTCGGTGAAAGACTCGAATTTGGCCACATTTGGCCCAAATTTCGACGTTTTGTATGGAAATTGAGCCAAAAACGGGGTTTTGTCGCCAAATCCGCTACTTGCCAGCCTCTCTGTTGACTGTCTTTGTCATATTCGTGCTCAGCCTGACAGGATACAACAAAATAGGGCCAAGGGATCCAAGAGGAGTCGGTGAAAGCCTCGAATTTGGCCACATTTGGCCCAAATTTCGACGTTTTGTATGGAAATTGAGCCAAAAACGGGGTTTTGTCGCCAAATCCGGTACTTGCCAGCCTCTCTGTTGACTGTCTTTGTCATATTCGTGCTCAGCCTGATAGGTTACAACAGAATATGTCCAAAGGCTCCAAGAAATCTCGGTGAAAGGCTCCAATTTGACGAAATAATCACAGAATTGACATTACAAGCAAATTCTAAGCATTTCTGTGCATTTGTCGCAAAATTCGGTACTTACCACTGAATTGCTTGATGCCCTTGGGCATTTTTTTGCTCAGCCTGACAGGATACAACAAAATATGGCCAAGGGATCCAAGAGGAGTCGGTGAAAGACTCGAATTTGGCCACATTTGGCCCAAATTTCGACGTTTTGTATGGAAATTGAGCCAAAAACGGGGTTTTGTCGCCAAATCCGGTACTTGCCAGCCTCTCTGTTGACTGTCTTTGTCATATTCGTGCTCAGCCTGATAGGTTACAACAGAATATGTCCAAAGGCTCCAAGAAATCTCGGTGAAAGGCTCCAATTTGACGAAATAATCACAGAATTGACATTACAAGCAAATTCTAAGCATTTCTGTGCATTTGTCGCAAAATTCGGTACTTACCACTGAATTGCTTGATGCCCTTGGGCATTTTTTTGCTCAGCCTGACAGGATACAACAAAATATGGCCAAGGGATCCAAGAGGAGTCGGTGAAAGACTCGAATTTGGCCACATTTGGCCCAAATTTCGACGTTTTGTATGGAAATTGAGCCAAAAACGGGGTTTTGTCGCCAAATCCGGTACTTGCCAGCCTCTCTGTTGACTGTCTTTGTCATATTCGTGCTCAGCCTGACAGGATACAACAAAATAGGGCCAAGGGATCCAAGAGGAGTCGGTGAAAGCCTCGAATTTGGCCACATTTGGCCCAAATTTCGACGTTTTGTATGGAAATTGAGCCAAAAACGGGGTTTTGTCGCCAAATCCGGTACTTGCCAGCCTCTCTGTTGACTGTCTTTGTCATATTCGTGCTCAGCCTGATAGGTTACAACAGAATATGTCCAAAGGCTCCAAGAAATCTCGGTGAAAGGCTCCAATTTGACGAAATAATCACAGAATTGACATTACAAGCAAATTCTAAGCATTTCTGTGCATTTGTCGCAAAATTCGGTACTTACCACTGAATTGCTTGATGCCCTTGGGCATTTTTTTGCTCAGCCTGACAGGATACAACAAAATATGGCCAAGGGATCCAAGAGGAGTCGGTGAAAGACTCGAATTTGGCCACATTTGGCCCAAACTTCGACGTTTTGTATGGAAATTGAGCCAAAAACGGGGTTTTGTCGCCAAATCCGCTACTTGCCAGCCTCTCTGTTGACTGTCTTTGTCATATTCGTGCTCAGCCTGACAGGATACAACAAAATAGGGCCAAGGGATCCAAGAGGAGTCGGTGAAAGCCTCGAATTTGGCCACATTTGGCCCAAATTTCGACGTTTTGTATGGAAATTGAGCCAAAAACGGGGTTTTGTCGCCAAATCCGGTACTTGCCAGCCTCTCTGTTGACTGTCTTTGTCATATTCGTGCTCAGCCTGATAGGTTACAACAGAATATGTCCAAAGGCTCCAAGAAATCTCGGTGAAAGGCTCCAATTTGACGAAATAATCACAGAATTGACATTACAAGCAAATTCTAAGCATTTCTGTGCATTTGTCGCAAAATTCGGTACTTACCACTGAATTGCTTGATGCCCTTGGGCATTTTTTTGCTCAGCCTGACAGGATACAACAAAATATGGCCAAGGGATCCAAGAGGAGTCGGTGAAAGACTCGAATTTGGCCACATTTGGCCCAAATTTCGACGTTTTGTATGGAAATTGAGCCAAAAACGGGGTTTTGTCGCCAAATCCGGTACTTGCCAGCCTCTCTGTTGACTGTCTTTGTCATATTCGTGCTCAGCCTGACAGGATACAACAAAATAGGGCCAAGGGATCCAAGAGGAGTCGGTGAAAGACTCGAATTTGGCCACATTTGGCCCAAATTTCGACGTTTTGTATGGAAATTGAGCCAAAAACGGGGTTTTGTCGCCAAATCCGGTACTTGCCAGCCTCTCTGTTGACTGTCTTTGTCATATTCGTGCTCAGCCTGATAGGTTACAACAGAATATGTCCAAAGGCTCCAAGAAATCTCGGTGAAAGGCTCCAATTTGACGAAATAATCACAGAATTGACATTACAAGCAAATTCTAAGCATTTCTGTGCATTTGTCGCAAAATTCGGTACTTACCACTGAATTGCTTGATGCCCTTGGGCATTTTTTTGCTCAGCCTGACAGGATACAACAAAATATGGCCAAGGGATCCAAGAGGAGTCGGTGAAAGACTCGAATTTGGCCACATTTGGCCCAAATTTCGACGTTTTGTATGGAAATTGAGCCAAAAACGGGGTTTTGTCGCCAAATCCGGTACTTGCCAGCCTCTCTGTTGACTGTCTTTGTCATATTCGTGCTCAGCCTGACAGGATACAACAAAATAGGGCCAAGGGATCCAAGAGGAGTCGGTGAAAGCCTCGAATTTGGCCACATTTGGCCCAAATTTCGACGTTTTGTATGGAAATTGAGCCAAAAACGGGGTTTTGTCGCCAAATCCGGTACTTGCCAGCCTCTCTGTTGACTGTCTTTGTCATATTCGTGCTCAGCCTGATAGGTTACAACAGAATATGTCCAAAGGCTCCAAGAAATCTCGGTGAAAGGCTCCAATTTGACGAAATAATCACAGAATTGACATTACAAGCAAATTCTAAGCATTTCTGTGCATTTGTCGCAAAATTCGGTACTTACCACTGAATTGCTTGATGCCCTTGGGCATTTTTTTGCTCAGCCTGACAGGATACAACAAAATATGGCCAAGGGATCCAAGAGGAGTCGGTGAAAGACTCGAATTTGGCCACATTTGGCCCAAATTTCGACGTTTTGTATGGAAATTGAGCCAAAAACGGGGTTTTGTCGCCAAATCCGGTACTTGCCAGCCCCTCTGTTGACTGTCTTTGTCATATTCGTGCTCAGCCTGACAGGATACAACAAAATAGGGCCAAGGGATCCAAGAGGAGTCGGTGAAAGCCTCGAATTTGGCCACATTTGGCCCAAATTTCGACGTTTTGTATGGAAATTGAGCCAAAAACGGGGTTTTGTCGCCAAATCCGGTACTTGCCAGCCTCTCTGTTGACTGTCTTTGTCATATTCGTGCTCAGCCTGATAGGTTACAACAGAATATGTCCAAAGGCTCCAAGAAATCTTGGTGAAAGGCTCCAATTTGACGAAATAATCACAGAATTGACATTACAAGCAAATTCTAAGCATTTCTGTGCATTTGTCGCAAAATTCGGTACTTACCACTAAATTGCTTGATGCCCTTGGGCATTTTTTTGCTCAGCCTGACAGGATACAACAAAATATGGCCAAGGGATCCAAGAGGAGTCGGTGAAAGACTCGAATTTGGCCACATTTGGCCCAAATTTCGACGTTTTGTATGGAAATTGAGCCAAAAACGGGGTTTTGTCGCCAAATCCGGTACTTGCCAGCCTCTCTGTTGACTGTCTTTGTCATATTCGTGCTCAGCCTGACAGGATACAACAAAATAGGGCCAAGGGATCCAAGAGGAGTCGGTGAAAGCCTCGAATTTGGCCACATTTGGCCCAAATTTCGACGTTTTGTATGGAAATTGAGCCAAAAACGGGGTTTTGTCGCCAAATCCGGTACTTGCCAGCCTCTCTGTTGACTGTCTTTGTCATATTCGTGCTCAGCCTGATAGGTTACAACAGAATATGTCCAAAGGCTCCAAGAAATCTCGGTGAAAGGCTCCAATTTGACGAAATAATCACAGAATTGACATTACAAGCAAATTCTAAGCATTTCTGTGCATTTGTCGCAAAATTCGGTACTTACCACTGAATTGCTTGATGCCCTTGGGCATTTTTTTGCTCAGCCTGACAGGATACAACAAAATATGGCCAAGGGATCCAAGAGGAGTCGGTGAAAGACTCGAATTTGGCCACATTTGGCCCAAATTTCGACGTTTTGTATGGAAATTGAGCCAAAAACGGGGTTTTGTCGCCAAATCCGGTACTTGCCAGCCTCTCTGTTGACTGTCTTTGTCATATTCGTGCTCAGCCTGACAGGATACAACAAAATAGGGCCAAGGGATCCAAGAGGAGTCGGTGAAAGCCTCGAATTTGGCCACATTTGGCCCAAATTTCGACGTTTTGTATGGAAATTGAGCCAAAAACGGGGTTTTGTCGCCAAATCCGGTACTTGCCAGCCTCTCTGTTGACTGTCTTTGTCATATTCGTGCTCAGCCTGATAGGTTACAACAGAATATGTCCAAAGGCTCCAAGAAATCTCGGTGAAAGGCTCCAATTTGACGAAATAATCACAGAATTGACATTACAAGCAAATTCTAAGCATTTCTGTGCATTTGTCGCAAAATTCGGTACTTACCACTGAATTGCTTGATGCCCTTGGGCATTTTTTTGCTCAGCCTGACAGGATACAACAAAATATGGCCAAGGGATCCAAGAGGAGTCGGTGAAAGACTCGAATTTGGCCACATTTGGCCCAAATTTCGACGTTTTGTATGGAAATTGAGCCAAAAACGGGGTTTTGTCGCCAAATCCGGTACTTGCCAGCCTCTCTGTTGACTGTCTTTGTCATATTCGTGCTCAGCCTGACAGGATACAACAAAATAGGGCCAAGGGATCCAAGAGGAGTCGGTGAAAGCCTCGAATTTGGCCACATTTGGCCCAAATTTCGACGTTTTGTATGGAAATTGAGCCAAAAACGGGGTTTTGTCGCCAAATCCGGTACTTGCCAGCCTCTCTGTTGACTGTCTTTGTCATATTCGTGCTCAGCCTGATAGGTTACAACAGAATATGTCCAAAGGCTCCAAGAAATCTCGGTGAAAGGCTCCAATTTGACGAAATAATCACAGAATTGACATTACAAGCAAATTCTAAGCATTTCTGTGCATTTGTCGCAAAATTCGGTACTTACCACTGAATTGCTTGATGCCCTTGGGCATTTTTTTGCTCAGCCTGACAGGATACAACAAAATATGGCCAAGGGATCCAAGAGGAGTCGGTGAAAGACTCGAATTTGGCCACATTTGGCCCAAATTTCGACGTTTTGTATGGAAATTGAGCCAAAAACGGGGTTTTGTCGCCAAATCCGGTACTTGCCAGCCTCTCTGTTGACTGTCTTTGTCATATTCGTGCTCAGCCTGACAGGATACAACAAAATAGGGCCAAGGGATCCAAGAGGAGTCGGTGAAAGCCTCGAATTTGGCCACATTTGGCCCAAATTTCGACGTTTTGTATGGAAATTGAGCCAAAAACGGGGTTTTGTCGCCAAATCCGGTACTTGCCAGCCTCTCTGTTGACTGTCTTTGTCATATTCGTGCTCAGCCTGATAGGTTACAACAGAATATGTCCAAAGGCTCCAAGAAATCTCGGTGAAAGGCTCCAATTTGACGAAATAATCACAGAATTGACATTACAAGCAAATTCTAAGCATTTCTGTGCATTTGTCGCAAAATTCGGTACTTACCACTAAATTGCTTGATGCCCTTGGGCATTTTTTTGCTCAGCCTGACAGGATACAACAAAATATGGCCAAGGGATCCAAGAGGAGTCGGTGAAAGACTCGAATTTGGCCACATTTGGCCCAAATTTCGACGTTTTGTATGGAAATTGAGCCAAAAACGGGGTTTTGTCGCCAAATCCGGTACTTGCCAGCCTCTCTGTTGACTGTCTTTGTCATATTCGTGCTCAGCCTGATAGGTTACAACAGAATATGTCCAAAGGCTCCAAGAAATCTCGGTGAAAGGCTCCAATTTGACGAAATAATCACAGAATTGACATTACAAGCAAATTCTAAGCATTTCTGTGCATTTGTCGCAAAATTCGGTACTTACCACTAAATTGCTTGATGCCCTTGGGCATTTTTTTGCTCAGCCTGACAGGATACAACAAAATATGGCCAAGGGATCCAAGAGGAGTCGGTGAAAGACTCGAATTTGGCCACATTTGGCCCAAATTTCGACGTTTTGTATGGAAATTGAGCCAAAAACGGGGTTTTGTCGCCAAATCCGGTACTTGCCAGCCTCTCTGTTGACTGTCTTTGTCATATTCGTGCTCAGCCTGACAGGATACAACAAAATAGGGCCAAGGGATCCAAGAGGAGTCGGTGAAAGCCTCGAATTTGGCCACATTTGGCCCAAATTTCGACGTTTTGTATGGAAATTGAGCCAAAAACGGGGTTTTGTCGCCAAATCCGGTACTTGCCAGCCTCTCTGTTGACTGTCTTTGTCATATTCGTGCTCAGCCTGATAGGTTACAACAGAATATGTCCAAAGGCTCCAAGAAATCTCGGTGAAAGGCTCCAATTTGACGAAATAATCACAGAATTGACATTACAAGCAAATTCTAAGCATTTCTGTGCACTTGTCGCAAAATTCGGTACTTACCACCGAATTGCTTGATGCCCTTGGGCATTTTTTTGCTCAGCCTGACAGGATACAACAAAATATGGCCAAGGGATCCAAGAGGAGTCGGTGAAAGACTCGAATTTGGCCACATTTGGCCCAAATTTCGACGTTTTGTATGGAAATTGAGCCAAAAACGGGGTTTTGTCGCCAAATCCGGTACTTGCCAGCCTCTCTGTTGACTGTCTTTGTCATATTCGTGCTCAGCCTGACAGGATACAACAAAATAGGGCCAAGGGATCCAAGAGGAGTCGGTGAAAGCCTCGAATTTGGCCACATTTGGCCCAAATTTCGACGTTTTGTATGGAAATTGAGCCAAAAACGGGGTTTTGTCGCCAAATCCGGTACTTGCCAGCCTCTCTGTTGACTGTCTTTGTCATATTCGTGCTCAGCCTGATAGGTTACAACAGAATATGTCCAAAGGCTCCAAGAAATCTCGGTGAAAGGCTCCAATTTGACGAAATAATCACAGAATTGACATTACAAGCAAATTCTAAGCATTTCTGTGCATTTGTCGCAAAATTCGGTACTTACCACTGAATTGCTTGATGCCCTTGGGCATTTTTTTGCTCAGCCTGACGGGATACAACAAAATATGGCCAAGGGATCCAAGAGGAGTCGGTGAAAGACTCGAATTTGGCCACATTTGGCCCAAATTTCGACGTTTTGTATGGAAATTGAGCCAAAAACGGGGTTTTGTCGCCAAATCCGGTACTTGCCAGCCTCTCTGTTGACTGTCTTTGTCATATTCGTGCTCAGCCTGATAGGTTACAACAGAATATGTCCAAAGGCTCCAAGAAATCTCGGTGAAAGGCTCCAATTTGACGAAATAATCACAGAATTGACATTACAAGCAAATTCTAAGCATTTCTGTGCATTTGTCGCAAAATTCGGTACTTACCACTGAATTGCTTGATGCCCTTGGGCATTTTTTTGCTCAGCCTGACAGGATACAACAAAATATGGCCAAGGGATCCAAGAGGAGTTGGTGAAAGACTCGAATTTGGCCACATTTAACCTAAAATTTCGACGTTTTGTATGGAAATTGAGCCAAAAACGGGGTTTTGTCGCCAAATCCGGTACTTGCCAGCCTCTCTGTTGACTGTCTTTGTCATATTCGTGCTCAGCCTGACAGGATACAACAAAATAGGGCCAAGGGATCCAAGAGGAGTCGGTGAAAGCCTCGAATTTGGCCACATTTGGCCCAAATTTCGACGTTTTGTATGGAAATTGAGCCAAAAACGGGGTTTTGTCGCCAAATCCGGTACTTGCCAGCCTCTCTGTTGACTGTCTTTGTCATATTCGTGCTCAGCCTGATAGGTTACAACAGAATATGTCCAAAGGCTCCAAGAAATCTCGGTGAAAGGCTCCAATTTGACGAAATAATCACAGAATTGACATTACAAGCAAATTCTAAGCATTTCTGTGCATTTGTCGCAAAATTCGGTACTTACCACTGAATTGCTTGATGCCCTTGGGCATTTTTTTGCTCAGCCTGACAGGATACAACAAAATATGGCCAAGGGATCCAAGAGGAGTCGGTGAAAGACTCGAATTTGGCCACATTTGGCCCAAATTTCGACGTTTTGTATGGAAATTGAGCCAAAAACGGGGTTTTGTCGCCAAATCCGGTACTTGCCAGCCTCTCTGTTGACTGTCTTTGTCATATTCGTGCTCAGCCTGACAGGATACAACAAAATAGGGCCAAGGGATCCAAGAGGAGTCGGTGAAAGCCTCGAATTTGGCCACATTTGGTCCAAATTTCGACGTTTTGTATGGAAATTGAGCCAAAAACGGGGTTTTGTCGCCAAATCCGGTACTTGCCAGCCTCTCTGTTGACTGTCTTTGTCATATTCGTGCTCAGCCTGATAGGTTACAACAGAATATGTCCAAAGGCTCCAAGAAATCTCGGTGAAAGGCTCCAATTTGACGAAATAATCACAGAATTGACATTACAAGCAAATTCTAAGCATTTCTGTGCATTTGTCGCAAAATTCGGTACTTACCACTGAATTGCTTGATGCCCTTGGGCATTTTTTTGCTCAGCCTGACAGGATACAACAAAATATGGCCAAGGGATCCAAGAGGAGTCGGTGAAAGACTCGAATTTGGCCACATTTGGCCCAAATTTCGACGTTTTGTATGGAAATTGAGCCAAAAACGGGGTTTTGTCGCCAAATCCGGTACTTGCCAGCCTCTCTGTTGACTGTCTTTGTCATATTCGTGCTCAGCCTGACAGGATACAACAAAATAGGGCCAAGGGATCCAAGAGGAGTCGGTGAAAGCCTCGAATTTGGCCACATTTGGCCCAAATTTCGACGTTTTGTATGGAAATTGAGCCAAAAACGGGGTTTTGTCGCCAAATCCGGTACTTGCCAGCCTCTCTGTTGACTGTCTTTGTCATATTCGTGCTCAGCCTGATAGGTTACAACAGAATATGTCCAAAGGCTCCAAGAAATCTCGGTGAAAGGCTCCAATTTGACGAAATAATCACAGAATTGACATTACAAGCAAATTCTAAGCATTTCTGTGCATTTGTCGCAAAATTCGGTACTTACCACTGAATTGCTTGATGCCCTTGGGCATTTTTTTGCTCAGCCTGACAGGATACAACAAAATATGGCCAAGGGATCCAAGAGGAGTCGGTGAAAGACTCGAATTTGGCCACATTTGGCCCAAATTTCGACGTTTTGTATGGAAATTGAGCCAAAAACGGGGTTTTGTCGCCAAATCCGGTACTTGCCAGCCTCTCTGTTGACTGTCTTTGTCATATTCGTGCTCAGCCTGACAGGATACAACAAAATAGGGCCAAGGGATCCAAGAGGAGTCGGTGAAAGCCTCGAATTTGGCCACATTTGGCCCAAATTTCGACGTTTTGTATGGAAATTGAGCCAAAAACGGGGTTTTGTCGCCAAATCCGGTACTTGCCAGCCTCTCTGTTGACTGTCTTTGTCATATTCGTGCTCAGCCTGACAGGATACAACAAAATAGGGCCAAGGGATCCAAGAGGAGTCGGTGAAAGCCTCGAATTTGGCCACATTTGGCCCAAATTTCGACGTTTTGTATGGAAATTGAGCCAAAAACGGGGTTTTGTCGCCAAATCCGGTACTTGCCAGCCTCTCTGTTGACTGTCTTTGTCATATTCGTGCTCAGCCTGATAGGTTACAACAGAATATGTCCAAAGGCTCCAAGAAATCTCGGTGAAAGGCTCCAATTTGACGAAATAATCACAGAATTGACATTACAAGCAAATTCTAAGCATTTCTGTGCATTTGTCGCAAAATTCGGTACTTACCACTGAATTGCTTGATGCCCTTGGGCATTTTTTTGCTCAGCCTGACAGGATACAACAAAATAGGGCCAAGGGATCCAAGAGGAGTCGGTGAAAGCCTCGAATTTGGCCACATTTGGCCCAAATTTCGACGTTTTGTATGGAAATTGAGCCAAAAACGGGGTTTTGTCGCCAAATCCGGTACTTGCCAGCCTCTCTGTTGACTGTCTTTGTCATATTCGTGCTCAGCCTGATAGGTTACAACAGAATATGTCCAAAGGCTCCAAGAAATCTCGGTGAAAGGCTCCAATTTGACGAAATAATCACAGAATTGACATTACAAGCAAATTCTAAGCATTTCTGTGCATTTGTCGCAAAATTCGGTACTTACCACTGAATTGCTTGATGCCCTTGGGCATTTTTTTGCTCAGCCTGACAGGATACAACAAAATATGGCCAAGGGATCCAAGAGGAGTCGGTGAAAGACTCGAATTTGGCCACATTTGGCCCAAATTTCGACGTTTTGTATGGAAATTGAGCCAAAAACGGGGTTTTGTCGCCAAATCCGGTACTTGCCAGCCTCTCTGTTGACTGTCTTTGTCATATTCGTGCTCAGCCTGACAGGATACAACAAAATAGGGCCAAGGGATCCAAGAGGAGTCGGTGAAAGCCTCGAATTTGGCCACATTTGGCCCAAATTTCGACGTTTTGTATGGAAATTGAGCCAAAAACGGGGTTTTGTCGCCAAATCCGGTACTTGCCAGCCTCTCTGTTGACTGTCTTTGTCATATTCGTGCTCAGCCTGATAGGTTACAACAGAATATGTCCAAAGGCTCCAAGAAATCTCGGTGAAAGGCTCCAATTTGACGAAATAATCACAGAATTGACATTACAAGCAAATTCTAAGCATTTCTGTGCATTTGTCGCAAAATTCGGTACTTACCACTGAATTGCTTGATGCCCTTGGGCATTTTTTTGCTCAGCCTGACAGGATACAACAAAATATGGCCAAGGGATCCAAGAGGAGTCGGTGAAAGACTCGAATTTGGCCACATTTGGCCCAAATTTCGACGTTTTGTATGGAAATTGAGCCAAAAACGGGGTTTTGTCGCCAAATCCGGTACTTGCCAGCCTCTCTGTTGACTGTCTTTGTCATATTCGTGCTCAGCCTGACAGGATACAACAAAATAGGGCCAAGGGATCCAAGAGGAGTCGGTGAAAGCCTCGAATTTGGCCACATTTGGCCCAAATTTCGACGTTTTGTATGGAAATTGAGCCAAAAACGGGGTTTTGTCGCCAAATCCGGTACTTGCCAGCCTCTCTGTTGACTGTCTTTGTCATATTCGTGCTCAGCCTGATAGGTTACAACAGAATATGTCCAAAGGCTCCAAGAAATCTCGGTGAAAGGCTCCAATTTGACGAAATAATCACAGAATTGACATTACAAGCAAATTCTAAGCATTTCTGTGCATTTGTCGCAAAATTCGGTACTTACCACTGAATTGCTTGATGCCCTTGGGCATTTTTTTGCTCAGCCTGACAGGATACAACAAAATATGGCCAAGGGATCCAAGAGGAGTCGGTGAAAGACTCGAATTTGGCCACATTTGGCCCAAATTTCGACGTTTTGTATGGAAATTGAGCCAAAAACGGGGTTTTGTCGCCAAATCCGGTACTTGCCAGCCTCTCTGTTGACTGTCTTTGTCATATTCGTGCTCAGCCTGACAGGATACAACAAAATAGGGCCAAGGGATCCAAGAGGAGTCGGTGAAAGCCTCGAATTTGGCCACATTTGGCCCAAATTTCGACGTTTTGTATGGAAATTGAGCCAAAAACGGGGTTTTGTCGCCAAATCCGGTACTTGCCAGCCTCTCTGTTGACTGTCTTTGTCATATTCGTGCTCAGCCTGATAGGTTACAACAGAATATGTCCAAAGGCTCCAAGAAATCTCGGTGAAAGGCTCCAATTTGACGAAATAATCACAGAATTGACATTACAAGCAAATTCTAAGCATTTCTGTGCATTTGTCGCAAAATTCGGTACTTACCACTGAATTGCTTGATGCCCTTGGGCATTTTTTTGCTCAGCCTGACAGGATACAACAAAATATGGCCAAGGGATCCAAGAGGAGTCGGTGAAAGACTCGAATTTGGCCACATTTGGCCCAAATTTCGACGTTTTGTATGGAAATTGAGCCAAAAACGGGGTTTTGTCGCCAAATCCGGTACTTGCCAGCCTCTCTGTTGACTGTCTTTGTCATATTCGTGCTCAGCCTGACAGGATACAACAAAATAGGGCCAAGGGATCCAAGAGGAGTCGGTGAAAGCCTCGAATTTGGCCACATTTGGCCCAAATTTCGACGTTTTGTATGGAAATTGAGCCAAAAACGGGGTTTTGTCGCCAAATCCGGTACTTGCCAGCCTCTCTGTTGACTGTCTTTGTCATATTCGTGCTCAGCCTGATAGGTTACAACAGAATATGTCCAAAGGCTCCAAGAAATCTCGGTGAAAGGCTCCAATTTGACGAAATAATCACAGAATTGACATTACAAGCAAATTCTAAGCATTTCTGTGCATTTGTCGCAAAATTCGGTACTTACCACTGAATTGCTTGATGCCCTTGGGCATTTTTTTGCTCAGCCTGACAGGATACAACAAAATATGGCCAAGGGATCCAAGAGGAGTCGGTGAAAGACTCGAATTTGGCCACATTTGGCCCAAATTTCGACGTTTTGTATGGAAATTGAGCCAAAAACGGGGTTTTGTCGCCAAATCCGGTACTTGCCAGCCTCTCTGTTGACTGTCTTTGTCATATTCGTGCTCAGCCTGACAGGATACAACAAAATAGGGCCAAGGGATCCAAGAGGAGTCGGTGAAAGCCTCGAATTTGGCCACATTTGGCCCAAATTTCGACGTTTTGTATGGAAATTGAGCCAAAAACGGGGTTTTGTCGCCAAATCCGGTACTTGCCAGCCTCTCTGTTGACTGTCTTTGTCATATTCGTGCTCAGCCTGATAGGTTACAACAGAATATGTCCAAAGGCTCCAAGAAATCTCGGTGAAAGGCTCCAATTTGACGAAATAATCACAGAATTGACATTACAAGCAAATTCTAAGCATTTCTGTGCATTTGTCGCAAAATTCGGTACTTACCACTGAATTGCTTGATGCCCTTGGGCATTTTTTTGCTCAGCCTGACAGGATACAACAAAATATGGCCAAGGGATCCAAGAGGAGTCGGTGAAAGACTCGAATTTGGCCACATTTGGCCCAAATTTCGACGTTTTGTATGGAAATTGAGCCAAAAACGGGGTTTTGTCGCCAAATCCGGTACTTGCCAGCCTCTCTGTTGACTGTCTTTGTCATATTCGTGCTCAGCCTGACAGGATACAACAAAATAGGGCCAAGGGATCCAAGAGGAGTCGGTGAAAGCCTCGAATTTGGCCACATTTGGCCCAAATTTCGACGTTTTGTATGGAAATTGAGCCAAAAACGGGGTTTTGTCGCCAAATCCGGTACTTGCCAGCCTCTCTGTTGACTGTCTTTGTCATATTCGTGCTCAGCCTGATAGGTTACAACAGAATATGTCCAAAGGCTCCAAGAAATCTCGGTGAAAGGCTCCAATTTGACGAAATAATCACAGAATTGACATTACAAGCAAATTCTAAGCATTTCTGTGCATTTGTCGCAAAATTCGGTACTTACCACTGAATTGCTTGATGCCCTTGGGCATTTTTTTGCTCAGCCTGACAGGATACAACAAAATATGGCCAAGGGATCCAAGAGGAGTCGGTGAAAGACTCGAATTTGGCCACATTTGGCCCAAATTTCGACGTTTTGTATGGAAATTGAGCCAAAAACGGGGTTTTGTCGCCAAATCCGGTACTTGCCAGCCTCTCTGTTGACTGTCTTTGTCATATTCGTGCTCAGCCTGACAGGATACAACAAAATAGGGCCAAGGGATCCAAGAGGAGTCGGTGAAAGCCTTGAATTTGGCCACATTTGGCCCAAATTTCGACGTTTTGTATGGAAATTGAGCCAAAAACGGGGTTTTGTCGCCAAATCCGGTACTTGCCAGTCTCTCTGTTGACTGTCTTTGTCATATTCGTGCTCAGCCTGACAGGATACAACAAAATAGGGCCAAGGGATCCAAGAGGAGTCGGTGAAAGCCTCGAATTTGGCCACATTTGGCCCAAATTTCGACGTTTTGTATGGAAATTGAGCCAAAAACGGGGTTTTGTCGCCAAATCCGGTACTTGCCAGCCTCTCTGTTGACTGTCTTTGTCATATTCGTGCTCAGCCTGATAGGTTACAACAGAATATGTCCAAAGGCTCCAAGAAATCTCGGTGAAAGGCTCCAATTTGACGAAATAATCACAGAATTGACATTACAAGCAAATTCTAAGCATTTCTGTGCATTTGTCGCAAAATTCGGTACTTACCACTGAATTGCTTGATGCCCTTGGGCATTTTTTTGCTCAGCCTGACAGGATACAACAAAATATGGCCAAGGGATCCAAGAGGAGTCGGTGAAAGACTCGAATTTGGCCACATTTGGCCCAAATTTCGACGTTTTGTATGGAAATTGAGCCAAAAACGGGGTTTTGTCGCCAAATCCGGTACTTGCCAGCCTCTCTGTTGACTGTCTTTGTCATATTCGTGCTCAGCCTGACAGGATACAACAAAATAGGGCCAAGGGATCCAAGAGGAGTCGGTGAAAGCCTCGAATTTGGCCACATTTGGCCCAAATTTCGACGTTTTGTATGGAAATTGAGCCAAAAACGGGGTTTTGTCGCCAAATCCGGTACTTGCCAGCCTCTCTGTTGACTGTCTTTGTCATATTCGTGCTCAGCCTGATAGGTTACAACAGAATATGTCCAAAGGCTCCAAGAAATCTCGGTGAAAGGCTCCAATTTGACGAAATAATCACAGAATTGACATTACAAGCAAATTCTAAGCATTTCTGTGCATTTGTCGCAAAATTCGGTACTTACCACTGAATTGCTTGATGCCCTTGGGCATTTTTTTGCTCAGCCTGACAGGATACAACAAAATATGGCCAAGGGATCCAAGAGGAGTCGGTGAAAGACTCGAATTTGGCCACATTTGGCCCAAATTTCGACGTTTTGTATGGAAATTGAGCCAAAAACGGGGTTTTGTCGCCAAATCCGGTACTTGCCAGCCTCTCTGTTGACTGTCTTTGTCATATTCGTGCTCAGCCTGACAGGATACAACAAAATAGGGCCAAGGGATCCAAGAGGAGTCGGTGAAAGCCTCGAATTTGGCCACATTTGGCCCAAATTTCGACGTTTTGTATGGAAATTGAGCCAAAAACGGGGTTTTGTCGCCAAATCCGGTACTTGCCAGCCTCTCTGTTGACTGTCTTTGTCATATTCGTGCTCAGCCTGATAGGTTACAACAGAATATGTCCAAAGGCTCCAAGAAATCTCGGTGAAAGGCTCCAATTTGACGAAATAATCACAGAATTGACATTACAAGCAAATTCTAAGCATTTCTGTGCATTTGTCGCAAAATTCGGTACTTACCACTGAATTGCTTGATGCCCTTGGGCATTTTTTTGCTCAGCCTGACAGGATACAACAAAATATGGCCAAGGGATCCAAGAGGAGTCGGTGAAAGACTCGAATTTGGCCACATTTGGCCCAAATTTCGACGTTTTGTATGGAAATTGAGCCAAAAACGGGGTTTTGTCGCCAAATCCGCTACTTGCCAGCCTCTCTGTTGACTGTCTTTGTCATATTCGTGCTCAGCCTGACAGGATACAACAAAATAGGGCCAAGGGATCCAAGAGGAGTCGGTGAAAGCCTCGAATTTGGCCACATTTGGCCCAAATTTCGACGTTTTGTATGGAAATTGAGCCAAAAACGGGGTTTTGTCGCCAAATCCGGTACTTGCCAGCCTCTCTGTTGACTGTCTTTGTCATATTCGTGCTCAGCCTGATAGGTTACAACAGAATATGTCCAAAGGCTCCAAGAAATCTCGGTGAAAGGCTCCAATTTGACGAAATAATCACAGAATTGACATTACAAGCAAATTCTAAGCATTTCTGTGCATTTGTCGCAAAATTCGGTACTTACCACTGAATTGCTTGATGCCCTTGGGCATTTTTTTGCTCAGCCTGACGGGATACAACAAAATATGGCCAAGGGATCCAAGAGGAGTTGGTGAAAGACTCGAATTTGGCCACATTTGGCCCAAATTTCGACGTTTTGTATGGAAATTGAGCCAAAAACGGGGTTTTGTCGCCAAATCCGGTACTTGCCAGCCTCTCTGTTGACTGTCTTTGTCATATTCGTGCTCAGCCTGACAGGATACAACAAAATAGGGCCAAGGGATCCAAGAGGAGTCGGTGAAAGCCTCGAATTTGGCCACATTTGGCCCAAATTTCGACGTTTTGTATGGAAATTGAGCCAAAAACGGGGTTTTGTCGCCAAATCCGGTACTTGCCAGCCTCTCTGTTGACTGTCTTTGTCATATTCGTGCTCAGCCTGATAGGTTACAACAGAATATGTCCAAAGGCTCCAAGAAATCTCGGTGAAAGGCTCCAATTTGACGAAATAATCACAGAATTGACATTACAAGCAAATTCTAAGCATTTCTGTGCATTTGTCGCAAAATTCGGTACTTACCACTGAATTGCTTGATGCCCTTGGGCATTTTTTTGCTCAGCCTGACAGGATACAACAAAATATGGCCAAGGGATCCAAGAGGAGTCGGTGAAAGACTCGAATTTGGCCACATTTGGCCCAAATTTCGACGTTTTGTATGGAAATTGAGCCAAAAACGGGGTTTTGTCGCCAAATCCGGTACTTGCCAGCCTCTCTGTTGACTGTCTTTGTCATATTCGTGCTCAGCCTGACAGGATACAACAAAATAGGGCCAAGGGATCCAAGAGGAGTCGGTGAAAGCCTCGAATTTGGCCACATTTGGCCCAAATTTCGACGTTTTGTATGGAAATTGAGCCAAAAACGGGGTTTTGTCGCCAAATCCGGTACTTGCCAGCCTCTCTGTTGACTGTCTTTGTCATATTCGTGCTCAGCCTGATAGGTTACAACAGAATATGTCCAAAGGCTCCAAGAAATCTCGGTGAAAGGCTCCAATTTGACGAAATAATCACAGAATTGACATTACAAGCAAATTCTAAGCATTTCTGTGCATTTGTCGCAAAATTCGGTACTTACCACTGAATTGCTTGATGCCCTTGGGCATTTTTTTGCTCAGCCTGACAGGATACAACAAAATATGGCCAAGGGATCCAAGAGGAGTCGGTGAAAGACTCGAATTTGGCCACATTTGGCCCAAATTTCGACGTTTTGTATGGAAATTGAGCCAAAAACGGGGTTTTGTCGCCAAATCCGGTACTTGCCAGCCTCTCTGTTGACTGTCTTTGTCATATTCGTGCTCAGCCTGACAGGATACAACAAAATAGGGCCAAGGGATCCAAGAGGAGTCGGTGAAAGCCTCGAATTTGGCCACATTTGGCCCAAATTTCGACGTTTTGTATGGAAATTGAGCCAAAAACGGGGTTTTGTCGCCAAATCCGGTACTTGCCAGCCTCTCTGTTGACTGTCTTTGTCATATTCGTGCTCAGCCTGATAGGTTACAACAGAATATGTCCAAAGGCTCCAAGAAATCTCGGTGAAAGGCTCCAATTTGACGAAATAATCACAGAATTGACATTACAAGCAAATTCTAAGCATTTCTGTGCATTTGTCGCAAAATTCGGTACTTACCACTGAATTGCTTGATGCCCTTGGGCATTTTTTTGCTCAGCCTGACAGGATACAACAAAATATGGCCAAGGGATCCAAGAGGAGTCGGTGAAAGACTCGAATTTGGCCACATTTGGCCCAAATTTCGACGTTTTGTATGGAAATTGAGCCAAAAACGGGGTTTTGTCG
Source organism: Hydra viridissima (assembly GCF_058129835.1). NCBI lineage: Eukaryota > Metazoa > Cnidaria > Hydrozoa > Anthoathecata > Hydridae > Hydra > Hydra viridissima. The sequence goes on from NW_028324312.1 coordinate 4,668,818, forward strand.
CCAAATCCGGTACTTGCCAGCCTCTCTGTTGACTGTCTTTGTCATATTCGTGCTCAGCCTGACAGGATACAACAAAATAGGGCCAAGGGATCCAAGAGGAGTCGGTGAAAGCCTCGAATTTGGCCACATTTGGCCCAAATTTCGACGTTTTGTATGGAAATTGAGCCAAAAACGGGGTTTTGTCGCCAAATCCGGTACTTGCCAGCCTCTCTGTTGACTGTCTTTGTCATATTCGTGCTCAGCCTGATAGGTTACAACAGAATATGTCCAAAGGCTCCAAGAAATCTCGGTGAAAGGCTCCAATTTGACGAAATAATCACAGAATTGACATTACAAGCAAATTCTAAGCATTTCTGTGCATTTGTCGCAAAATTCGGTACTTACCACTGAATTGCTTGATGCCCTTGGGCATTTTTTTGCTCAGCCTGACAGGATACAACAAAATATGGCCAAGGGATCCAAGAGGAGTCGGTGAAAGACTCGAATTTGGCCACATTTGGCCCAAATTTCGACGTTTTGTATGGAAATTGAGCCAAAAACGGGGTTTTGTCGCCAAATCCGGTACTTGCCAGCCTCTCTGTTGACTGTCTTTGTCATATTCGTGCTCAGCCTGACAGGATACAACAAAATAGGGCCAAGGGATCCAAGAGGAGTCGGTGAAAGCCTCGAATTTGGCCACATTTGGCCCAAATTTCGACGTTTTGTATGGAAATTGAGCCAAAAACGGGGTTTTGTCGCCAAATCCGGTACTTGCCAGCCTCTCTGTTGACTGTCTTTGTCATATTCGTGCTCAGCCTGATAGGTTACAACAGAATATGTCCAAAGGCTCCAAGAAATCTCGGTGAAAGGCTCCAATTTGACGAAATAATCACAGAATTGACATTACAAGCAAATTCTAAGCATTTCTGTGCATTTGTCGCAAAATTCGGTACTTACCACTGAATTGCTTGATGCCCTTGGGCATTTTTTTGCTCAGCCTGACAGGATACAACAAAATATGGCCAAGGGATCCAAGAGGAGTCGGTGAAAGACTCGAATTTGGCCACATTTGGCCCAAATTTCGACGTTTTGTATGGAAATTGAGCCAAAAACGGGGTTTTGTCGCCAAATCCGGTACTTGCCAGCCTCTCTGTTGACTGTCTTTGTCATATTCGTGCTCAGCCTGACAGGATACAACAAAATAGGGCCAAGGGATCCAAGAGGAGTCGGTGAAAGCCTCGAATTTGGCCACATTTGGCCCAAATTTCGACGTTTTGTATGGAAATTGAGCCAAAAACGGGGTTTTGTCGCCAAATCCGGTACTTGCCAGCCTCTCTGTTGACTGTCTTTGTCATATTCGTGCTCAGCCTGATAGGTTACAACAGAATATGTCCAAAGGCTCCAAGAAATGTCGGTGAAAGGCTCCAATTTGACGAAATAATCACAGAATTGACATTACAAGCAAATTCTAAGCATTTCTGTGCATTTGTCGCAAAATTCGGTACTTACCACTGAATTGCTTGATGCCCTTGGGCATTTTTTTGCTCAGCCTGACAGGATACAACAAAATATGGCCAAGGGATCCAAGAGGAGTCGGTGAAAGACTCGAATTTGGCCACATTTGGCCCAAATTTCGACGTTTTGTATGGAAATTGAGCCAAAAACGGGGTTTTGTCGCCAAATCCGCTACTTGCCAGCCTCTCTGTTGACTGTCTTTGTCATATTCGTGCTCAGCCTGACAGGATACAACAAAATAGGGCCAAGGGATCCAAGAGGAGTCGGTGAAAGCCTCGAATTTGGCCACATTTGGCCCAAATTTCGACGTTTTGTATGGAAATTGAGCCAAAAACGGGGTTTTGTCGCCAAATCCGGTACTTGCCAGCCTCTCTGTTGACTGTCTTTGTCATATTCGTGCTCAGCCTGATAGGTTACAACAGAATATGTCCAAAGGCTCCAAGAAATCTCGGTGAAAGGCTCCAATTTGACGAAATAATCACAGAATTGACATTACAAGCAAATTCTAAGCATTTCTGTGCATTTGTCGCAAAATTCGGTACTTACCACTGAATTGCTTGATGCCCTTGGGCATTTTTTTGCTCAGCCTGACAGGATACAACAAAATATGGCCAAGGGATCCAAGAGGAGTCGGTGAAAGACTCGAATTTGGCCACATTTGGCCCAAATTTCGACGTTTTGTATGGAAATTGAGCCAAAAACGGGGTTTTGTCGCCAAATCCGGTACTTGCCAGCCTCTCTGTTGACTGTCTTTGTCATATTCGTGCTCAGCCTGACAGGATACAACAAAATAGGGCCAAGGGATCCAAGAGGAGTCGGTGAAAGCCTCGAATTTGGCCACATTTGGCCCAAATTTCGACGTTTTGTATGGAAATTGAGCCAAAAACGGGGTTTTGTCGCCAAATCCGGTACTTGCCAGCCTCTCTGTTGACTGTCTTTGTCATATTCGTGCTCAGCCTGATAGGTTACAACAGAATATGTCCAAAGGCTCCAAGAAATCTCGGTGAAAGGCTCCAATTTGACGAAATAATCACAGAATTGACATTACAAGCAAATTCTAAGCATTTCTGTGCATTTGTCGCAAAATTCGGTACTTACCACTGAATTGCTTGATGCCCTTGGGCATTTTTTTGCTCAGCCTGACAGGATACAACAAAATATGGCCAAGGGATCCAAGAGGAGTCGGTGAAAGACTCGAATTTGGCCACATTTGGCCCAAATTTCGACGTTTTGTATGGAAATTGAGCCAAAAACGGGGTTTTGTCGCCAAATCCGGTACTTGCCAGCCTCTCTGTTGACTGTCTTTGTCATATTCGTGCTCAGCCTGACAGGATACAACAAAATAGGGCCAAGGGATCCAAGAGGAGTCGGTGAAAGCCTCGAATTTGGCCACATTTGGCCCAAATTTCGACGTTTTGTATGGAAATTGAGCCAAAAACGGGGTTTTGTCGCCAAATCCGGTACTTGCCAGCCTCTCTGTTGACTGTCTTTGTCATATTCGTGCTCAGCCTGATAGGTTACAACAGAATATGTCCAAAGGCTCCAAGAAATCTCGGTGAAAGGCTCCAATTTGACGAAATAATCACAGAATTGACATTACAAGCAAATTCTAAGCATTTCTGTGCATTTGTCGCAAAATTCGGTACTTACCACTGAATTGCTTGATGCCCTTGGGCATTTTTTTGCTCAGCCTGACAGGATACAACAAAATATGGCCAAGGGATCCAAGAGGAGTCGGTGAAAGACTCGAATTTGGCCACATTTGGCCCAAATTTCGACGTTTTGTATGGAAATTGAGCCAAAAACGGGGTTTTGTCGCCAAATCCGGTACTTGCCAGCCTCTCTGTTGACTGTCTTTGTCATATTCGTGCTCAGCCTGACAGGATACAACAAAATAGGGCCAAGGGATCCAAGAGGAGTCGGTGAAAGCCTCGAATTTGGCCACATTTGGCCCAAATTTCGACGTTTTGTATGGAAATTGAGCCAAAAACGGGGTTTTGTCGCCAAATCCGGTACTTGCCAGCCTCTCTGTTGACTGTCTTTGTCATATTCGTGCTCAGCCTGATAGGTTACAACAGAATATGTCCAAAGGCTCCAAGAAATGTCGGTGAAAGGCTCCAATTTGACGAAATAATCACAGAATTGACATTACAAGCAAATTCTAAGCATTTCTGTGCATTTGTCGCAAAATTCGGTACTTACCACTGAATTGCTTGATGCCCTTGGGCATTTTTTTGCTCAGCCTGACAGGATACAACAAAATATGGCCAAGGGATCCAAGAGGAGTCGGTGAAAGACTCGAATTTGGCCACATTTGGCCCAAATTTCGACGTTTTGTATGGAAATTGAGCCAAAAACGGGGTTTTGTCGCCAAATCCGCTACTTGCCAGCCTCTCTGTTGACTGTCTTTGTCATATTCGTGCTCAGCCTGACAGGATACAACAAAATAGGGCCAAGGGATCCAAGAGGAGTTGGTGAAAGCCTCGAATTTGGCCACATTTGGCCCAAATTTCGACGTTTTGTATGGAAATTGAGCCAAAAACGGGGTTTTGTCGCCAAATCCGGTACTTGCCAGCCTCTCTGTTGACTGTCTTTGTCATATTCGTGCTCAGCCTGATAGGTTACAACAGAATATGTCCAAAGGCTCCAAGAAATCTCGGTGAAAGGCTCCAATTTGACGAAATAATCACAGAATTGACATTACAAGCAAATTCTAAGCATTTCTGTGCATTTGTCGCAAAATTCGGTACTTACCACTGAATTGCTTGATGCCCTTGGGCATTTTTTTGCTCAGCCTGACAGGATACAACAAAATATGGCCAAGGGATCCAAGAGGAGTCGGTGAAAGACTCGAATTTGGCCACATTTGGCCCAAATTTCGACGTTTTGTATGGAAATTGAGCCAAAAACGGGGTTTTGTCGCCAAATCCGGTACTTGCCAGCCTCTCTGTTGACTGTCTTTGTCATATTCGTGCTCAGCCTGACAGGATACAACAAAATAGGGCCAAGGGATCCAAGAGGAGTCGGTGAAAGCCTCGAATTTGGCCACATTTGGCCCAAATTTCGACGTTTTGTATGGAAATTGAGCCAAAAACGGGGTTTTGTCGCCAAATCCGGTACTTGCCAGCCTCTCTGTTGACTGTCTTTGTCATATTCGTGCTCAGCCTGATAGGTTACAACAGAATATGTCCAAAGGCTCCAAGAAATCTCGGTGAAAGGCTCCAATTTGACGAAATAATCACAGAATTGACATTACAAGCAAATTCTAAGCATTTCTGTGCATTTGTCGCAAAATTCGGTACTTACCACTGAATTGCTTGATGCCCTTGGGCATTTTTTTGCTCAGCCTGACAGGATACAACAAAATATGGCCAAGGGATCCAAGAGGAGTCGGTGAAAGACTCGAATTTGGCCACATTTGGCCCAAATTTCGACGTTTTGTATGGAAATTGAGCCAAAAACGGGGTTTTGTCGCCAAATCCGGTACTTGCCAGCCTCTCTGTTGACTGTCTTTGTCATATTCGTGCTCAGCCTGACAGGATACAACAAAATAGGGCCAAGGGATCCAAGAGGAGTCGGTGAAAGCCTCGAATTTGGCCACATTTGGCCCAAATTTCGACGTTTTGTATGGAAATTGAGCCAAAAACGGGGTTTTGTCGCCAAATCCGGTACTTGCCAGCCTCTCTGTTGACTGTCTTTGTCATATTCGTGCTCAGCCTGATAGGTTACAACAGAATATGTCCAAAGGCTCCAAGAAATCTCGGTGAAAGGCTCCAATTTGACGAAATAATCACAGAATTGACATTACAAGCAAATTCTAAGCATTTCTGTGCATTTGTCGCAAAATTCGGTACTTACCACTGAATTGCTTGATGCCCTTGGGCATTTTTTTGCTCAGCCTGACAGGATACAACAAAATATGGCCAAGGGATCCAAGAGGAGTCGGTGAAAGACTCGAATTTGGCCACATTTGGCCCAAATTTCGACGTTTTGTATGGAAATTGAGCCAAAAACGGGGTTTTGTCGCCAAATCCGGTACTTGCCAGCCTCTCTGTTGACTGTCTTTGTCATATTCGTGCTCAGCCTGACAGGATACAACAAAATAGGGCCAAGGGATCCAAGAGGAGTCGGTGAAAGCCTCGAATTTGGCCACATTTGGCCCAAATTTCGACGTTTTGTATGGAAATTGAGCCAAAAACGGGGTTTTGTCGCCAAATCCGGTACTTGCCAGCCTCTCTGTTGACTGTCTTTGTCATATTCGTGCTCAGCCTGATAGGTTACAACAGAATATGTCCAAAGGCTCCAAGAAATGTCGGTGAAAGGCTCCAATTTGACGAAATAATCACAGAATTGACATTACAAGCAAATTCTAAGCATTTCTGTGCATTTGTCGCAAAATTCGGTACTTACCACTGAATTGCTTGATGCCCTTGGGCATTTTTTTGCTCAGCCTGACAGGATACAACAAAATATGGCCAAGGGATCCAAGAGGAGTCGGTGAAAGACTCGAATTTGGCCACATTTGGCCCAAATTTCGACGTTTTGTATGGAAATTGAGCCAAAAACGGGGTTTTGTCGCCAAATCCGGTACTTGCCAGCCTCTCTGTTGACTGTCTTTGTCATATTCGTGCTCAGCCTGACAGGATACAACAAAATAGGGCCAAGGGATCCAAGAGGAGTCGGTGAAAGCCTCGAATTTGGCCACATTTGGCCCAAATTTCGACGTTTTGTATGGAAATTGAGCCAAAAACGGGGTTTTGTCGCCAAATCCGGTACTTGCCAGCCTCTCTGTTGACTGTCTTTGTCATATTCGTGCTCAGCCTGATAGGTTACAACAGAATATGTCCAAAGGCTCCAAGAAATCTCGGTGAAAGGCTCCAATTTGACGAAATAATCACAGAATTGACATTACAAGCAAATTCTAAGCATTTCTGTGCATTTGTCGCAAAATTCGGTACTTACCACTGAATTGCTTGATGCCCTTGGGCATTTTTTTGCTCAGCCTGACAGGATACAACAAAATATGGCCAAGGGATCCAAGAGGAGTCGGTGAAAGACTCGAATTTGGCCACATTTGGCCCAAATTTCGACGTTTTGTATGGAAATTGAGCCAAAAACGGGGTTTTGTCGCCAAATCCGGTACTTGCCAGCCTCTCTGTTGACTGTCTTTGTCATATTCGTGCTCAGCCTGACAGGATACAACAAAATAGGGCCAAGGGATCCAAGAGGAGTCGGTGAAAGCCTCGAATTTGGCCACATTTGGCCCAAATTTCGACGTTTTGTATGGAAATTGAGCCAAAAACGGGGTTTTGTCGCCAAATCCGGTACTTGCCAGCCTCTCTGTTGACTGTCTTTGTCATATTCGTGCTCAGCCTGATAGGTTACAACAGAATATGTCCAAAGGCTCCAAGAAATCTCGGTGAAAGGCTCCAATTTGACGAAATAATCACAGAATTGACATTACAAGCAAATTCTAAGCATTTCTGTGCATTTGTCGCAAAATTCGGTACTTACCACTGAATTGCTTGATGCCCTTGGGCATTTTTTTGCTCAGCCTGACAGGATACAACAAAATATGGCCAAGGGATCCAAGAGGAGTCGGTGAAAGACTCGAATTTGGCCACATTTGGCCCAAATTTCGACGTTTTGTATGGAAATTGAGCCAAAAACGGGGTTTTGTCGCCAAATCCGGTACTTGCCAGCCTCTCTGTTGACTGTCTTTGTCATATTCGTGCTCAGCCTGACAGGATACAACAAAATAGGGCCAAGGGATCCAAGAGGAGTCGGTGAAAGCCTCGAATTTGGCCACATTTGGCCCAAATTTCGACGTTTTGTATGGAAATTGAGCCAAAAACGGGGTTTTGTCGCCAAATCCGGTACTTGCCAGCCTCTCTGTTGACTGTCTTTGTCATATTCGTGCTCAGCCTGATAGGTTACAACAGAATATGTCCAAAGGCTCCAAGAAATCTCGGTGAAAGGCTCCAATTTGACGAAATAATCACAGAATTGACATTACAAGCAAATTCTAAGCATTTCTGTGCATTTGTCGCAAAATTCGGTACTTACCACTGAATTGCTTGATGCCCTTGGGCATTTTTTTGCTCAGCCTGACAGGATACAACAAAATATGGCCAAGGGATCCAAGAGGAGTCGGTGAAAGACTCGAATTTGGCCACATTTGGCCCAAATTTCGACGTTTTGTATGGAAATTGAGCCAAAAACGGGGTTTTGTCGCCAAATCCGGTACTTGCCAGCCTCTCTGTTGACTGTCTTTGTCATATTCGTGCTCAGCCTGACAGGATACAACAAAATAGGGCCAAGGGATCCAAGAGGAGTCGGTGAAAGCCTCGAATTTGGCCACATTTGGCCCAAATTTCGACGTTTTGTATGGAAATTGAGCCAAAAACGGGGTTTTGTCGCCAAATCCGGTACTTGCCAGCCTCTCTGTTGACTGTCTTTGTCATATTCGTGCTCAGCCTGATAGGTTACAACAGAATATGTCCAAAGGCTCCAAGAAATCTCGGTGAAAGGCTCCAATTTGACGAAATAATCACAGAATTGACATTACAAGCAAATTCTAAGCATTTCTGTGCATTTGTCGCAAAATTCGGTACTTACCACTGAATTGCTTGATGCCCTTGGGCATTTTTTTGCTCAGCCTGACAGGATACAACAAAATATGGCCAAGGGATCCAAGAGGAGTCGGTGAAAGACTCGAATTTGGCCACATTTGGCCCAAATTTCGACGTTTTGTATGGAAATTGAGCCAAAAACGGGGTTTTGTCGCCAAATCCGGTACTTGCCAGCCTCTCTGTTGACTGTCTTTGTCATATTCGTGCTCAGCCTGACAGGATACAACAAAATAGGGCCAAGGGATCCAAGAGGAGTCGGTGAAAGACTCGAATTTGGCCACATTTGGCCCAAATTTCGACGTTTTGTATGGAAATTGAGCCAAAAACGGGGTTTTGTCGCCAAATCCGGTACTTGCCAGCCTCTCTGTTGACTGTCTTTGTCATATTCGTGCTCAGCCTGATAGGTTACAACAGAATATGTCCAAAGGCTCCAAGAAATCTCGGTGAAAGGCTCCAATTTGACGAAATAATCACAGAATTGACATTACAAGCAAATTCTAAGCATTTCTGTGCATTTGTCGCAAAATTCGGTACTTACCACTGAATTGCTTGATGCCCTTGGGCATTTTTTTGCTCAGCCTGACAGGATACAACAAAATATGGCCAAGGGATCCAAGAGGAGTCGGTGAAAGACTCGAATTTGGCCACATTTGGCCCAAATTTCGACGTTTTGTATGGAAATTGAGCCAAAAACGGGGTTTTGTCGCCAAATCCGGTACTTGCCAGCCTCTCTGTTGACTGTCTTTGTCATATTCGTGCTCAGCCTGACAGGATACAACAAAATAGGGCCAAGGGATCCAAGAGGAGTCGGTGAAAGCCTCGAATTTGGCCACATTTGGCCCAAATTTCGACGTTTTGTATGGAAATTGAGCCAAAAACGGGGTTTTGTCGCCAAATCCGGTACTTGCCAGCCTCTCTGTTGACTGTCTTTGTCATATTCGTGCTCAGCCTGATAGGTTACAACAGAATATGTCCAAAGGCTCCAAGAAATCTCGGTGAAAGGCTCCAATTTGACGAAATAATCACAGAATTGACATTACAAGCAAATTCTAAGCATTTCTGTGCATTTGTCGCAAAATTCGGTACTTACCACTGAATTGCTTGATGCCCTTGGGCATTTTTTTGCTCAGCCTGACTGGATACAACAAAATATGGCCAAGGGATCCAAGAGGAGTCGGTGAAAGACTCGAATTTGGCCACATTTGGCCCAAATTTCGACGTTTTGTATGGAAATTGAGCCAAAAACGGGGTTTTGTCGCCAAATCCGGTACTTGCCAGCCTCTCTGTTGACTGTCTTTGTCATATTCGTGCTCAGCCTGACAGGATACAACAAAATAGGGCCAAGGGATCCAAGAGGAGTCGGTGAAAGCCTCGAATTTGGCCACATTTGGCCCAAATTTCGACGTTTTGTATGGAAATTGAGCCAAAAACGGGGTTTTGTCGCCAAATCCGGTACTTGCCAGCCTCTCTGTTGACTGTCTTTGTCATATTCGTGCTCAGCCTGACAGGATACAACAAAATAGGGCCAAGGGATCCAAGAGGAGTCGGTGAAAGCCTCGAATTTGGCCACATTTGGCCCAAATTTCGACGTTTTGTATGGAAATTGAGCCAAAAACGGGGTTTTGTCGCCAAATCCGGTACTTGCCAGCCTCTCTGTTGACTGTCTTTGTCATATTCGTGCTCAGCCTGATAGGTTACAACAGAATATGTCCAAAGGCTCCAAGAAATCTCGGTGAAAGGCTCCAATTTGACGAAATAATCACAGAATTGACATTACAAGCAAATTCTAAGCATTTCTGTGCATTTGTCGCAAAATTCGGTACTTACCACTGAATTGCTTGATGCCCTTGGGCATTTTTTTGCTCAGCCTGACAGGATACAACAAAATATGGCCAAGGGATCCAAGAGGAGTCGGTGAAAGACTCGAATTTGGCCACATTTGGCCCAAATTTCGACGTTTTGTATGGAAATTGAGCCAAAAACGGGGTTTTGTCGCCAAATCCGGTACTTGCCAGCCTCTCTGTTGACTGTCTTTGTCATATTCGTGCTCAGCCTGACAGGATACAACAAAATAGGGCCAAGGGATCCAAGAGGAGTCGGTGAAAGCCTCGAATTTGGCCACATTTGGCCCAAATTTCGACGTTTTGTATGGAAATTGAGCCAAAAACGGGGTTTTGTCGCCAAATCCGGTACTTGCCAGCCTCTCTGTTGACTGTCTTTGTCATATTCGTGCTCAGCCTGATAGGTTACAACAGAATATGTCCAAAGGCTCCAAGAAATCTCGGTGAAAGGCTCCAATTTGACGAAATAATCACAGAATTGACATTACAAGCAAATTCTAAGCATTTCTGTGCATTTGTCGCAAAATTCGGTACTTACCACTGAATTGCTTGATGCCCTTGGGCATTTTTTTGCTCAGCCTGACAGGATACAACAAAATATGGCCAAGGGATCCAAGAGGAGTCGGTGAAAGACTCGAATTTGGCCACATTTGGCCCAAATTTCGACGTTTTGTATGGAAATTGAGCCAAAAACGGGGTTTTGTCGCCAAATCCGGTACTTGCCAGCCTCTCTGTTGACTGTCTTTGTCATATTCGTGCTCAGCCTGACAGGATACAACAAAATAGGGCCAAGGGATCCAAGAGGAGTCGGTGAAAGCCTCGAATTTGGCCACATTTGGCCCAAATTTCGACGTTTTGTATGGAAATTGAGCCAAAAACGGGGTTTTGTCGCCAAATCCGGTACTTGCCAGCCTCTCTGTTGACTGTCTTTGTCATATTCGTGCTCAGCCTGATAGGTTACAACAGAATATGTCCAAAGGCTCCAAGAAATCTCGGTGAAAGGCTCCAATTTGACGAAATAATCACAGAATTGACATTACAAGCAAATTCTAAGCATTTCTGTGCATTTGTCGCAAAATTCGGTACTTACCACTGAATTGCTTGATGCCCTTGGGCATTTTTTTGCTCAGCCTGACAGGATACAACAAAATATGGCCAAGGGATCCAAGAGGAGTCGGTGAAAGACTCGAATTTGGCCACATTTGGCCCAAATTTCGACGTTTTGTATGGAAATTGAGCCAAAAACGGGGTTTTGTCGCCAAATCCGGTACTTGCCAGCCTCTCTGTTGACTGTCTTTGTCATATTCGTGCTCAGCCTGACAGGATACAACAAAATAGGGCCAAGGGATCCAAGAGGAGTCGGTGAAAGCCTCGAATTTGGCCACATTTGGCCCAAATTTCGACGTTTTGTATGGAAATTGAGCCAAAAACGGGGTTTTGTCGCCAAATCCGGTACTTGCCAGCCTCTCTGTTGACTGTCTTTGTCATATTCGTGCTCAGCCTGATAGGTTACAACAGAATATGTCCAAAGGCTCCAAGAAATCTCGGTGAAAGGCTCCAATTTGACGAAATAATCACAGAATTGACATTACAAGCAAATTCTAAGCATTTCTGTGCATTTGTCGCAAAATTCGGTACTTACCACTGAATTGCTTGATGCCCTTGGGCATTTTTTTGCTCAGCCTGACAGGATACAACAAAATATGGCCAAGGGATCCAAGAGGAGTCGGTGAAAGACTCGAATTTGGCCACATTTGGCCCAAATTTCGACGTTTTGTATGGAAATTGAGCCAAAAACGGGGTTTTGTCGCCAAATCCGGTACTTGCCAGCCTCTCTGTTGACTGTCTTTGTCATATTCGTGCTCAGCCTGACAGGATACAACAAAATAGGGCCAAGGGATCCAAGAGGAGTCGGTGAAAGCCTCGAATTTGGCCACATTTGGCCCAAATTTCGACGTTTTGTATGGAAATTGAGCCAAAAACGGGGTTTTGTCGCCAAATCCGGTACTTGCCAGCCTCTCTGTTGACTGTCTTTGTCATATTCGTGCTCAGCCTGATAGGTTACAACAGAATATGTCCAAAGGCTCCAAGAAATCTCGGTGAAAGGCTCCAATTTGACGAAATAATCACAGAATTGACATTACAAGCAAATTCTAAGCATTTCTGTGCATTTGTCGCAAAATTCGGTACTTACCACTGAATTGCTTGATGCCCTTGGGCATTTTTTTGCTCAGCCTGACAGGATACAACAAAATATGGCCAAGGGATCCAAGAGGAGTCGGTGAAAGACTCGAATTTGGCCACATTTGGCCCAAATTTCGACGTTTTGTATGGAAATTGAGCCAAAAACGGGGTTTTGTCGCCAAATCCGGTACTTGCCAGCCTCTCTGTTGACTGTCTTTGTCATATTCGTGCTCAGCCTGACAGGATACAACAAAATAGGGCCAAGGGATCCAAGAGGAGTCGGTGAAAGCCTCGAATTTGGCCACATTTGGCCCAAATTTCGACGTTTTGTATGGAAATTGAGCCAAAAACGGGGTTTTGTCGCCAAATCCGGTACTTGCCAGCCTCTCTGTTGACTGTCTTTGTCATATTCGTGCTCAGCCTGATAGGTTACAACAGAATATGTCCAAAGGCTCCAAGAAATCTCGGTGAAAGGCTCCAATTTGACGAAATAATCACAGAATTGACATTACAAGCAAATTCTAAGCATTTCTGTGCATTTGTCGCAAAATTCGGTACTTACCACTGAATTGCTTGATGCCCTTGGGCATTTTTTTGCTCAGCCTGACAGGATACAACAAAATATGGCCAAGGGATCCAAGAGGAGTCGGTGAAAGACTCGAATTTGGCCACATTTGGCCCAAATTTCGACGTTTTGTATGGAAATTGAGCCAAAAACGGGGTTTTGTCGCCAAATCCGCTACTTGCCAGCCTCTCTGTTGACTGTCTTTGTCATATTCGTGCTCAGCCTGACAGGATACAACAAAATAGGGCCAAGGGAACCAAGAGGAGTCGGTGAAAGCCTCGAATTTGGCCACATTTGGCCCAAATTTCGACGTTTTGTATGGAAATTGAGCCAAAAACGGGGTTTTGTCGCCAAATCCGGTACTTGCCAGCCTCTCTGTTGACTGTCTTTGTCATATTCGTGCTAAGCCTGACAGGATACAACAAAATAGGGCCAAGGGATTCAAGAGGAGTCGGTGAAAGCCTCGAATTTGGCCACATTTGGCCCAAATTTCGACGTTTTGTATGGAAATTGAGCCAAAAACGGGGTTTTGTCGCCAAATCCGGTACTTGCCAGCCTCTCTGTTGACTGTCTTTGTCATATTCGTGCTCAGCCTGATAGGTTACAACAGAATATGTCCAAAGACTCCAAGAAATCTCGGTGAAAGGCTCCAATTTGACGAAATAATCACAGAATTGACATTACAAGCAAATTCTAAGCATATCTGTGCATTTGTCGCAAAATTCGGTACTTACCACTGAATTGCTTGATGCCCTTGGGCATTTTTTTGCTCAGCCTGACAGGATACAACAAAATATGGCCAAGGGATCCAAGAGGAGTCGGTGAAAGACTCGAATTTGGCCACATTTGGCCCAAATTTCGACGTTTTGTATGGAAATTGAGCCAAAAACGGGGTTTTGTCGCCAAATCCGGTACTTGCCAGCCTCTCTGTTGACTGTCTTTGTCATATTCGTGCTCAGCCTGACAGGATACAACAAAATAGGGCCAAGGGATCCAAGAGGAGTCGGTGAAAGCCTCGAATTTGGCCACATTTGGCCCAAATTTCGACGTTTTGTATGGAAATTGAGCCAAAAACGGGGTTTTGTCGCCAAATCCGGTACTTGCCAGCCTCTCTGTTGACTGTCTTTGTCATATTCGTGCTCAGCCTGATAGGTTACAACAGAATATGTCCAAAGGCTCCAAGAAATCTCGGTGAAAGGCTCCAATTTGACGAAATAATCACAGAATTGACATTACAAGCAAATTCTAAGCATTTCTGTGCATTTGTCGCAAAATTCGGTACTTACCACTGAATTGCTTGATGCCCTTGGGCATTTTTTTGCTCAGCCTGACAGGATACAACAAAATATGGCCAAGGGATCCAAGAGGAGTCGGTGAAAGACTCGAATTTGGCCACATTTGGCCCAAATTTCGACGTTTTGTATGGAAATTGAGCCAAAAACGGGGTTTTGTCGCCAAATCCGGTACTTGCCAGCCTCTCTGTTGACTGTCTTTGTCATATTCGTGCTCAGCCTGATAGGTTACAACAGAATATGTCCAAAGGCTCTAAGAAATCTCGGTGAAAGGCTCCAATTTGACGAAATAATCACAGAATTGACATTACAAGCAAATTCTAAGCATTTCTGTGCATTTGTCGCAAAATTCGGTACTTACCACTGAATTGCTTGATGCCCTTGGGCATTTTTTTGCTCAGCCTGACAGGATACAACAAAATATGGCCAAGGGATCCAAGAGGAGTCGGTGAAAGACTCGAATTTGGCCACATTTGGCCCAAATTTCGACGTTTTGTATGGAAATTGAGCCAAAAACGGGGTTTTGTCGCCAAATCCGGTACTTGCCAGCCTCTCTGTTGACTGTCTTTGTCATATTCGTGCTCAGCCTGACAGGATACAACAAAATAGGGCCAAGGGATCCAAGAGGAGTCGGTGAAAGACTCGAATTTGGCCACATTTGGCCCAAATTTCGACGTTTTGTATGGAAATTGAGCCAAAAACGGGGTTTTGTCGCCAAATCCGGTACTTGCCAGCCTCTCTGTTGACTGTCTTTGTCATATTCGTGCTCAGCCTGATAGGTTACAACAGAATATGTCCAAAGGCTCCAAGAAATCTCGGTGAAAGGCTCCAATTTGACGAAATAATCACAGAATTGACATTACAAGCAAATTCTAAGCATTTCTGTGCATTTGTCGCAAAATTCGGTACTTACCACTGAATTGCTTGATGCCCTTGGGCATTTTTTTGCTCAGCCTGACAGGATACAACAAAATATGGCCAAGGGATCCAAGAGGAGTCGGTGAAAGACTCGAATTTGGCCACATTTGGCCCAAATTTCGACGTTTTGTATGGAAATTGAGCCAAAAACGGGGTTTTGTCGCCAAATCCGGTACTTGCCAGCCTCTCTGTTGACTGTCTTTGTCATATTCGTGCTCAGCCTGACAGGATACAACAAAATAGGGCCAAGGGATCCAAGAGGAGTCGGTGAAAGCCTCGAATTTGGCCACATTTGGCCCAAATTTCGACGTTTTGTATGGAAATTGAGCCAAAAACGGGGTTTTGTCGCCAAATCCGGTACTTGCCAGCCTCTCTGTTGACTGTCTTTGTCATATTCGTGCTCAGCCTGATAGGTTACAACAGAATATGTCCAAAGGCTCCAAGAAATCTCGGTGAAAGGCTCCAATTTGACGAAATAATCACAGAATTGACATTACAAGCAAATTCTAAGCATTTCTGTGCATTTGTCGCAAAATTCGGTACTTACCACTGAATTGCTTGATGCCCTTGGGCATTTTTTTGCTCAGCCTGACAGGATACAACAAAATATGGCCAAGGGATCCAAGAGGAGTCGGTGAAAGACTCGAATTTGGCCACATTTGGCCCAAATTTCGACGTTTTGTATGGAAATTGAGCCAAAAACGGGGTTTTGTCGCCAAATCCGGTACTTGCCAGCCTCTCTGTTGACTGTCTTTGTCATATTCGTGCTCAGCCTGACAGGATACAACAAAATAGGGCCAAGGGATCCAAGAGGAGTCGGTGAAAGCCTCGAATTTGGCCACATTTGGCCCAAATTTCGACGTTTTGTATGGAAATTGAGCCAAAAACGGGGTTTTGTCGCCAAATCCGGTACTTGCCAGCCTCTCTGTTGACTGTCTTTGTCATATTCGTGCTCAGCCTGATAGGTTACAACAGAATATGTCCAAAGGCTCCAAGAAATCTCGGTGAAAGGCTCCAATTTGACGAAATAATCACAGAATTGACATTACAAGCAAATTCTAAGCATTTCTGTGCATTTGTCGCAAAATTCGGTACTTACCACTGAATTGCTTGATGCCCTTGGGCATTTTTTTGCTCAGCCTGACAGGATACAACAAAATATGGCCAAGGGATCCAAGAGGAGTCGGTGAAAGACTCGAATTTGGCCACATTTGGCCCAAATTTCGACGTTTTGTATGGAAATTGAGCCAAAAACGGGGTTTTGTCGCCAAATCCGGTACTTGCCAGCCTCTCTGTTGACTGTCTTTGTCATATTCGTGCTCAGCCTGACAGGATACAACAAAATAGGGCCAAGGGATCCAAGAGGAGTCGGTGAAAGACTCGAATTTGGCCACATTTGGCCCAAATTTCGACGTTTTGTATGGAAATTGAGCCAAAAACGGGGTTTTGTCGCCAAATCCGGTACTTGCCAGCCTCTCTGTTGACTGTCTTTGTCATATTCGTGCTCAGCCTGACAGGATACAACAAAATAGGGCCAAGGGATCCAAGAGGAGTCGGTGAAAGCCTCGAATTTGGCCACATTTGGCCCAAATTTCGACGTTTTGTATGGAAATTGAGCCAAAAACGGGGTTTTGTCGCCAAATCCGGTACTTGCCAGCCTCTCTGTTGACTGTCTTTGTCATATTCGTGCTCAGCCTGATAGGTTACAACAGAATATGTCCAAAGGCTCCAAGAAATCTCGGTGAAAGGCTCCAATTTGACGAAATAATCACAGAATTGACATTACAAGCAAATTCTAAGCATTTCTGTGCATTTGTCGCAAAATTCGGTACTTACCACTGAATTGCTTGATGCCCTTGGGCATTTTTTTGCTCAGCCTGACAGGATACAACAAAATATGGCCAAGGGATCCAAGAGGAGTCGGTGAAAGACTCGAATTTGGCCACATTTGGCCCAAATTTCGACGTTTTGTATGGAAATTGAGCCAAAAACGGGGTTTTGTCGCCAAATCCGGTACTTGCCAGCCTCTCTGTTGACTGTCTTTGTCATATTCGTGCTCAGCCTGACAGGATACAACAAAATAGGGCCAAGGGATCCAAGAGGAGTCGGTGAAAGCCTCGAATTTGGCCACATTTGGCCCAAATTTCGACGTTTTGTATGGAAATTGAGCCAAAAACGGGGTTTTGTCGCCAAATCCGGTACTTGCCAGCCTCTCTGTTGACTGTCTTTGTCATATTCGTGCTCAGCCTGATAGGTTACAACAGAATATGTCCAAAGGCTCCAAGAAATCTCGGTGAAAGGCTCCAATTTGACGAAATAATCACAGAATTGACATTACAAGCAAATTCTAAGCATTTCTGTGCATTTGTCGCAAAATTCGGTACTTACCACTGAATTGCTTGATGCCCTTGGGCATTTTTTTGCTCAGCCTGACAGGATACAACAAAATATGGCCAAGGGATCCAAGAGGAGTCGGTGAAAGACTCGAATTTGGCCACATTTGGCCCAAATTTCGACGTTTTGTATGGAAATTGAGCCAAAAACGGGGTTTTGTCGCCAAATCCGGTACTTGCCAGCCTCTCTGTTGACTGTCTTTGTCATATTCGTGCTCAGCCTGACAGGATACAACAAAATAGGGCCAAGGGATCCAAGAGGAGTCGGTGAAAGCCTCGAATTTGGCCACATTTGGCCCAAATTTCGACGTTTTGTATGGAAATTGAGCCAAAAACGGGGTTTTGTCGCCAAATCCGGTACTTGCCAGCCTCTCTGTTGACTGTCTTTGTCATATTCGTGCTCAGCCTGATAGGTTACAACAGAATATGTCCAAAGGCTCCAAGAAATCTCGGTGAAAGGCTCCAATTTGACGAAATAATCACAGAATTGACATTACAAGCAAATTCTAAGCATTTCTGTGCATTTGTCGCAAAATTCGGTACTTACCACTGAATTGCTTGATGCCCTTGGGCATTTTTTTGCTCAGCCTGACAGGATACAACAAAATATGGCCAAGGGATCCAAGAGGAGTCGGTGAAAGACTCGAATTTGGCCACATTTGGCCCAAATTTCGACGTTTTGTATGGAAATTGAGCCAAAAACGGGGTTTTGTCGCCAAATCCGGTACTTGCCAGCCCCTCTGTTGACTGTCTTTGTCATATTCGTGCTCAGCCTGACAGGATACAACAAAATAGGGCCAAGGGATCCAAGAGGAGTCGGTGAAAGCCTCGAATTTGGCCACATTTGGCCCAAATTTCGACGTTTTGTATGGAAATTGAGCCAAAAACGGGGTTTTGTCGCCAAATCCGGTACTTGCCAGCCTCTCTGTTGACTGTCTTTGTCATATTCGTGCTCAGCCTGATAGGTTACAACAGAATATGTCCAAAGGCTCCAAGAAATCTCGGTGAAAGGCTCCAATTTGACGAAATAATCACAGAATTGACATTACAAGCAAATTCTAAGCATTTCTGTGCATTTGTCGCAAAATTCGGTACTTACCACTGAATTGCTTGATGCCCTTGGGCATTTTTTTGCTCAGCCTGACAGGATACAACAAAATATGGCCAAGGGATCCAAGAGGAGTCGGTGAAAGACTCGAATTTGGCCACATTTGGCCCAAATTTCGACGTTTTGTATGGAAATTGAGCCAAAAACGGGGTTTTGTCGCCAAATCCGGTACTTGCCAGCCTCTCTGTTGACTGTCTTTGTCATATTCGTGCTCAGCCTGACAGGATACAACAAAATAGGGCCAAGGGATCCAAGAGGAGTCGGTGAAAGCCTCGAATTTGGCCACATTTGGCCCAAATTTCGACGTTTTGTATGGAAATTGAGCCAAAAACGGGGTTTTGTCGCCAAATCCGGTACTTGCCAGCCTCTCTGTTGACTGTCTTTGTCATATTCGTGCTCAGCCTGACAGGATACAACAAAATAGGGCCAAGGGATCCAAGAGGAGTCGGTGAAAGCCTCGAATTTGGCCACATTTGGCCCAAATTTCGACGTTTTGTATGGAAATTGAGCCAAAAACGGGGTTTTGTCGCCAAATCCGGTACTTGCCAGCCTCTCTGTTGACTGTCTTTGTCATATTCGTGCTCAGCCTGATAGGTTACAACAGAATATGTCCAAAGGCTCCAAGAAATCTCGGTGAAAGGCTCCAATTTGACGAAATAATCACAGAATTGACATTACAAGCAAATTCTAAGCATTTCTGTGCATTTGTCGCAAAATTCGGTACTTACCACTGAATTGCTTGATGCCCTTGGGCATTTTTTTGCTCAGCCTGACAGGATACAACAAAATATGGCCAAGGGATCCAAGAGGAGTCGGTGAAAGACTCGAATTTGGCCACATTTGGCCCAAATTTCGACGTTTTGTATGGAAATTGAGCCAAAAACGGGGTTTTGTCGCCAAATCCGGTACTTGCCAGCCTCTCTGTTGACTGTCTTTGTCATATTCGTGCTCAGCCTGACAGGATACAACAAAATAGGGCCAAGGGATCCAAGAGGAGTCGGTGAAAGCCTCGAATTTGGCCACATTTGGCCCAAATTTCGACGTTTTGTATGGAAATTGAGCCAAAAACGGGGTTTTGTCGCCAAATCCGGTACTTGCCAGCCTCTCTGTTGACTGTCTTTGTCATATTCGTGCTCAGCCTGATAGGTTACAACAGAATATGTCCAAAGGCTCCAAGAAATCTCGGTGAAAGGCTCCAATTTGACGAAATAATCACAGAATTGACATTACAAGCAAATTCTAAGCATTTCTGTGCATTTGTCGCAAAATTCGGTACTTACCACTGAATTGCTTGATGCCCTTGGGCATTTTTTTGCTCAGCCTGACAGGATACAACAAAATATGGCCAAGGGATCCAAGAGGAGTCGGTGAAAGACTCGAATTTGGCCACATTTGGCCCAAATTTCGACGTTTTGTATGGAAATTGAGCCAAAAACGGGGTTTTGTCGCCAAATCCGGTACTTGCCAGCCTCTCTGTTGACTGTCTTTGTCATATTCGTGCTCAGCCTGACAGGATACAACAAAATAGGGCCAAGGGATCCAAGAGGAGTCGGTGAAAGCCTCGAATTTGGCCACATTTGGCCCAAATTTCGACGTTTTGTATGGAAATTGAGCCAAAAACGGGGTTTTGTCGCCAAATCCGGTACTTGCCAGCCTCTCTGTTGACTGTCTTTGTCATATTCGTGCTCAGCCTGATAGGTTACAACAGAATATGTCCAAAGGCTCCAAGAAATCTCGGTGAAAGGCTCCAATTTGACGAAATAATCACAGAATTGACATTACAAGCAAATTCTAAGCATTTCTGTGCATTTGTCGCAAAATTCGGTACTTACCACTGAATTGCTTGATGCCCTTGGGCATTTTTTTGCTCAGCCTGACAGGATACAACAAAATATGGCCAAGGGATCCAAGAGGAGTCGGTGAAAGACTCGAATTTGGCCACATTTGGCCCAAATTTCGACGTTTTGTATGGAAATTGAGCCAAAAACGGGGTTTTGTCGCCAAATCCGGTACTTGCCAGCCTCTCTGTTGACTGTCTTTGTCATATTCGTGCTCAGCCTGACAGGATACAACAAAATAGGGCCAAGGGATCCAAGAGGAGTCGGTGAAAGCCTCGAATTTGGCCACATTTGGCCCAAATTTCGACGTTTTGTATGGAAATTGAGCCAAAAACGGGGTTTTGTCGCCAAATCCGGTACTTGCCAGCCTCTCTGTTGACTGTCTTTGTCATATTCGTGCTCAGCCTGATAGGTTACAACAGAATATGTCCAAAGGCTCCAAGAAATCTCGGTGAAAGGCTCCAATTTGACGAAATAATCACAGAATTGACATTACAAGCAAATTCTAAGCATTTCTGTGCATTTGTCGCAAAATTCGGTACTTACCACTGAATTGCTTGATGCCCTTGGGCATTTTTTTGCTCAGCCTGACAGGATACAACAAAATATGGCCAAGGGATCCAAGAGGAGTCGGTGAAAGACTCGAATTTGGCCACATTTGGCCCAAATTTCGACGTTTTGTATGGAAATTGAGCCAAAAACGGGGTTTTGTCGCCAAATCCGGTACTTGCCAGCCTCTCTGTTGACTGTCTTTGTCATATTCGTGCTCAGCCTGACAGGATACAACAAAATAGGGCCAAGGGATCCAAGAGGAGTCGGTGAAAGCCTCGAATTTGGCCACATTTGGCCCAAATTTCGACGTTTTGTATGGAAATTGAGCCAAAAACGGGGTTTTGTCGCCAAATCCGGTACTTGCCAGCCTCTCTGTTGACTGTCTTTGTCATATTCGTGCTCAGCCTGATAGGTTACAACAGAATATGTCCAAAGGCTCCAAGAAATCTCGGTGAAAGGCTCCAATTTGACGAAATAATCACAGAATTGACATTACAAGCAAATTCTAAGCATTTCTGTGCATTTGTCGCAAAATTCGGTACTTACCACTGAATTGCTTGATGCCCTTGGGCATTTTTTTGCTCAGCCTGACAGGATACAACAAAATATGGCCAAGGGATCCAAGAGGAGTCGGTGAAAGACTCGAATTTGGCCACATTTGGCCCAAATTTCGACGTTTTGTATGGAAATTGAGCCAAAAACGGGGTTTTGTCGCCAAATCCGGTACTTGCCAGCCTCTCTGTTGACTGTCTTTGTCATATTCGTGCTCAGCCTGACAGGATACAACAAAATAGGGCCAAGGGATCCAAGAGGAGTCGGTGAAAGCCTCGAATTTGGCCACATTTGGCCCAAATTTCGACGTTTTGTATGGAAATTGAGCCAAAAACGGGGTTTTGTCGCCAAATCCGGTACTTGCCAGCCTCTCTGTTGACTGTCTTTGTCATATTCGTGCTCAGCCTGATAGGTTACAACAGAATATGTCCAAAGGCTCCAAGAAATCTCGGTGAAAGGCTCCAATTTGACGAAATAATCACAGAATTGACATTACAAGCAAATTCTAAGCATTTCTGTGCATTTGTCGCAAAATTCGGTACTTACCACTGAATTGCTTGATGCCCTTGGGCATTTTTTTGCTCAGCCTGACAGGATACAACAAAATATGGCCAAGGGATCCAAGAGGAGTCGGTGAAAGACTCGAATTTGGCCACATTTGGCCCAAATTTCGACGTTTTGTATGGAAATTGAGCCAAAAACGGGGTTTTGTCGCCAAATCCGGTACTTGCCAGCCTCTCTGTTGACTGTCTTTGTCATATTCGTGCTCAGCCTGACAGGATACAACAAAATATGGCCAAGGGATCCAAGAGGAGTCGGTGAAAGCCTCGAATTTGGCCACATTTGGCCCAAATTTCGACGTTTTGTATGGAAATTGAGCCAAAAACGGGGTTTTGTCGCCAAATCCGGTACTTGCCAGCCTCTCTGTTGACTGTCTTTGTCATATTCGTGCTCAGCCTGATAGGTTACAACAGAATATGTCCAAAGGCTCCAAGAAATCTCGGTGAAAGGCTCCAATTTGACGAAATAATCACAGAATTGACATTACAAGCAAATTCTAAGCATTTCTGTGCATTTGTCGCAAAATTCGGTACTTACCACTGAATTGCTTGATGCCCTTGGGCATTTTTTTGCTCAGCCTGACAGGATACAACAAAATATGGCCAAGGGATCCAAGAGGAGTCGGTGAAAGACTCGAATTTGGCCACATTTGGCCCAAATTTCGACGTTTTGTATGGAAATTGAGCCAAAAACGGGGTTTTGTCGCCAAATCCGGTACTTGCCAGCCTCTCTGTTGACTGTCTTTGTCATATTCGTGCTCAGCCTGACAGGATACAACAAAATAGGGCCAAGGGATCCAAGAGGAGTCGGTGAAAGCCTCGAATTTGGCCACATTTGGCCCAAATTTCGACGTTTTGTATGGAAATTGAGCCAAAAACGGGGTTTTGTCGCCAAATCCGGTACTTGCCAGCCTCTCTGTTGACTGTCTTTGTCATATTCGTGCTCAGCCTGATAGGTTACAACAGAATATGTCCAAAGGCTCCAAGAAATCTCGGTGAAAGGCTCCAATTTGACGAAATAATCACAGAATTGACATTACAAGCAAATTCTAAGCATTTCTGTGCATTTGTCGCAAAATTCGGTACTTACCACTGAATTGCTTGATGCCCTTGGGCATTTTTTTGCTCAGCCTGACAGGATACAACAAAATATGGCCAAGGGATCCAAGAGGAGTCGGTGAAAGACTCGAATTTGGCCACATTTGGCCCAAATTTCGACGTTTTGTATGGAAATTGAGCCAAAAACGGGGTTTTGTCGCCAAATCCGGTACTTGCCAGCCTCTCTGTTGACTGTCTTTGTCATATTCGTGCTCAGCCTGACAGGATACAACAAAATAGGGCCAAGGGATCCAAGAGGAGTCGGTGAAAGCCTCGAATTTGGCCACATTTGGCCCAAATTTCGACGTTTTGTATGGAAATTGAGCCAAAAACGGGGTTTTGTCGCCAAATCCGGTACTTGCCAGCCTCTCTGTTGACTGTCTTTGTCATATTCGTGCTCAGCCTGATAGGTTACAACAGAATATGTCCAAAGGCTCCAAGAAATCTCGGTGAAAGGCTCCAATTTGACGAAATAATCACAGAATTGACATTACAAGCAAATTCTAAGCATTTCTGTGCATTTGTCGCAAAATTCGGTACTTACCACTGAATTGCTTGATGCCCTTGGGCATTTTTTTGCTCAGCCTGACAGGATACAACAAAATATGGCCAAGGGATCCAAGAGGAGTCGGTGAAAGACTCGAATTTGGCCACATTTGGCCCAAATTTCGACGTTTTGTATGGAAATTGAGCCAAAAACGGGGTTTTGTCGCCAAATCCGGTACTTGCCAGCCTCTCTGTTGACTGTCTTTGTCATATTCGTGCTCAGCCTGACAGGATACAACAAAATAGGGCCAAGGGATCCAAGAGGAGTCGGTGAAAGCCTCGAATTTGGCCACATTTGGCCCAAATTTCGACGTTTTGTATGGAAATTGAGCCAAAAACGGGGTTTTGTCGCCAAATCCGGTACTTGCCAGCCTCTCTGTTGACTGTCTTTGTCATATTCGTGCTCAGCCTGATAGGTTACAACAGAATATGTCCAAAGGCTCCAAGAAATCTCGGTGAAAGGCTCCAATTTGACGAAATAATCACAGAATTGACATTACAAGCAAATTCTAAGCATTTCTGTGCATTTGTCGCAAAATTCGGTACTTACCACTGAATTGCTTGATGCCCTTGGGCATTTTTTTGCTCAGCCTGACAGGATACAACAAAATATGGCCAAGGGATCCAAGAGGAGTCGGTGAAAGACTCGAATTTGGCCACATTTGGCCCAAATTTCGACGTTTTGTATGGAAATTGAGCCAAAAACGGGGTTTTGTCGCCAAATCCGGTACTTGCCAGCCTCTCTGTTGACTGTCTTTGTCATATTCGTGCTCAGCCTGACAGGATACAACAAAATAGGGCCAAGGGATCCAAGAGGAGTCGGTGAAAGCCTCGAATTTGGCCACATTTGGCCCAAATTTCGACGTTTTGTATGGAAATTGAGCCAAAAACGGGGTTTTGTCGCCAAATCCGGTACTTGCCAGCCTCTCTGTTGACTGTCTTTGTCATATTCGTGCTCAGCCTGATAGGTTACAACAGAATATGTCCAAAGGCTCCAAGAAATCTCGGTGAAAGGCTCCAATTTGACGAAATAATCACAGAATTGACATTACAAGCAAATTCTAAGCATTTCTGTGCATTTGTCGCAAAATTCGGTACTTACCACTGAATTGCTTGATGCCCTTGGGCATTTTTTTGCTCAGCCTGACAGGATACAACAAAATATGGCCAAGGGATCCAAGAGGAGTCGGTGAAAGACTCGAATTTGGCCACATTTGGCCCAAATTTCGACGTTTTGTATGGAAATTGAGCCAAAAACGGGGTTTTGTCGCCAAATCCGGTACTTGCCAGCCTCTCTGTTGACTGTCTTTGTCATATTCGTGCTCAGCCTGACAGGATACAACAAAATAGGGCCAAGGGATCCAAGAGGAGTCGGTGAAAGCCTCGAATTTGGCCACATTTGGCCCAAATTTCGACGTTTTGTATGGAAATTGAGCCAAAAACGGGGTTTTGTCGCCAAATCCGGTACTTGCCAGCCTCTCTGTTGACTGTCTTTGTCATATTCGTGCTCAGCCTGATAGGTTACAACAGAATATGTCCAAAGGCTCCAAGAAATCTCGGTGAAAGGCTCCAATTTGACGAAATAATCACAGAATTGACATTACAAGCAAATTCTAAGCATTTCTGTGCATTTGTCGCAAAATTCGGTACTTACCACTGAATTGCTTGATGCCCTTGGGCATTTTTTTGCTCAGCCTGACAGGATACAACAAAATATGGCCAAGGGATCCAAGAGGAGTCGGTGAAAGACTCGAATTTGGCCACATTTGGCCCAAATTTCGACGTTTTGTATGGAAATTGAGCCAAAAACGGGGTTTTGTCGCCAAATCCGGTACTTGCCAGCCTCTCTGTTGACTGTCTTTGTCATATTCGTGCTCAGCCTGACAGGATACAACAAAATAGGGCCAAGGGATCCAAGAGGAGTCGGTGAAAGCCTCGAATTTGGCCACATTTGGCCCAAATTTCGACGTTTTGTATGGAAATTGAGCCAAAAACGGGGTTTTGTCGCCAAATCCGGTACTTGCCAGCCTCTCTGTTGACTGTCTTTGTCATATTCGTGCTCAGCCTGATAGGTTACAACAGAATATGTCCAAAGGCTCCAAGAAATCTCGGTGAAAGGCTCCAATTTGACGAAATAATCACAGAATTGACATTACAAGCAAATTCTAAGCATTTCTGTGCATTTGTCGCAAAATTCGGTACTTACCACTGAATTGCTTGATGCCCTTGGGCATTTTTTTGCTCAGCCTGACAGGATACAACAAAATATGGCCAAGGGATCCAAGAGGAGTCGGTGAAAGACTCGAATTTGGCCACATTTGGCCCAAATTTCGACGTTTTGTATGGAAATTGAGCCAAAAACGGGGTTTTGTCGCCAAATCCGGTACTTGCCAGCCTCTCTGTTGACTGTCTTTGTCATATTCGTGCTCAGCCTGACAGGATACAACAAAATAGGGCCAAGGGATCCAAGAGGAGTCGGTGAAAGCCTCGAATTTGGCCACATTTGGCCCAAATTTCGACGTTTTGTATGGAAATTGAGCCAAAAACGGGGTTTTGTCGCCAAATCCGGTACTTGCCAGCCTCTCTGTTGACTGTCTTTGTCATATTCGTGCTCAGCCTGATAGGTTACAACAGAATATGTCCAAAGGCTCCAAGAAATCTCGGTGAAAGGCTCCAATTTGACGAAATAATCACAGAATTGACATTACAAGCAAATTCTAAGCATTTCTGTGCATTTGTCGCAAAATTCGGTACTTACCACTGAATTGCTTGATGCCCTTGGGCATTTTTTTGCTCAGCCTGACAGGATACAACAAAATATGGCCAAGGGATCCAAGAGGAGTCGGTGAAAGACTCGAATTTGGCCACATTTGGCCCAAATTTCGACGTTTTGTATGGAAATTGAGCCAAAAACGGGGTTTTGTCGCCAAATCCGGTACTTGCCAGCCTCTCTGTTGACTGTCTTTGTCATATTCGTGCTCAGCCTGACAGGATACAACAAAATAGGGCCAAGGGATCCAAGAGGAGTTGGTGAAAGCCTCGAATTTGGCCACATTTGGCCCAAATTTCGACGTTTTGTATGGAAATTGAGCCAAAAACGGGGTTTTGTCGCCAAATCCGGTACTTGCCAGCCTCTCTGTTGACTGTCTTTGTCATATTCGTGCTCAGCCTGATAGGTTACAACAGAATATGTCCAAAGGCTCCAAGAAATCTCGGTGAAAGGCTCCAATTTGACGAAATAATCACAGAATTGACATTACAAGCAAATTCTAAGCATTTCTGTGCATTTGTCGCAAAATTCGGTACTTACCACTGAATTGCTTGATGCCCTTGGGCATTTTTTTGCTCAGCCTGACAGGATACAACAAAATATGGCCAAGGGATCCAAGAGGAGTCGGTGAAAGACTCGAATTTGGCCACATTTGGCCCAAATTTCGACGTTTTGTATGGAAATTGAGCCAAAAACGGGGTTTTGTCGCCAAATCCGGTACTTGCCAGCCTCTCTGTTGACTGTCTTTGTCATATTCGTGCTCAGCCTGACAGGATACAACAAAATAGGGCCAAGGGATCCAAGAGGAGTCGGTGAAAGCCTCGAATTTGGCCACATTTGGCCCAAATTTCGACGTTTTGTATGGAAATTGAGCCAAAAACGGGGTTTTGTCGCCAAATCCGGTACTTGCCAGCCTCTCTGTTGACTGTCTTTGTCATATTCGTGCTCAGCCTGATAGGTTACAACAGAATATGTCCAAAGGCTCCAAGAAATCTCGGTGAAAGGCTCCAATTTGACGAAATAATCACAGAATTGACATTACAAGCAAATTCTAAGCATTTCTGTGCATTTGTCGCAAAATTCGGTACTTACCACTGAATTGCTTGATGCCCTTGGGCATTTTTTTGCTCAGCCTGACAGGATACAACAAAATATGGCCAAGGGATCCAAGAGGAGTCGGTGAAAGACTCGAATTTGGCCACATTTGGCCCAAATTTCGACGTTTTGTATGGAAATTGAGCCAAAAACGGGGTTTTGTCGCCAAATCCGGTACTTGCCAGCCTCTCTGTTGACTGTCTTTGTCATATTCGTGCTCAGCCTGACAGGATACAACAAAATAGGGCCAAGGGATCCAAGAGGAGTCGGTGAAAGCCTCGAATTTGGCCACATTTGGCCCAAATTTCGACGTTTTGTATGGAAATTGAGCCAAAAACGGGGTTTTGTCGCCAAATCCGGTACTTGCCAGCCTCTCTGTTGACTGTCTTTGTCATATTCGTGCTCAGCCTGATAGGTTACAACAGAATATGTCCAAAGGCTCCAAGAAATCTCGGTGAAAGGCTCCAATTTGACGAAATAATCACAGAATTGACATTACAAGCAAATTCTAAGCATTTCTGTGCATTTGTCGCAAAATTCGGTACTTACCACTGAATTGCTTGATGCCCTTGGGCATTTTTTGCTCAGCCTGACAGGATACAACAAAATATGGCCAAGGGATCCAAGAGGAGTCGGTGAAAGACTCGAATTTGGCCACATTTGGCCCAAATTTCGACGTTTTGTATGGAAATTGAGCCAAAAACGGGGTTTTGTCGCCAAATCCGGTACTTGCCAGCCTCTCTGTTGACTGTCTTTGTCATATTCGTGCTCAGCCTGACAGGATACAACAAAATAGGGCCAAGGGATCCAAGAGGAGTCGGTGAAAGCCTCGAATTTGGCCACATTTGGCCCAAATTTCGACGTTTTGTATGGAAATTGAGCCAAAAACGGGGTTTTGTCGCCAAATCCGGTACTTGCCAGCCTCTCTGTTGACTGTCTTTGTCATATTCGTGCTCAGCCTGACAGGATACAACAAAATAGGGCCAAGGGATCCAAGAGGAGTCGGTGAAAGCCTCGAATTTGGCCACATTTGGCCCAAATTTCGACGTTTTGTATGGAAATTGAGCCAAAAACGGGGTTTTGTCGCCAAATCCGGTACTTGCCAGCCTCTCTGTTGACTGTCTTTGTCATATTCGTGCTCAGCCTGATAGGTTACAACAGAATATGTCCAAAGGCTCCAAGAAATCTCGGTGAAAGGCTCCAATTTGACGAAATAATCACAGAATTGACATTACAAGCAAATTCTAAGCATTTCTGTGCATTTGTCGCAAAATTCGGTACTTACCACTGAATTGCTTGATGCCCTTGGGCATTTTTTTGCTCAGCCTGACAGGATACAACAAAATATGGCCAAGGGATCCAAGAGGAGTCGGTGAAAGACTCGAATTTGGCCACATTTGGCCCAAATTTCGACGTTTTGTATGGAAATTGAGCCAAAAACGGGGTTTTGTCGCCAAATCCGGTACTTGCCAGCCTCTCTGTTGACTGTCTTTGTCATATTCGTGCTCAGCCTGACAGGATACAACAAAATAGGGCCAAGGGATCCAAGAGGAGTCGGTGAAAGCCTCGAATTTGGCCACATTTGGCCCAAATTTCGACGTTTTGTATGGAAATTGAGCCAAAAACGGGGTTTTGTCGCCAAATCCGGTACTTGCCAGCCTCTCTGTTGACTGTCTTTGTCATATTCGTGCTCAGCCTGATAGGTTACAACAGAATATGTCCAAAGGCTCCAAGAAATCTCGGTGAAAGGCTCCAATTTGACGAAATAATCACAGAATTGACATTACAAGCAAATTCTAAGCATTTCTGTGCATTTGTCGCAAAATTCGGTACTTACCACTGAATTGCTTGATGCCCTTGGGCATTTTTTTGCTCAGCCTGACAGGATACAACAAAATATGGCCAAGGGATCCAAGAGGAGTCGGTGAAAGACTCGAATTTGGCCACATTTGGCCCAAATTTCGACGTTTTGTATGGAAATTGAGCCAAAAACGGGGTTTTGTCGCCAAATCCGGTACTTGCCAGCCTCTCTGTTGACTGTCTTTGTCATATTCGTGCTCAGCCTGACAGGATACAACAAAATAGGGCCAAGGGATCCAAGAGGAGTCGGTGAAAGCCTCGAATTTGGCCACATTTGGCCCAAATTTCGACGTTTTGTATGGAAATTGAGCCAAAAACGGGGTTTTGTCGCCAAATCCGGTACTTGCCAGCCTCTCTGTTGACTGTCTTTGTCATATTCGTGCTCAGCCTGATAGGTTACAACAGAATATGTCCAAAGGCTCCAAGAAATCTCGGTGAAAGGCTCCAATTTGACGAAATAATCACAGAATTGACATTACAAGCAAATTCTAAGCATTTCTGTGCATTTGTCGCAAAATTCGGTACTTACCACTGAATTGCTTGATGCCCTTGGGCATTTTTTTGCTCAGCCTGACAGGATACAACAAAATATGGCCAAGGGATCCAAGAGGAGTCGGTGAAAGACTCGAATTTGGCCACATTTGGCCCAAATTTCGACGTTTTGTATGGAAATTGAGCCAAAAACGGGGTTTTGTCGCCAAATCCGGTACTTGCCAGCCTCTCTGTTGACTGTCTTTGTCATATTCGTGCTCAGCCTGACAGGATACAACAAAATAGGGCCAAGGGATCCAAGAGGAGTCGGTGAAAGCCTCGAATTTGGCCACATTTGGCCCAAATTTCGACGTTTTGTATGGAAATTGAGCCAAAAACGGGGTTTTGTCGCCAAATCCGGTACTTGCCAGCCTCTCTGTTGACTGTCTTTGTCATATTCGTGCTCAGCCTGATAGGTTACAACAGAATATGTCCAAAGGCTCCAAGAAATCTCGGTGAAAGGCTCCAATTTGACGAAATAATCACAGAATTGACATTACAAGCAAATTCTAAGCATTTCTGTGCATTTGTCGCAAAATTCGGTACTTACCACTGAATTGCTTGATGCCCTTGGGCATTTTTTTGCTCAGCCTGACAGGATACAACAAAATATGGCCAAGGGATCCAAGAGGAGTCGGTGAAAGACTCGAATTTGGCCACATTTGGCCCAAATTTCGACGTTTTGTATGGAAATTGAGCCAAAAACGGGGTTTTGTCGCCAAATCCGGTACTTGCCAGCCTCTCTGTTGACTGTCTTTGTCATATTCGTGCTCAGCCTGACAGGATACAACAAAATAGGGCCAAGGGATCCAAGAGGAGTCGGTGAAAGCCTCGAATTTGGCCACATTTGGCCCAAATTTCGACGTTTTGTATGGAAATTGAGCCAAAAACGGGGTTTTGTCGCCAAATCCGGTACTTGCCAGCCTCTCTGTTGACTGTCTTTGTCATATTCGTGCTCAGCCTGATAGGTTACAACAGAATATGTCCAAAGGCTCCAAGAAATCTCGGTGAAAGGCTCCAATTTGACGAAATAATCACAGAATTGACATTACAAGCAAATTCTAAGCATTTCTGTGCATTTGTCGCAAAATTCGGTACTTACCACTGAATTGCTTGATGCCCTTGGGCATTTTTTTGCTCAGCCTGACAGGATACAACAAAATATGGCCAAGGGATCCAAGAGGAGTCGGTGAAAGACTCGAATTTGGCCACATTTGGCCCAAATTTCGACGTTTTGTATGGAAATTGAGCCAAAAACGGGGTTTTGTCGCCAAATCCGGTACTTGCCAGCCTCTCTGTTGACTGTCTTTGTCATATTCGTGCTCAGCCTGACAGGATACAACAAAATAGGGCCAAGGGATCCAAGAGGAGTCGGTGAAAGCCTCGAATTTGGCCACATTTGGCCCAAATTTCGACGTTTTGTATGGAAATTGAGCCAAAAACGGGGTTTTGTCGCCAAATCCGGTACTTGCCAGCCTCTCTGTTGACTGTCTTTGTCATATTCGTGCTCAGCCTGATAGGTTACAACAGAATATGTCCAAAGGCTCCAAGAAATCTCGGTGAAAGGCTCCAATTTGACGAAATAATCACAGAATTGACATTACAAGCAAATTCTAAGCATTTCTGTGCATTTGTCGCAAAATTCGGTACTTACCACTGAATTGCTTGATGCCCTTGGGCATTTTTTTGCTCAGCCTGACAGGATACAACAAAATATGGCCAAGGGATCCAAGAGGAGTCGGTGAAAGACTCGAATTTGGCCACATTTGGCCCAAATTTCGACGTTTTGTATGGAAATTGAGCCAAAAACGGGGTTTTGTCGCCAAATCCGGTACTTGCCAGCCTCTCTGTTGACTGTCTTTGTCATATTCGTGCTCAGCCTGACAGGATACAACAAAATAGGGCCAAGGGATCCAAGAGGAGTCGGTGAAAGCCTCGAATTTGGCCACATTTGGCCCAAATTTCGACGTTTTGTATGGAAATTGAGCCAAAAACGGGGTTTTGTCGCCAAATCCGGTACTTGCCAGCCTCTCTGTTGACTGTCTTTGTCATATTCGTGCTCAGCCTGATAGGTTACAACAGAATATGTCCAAAGGCTCCAAGAAATCTCGGTGAAAGGCTCCAATTTGACGAAATAATCACAGAATTGACATTACAAGCAAATTCTAAGCATTTCTGTGCATTTGTCGCAAAATTCGGTACTTACCACTGAATTGCTTGATGCCCTTGGGCATTTTTTTGCTCAGCCTGACAGGATACAACAAAATATGGCCAAGGGATCCAAGAGGAGTCGGTGAAAGACTCGAATTTGGCCACATTTGGCCCAAATTTCGACGTTTTGTATGGAAATTGAGCCAAAAACGGGGTTTTGTCGCCAAATCCGGTACTTGCCAGCCTCTCTGTTGACTGTCTTTGTCATATTCGTGCTCAGCCTGACAGGATACAACAAAATAGGGCCAAGGGATCCAAGAGGAGTCGGTGAAAGCCTCGAATTTGGCCACATTTGGCCCAAATTTCGACGTTTTGTATGGAAATTGAGCCAAAAACGGGGTTTTGTCGCCAAATCCGGTACTTGCCAGCCTCTCTGTTGACTGTCTTTGTCATATTCGTGCTCAGCCTGATAGGTTACAACAGAATATGTCCAAAGGCTCCAAGAAATCTCGGTGAAAGGCTCCAATTTGACGAAATAATCACAGAATTGACATTACAAGCAAATTCTAAGCATTTCTGTGCATTTGTCGCAAAATTCGGTACTTACCACTGAATTGCTTGATGCCCTTGGGCATTTTTTTGCTCAGCCTGACAGGATACAACAAAATATGGCCAAGGGATCCAAGAGGAGTCGGTGAAAGACTCGAATTTGGCCACATTTGGCCCAAATTTCGACGTTTTGTATGGAAATTGAGCCAAAAACGGGGTTTTGTCGCCAAATCCGGTACTTGCCAGCCTCTCTGTTGACTGTCTTTGTCATATTCGTGCTCAGCCTGACAGGATACAACAAAATAGGGCCAAGGGATCCAAGAGGAGTCGGTGAAAGCCTCGAATTTGGCCACATTTGGCCCAAATTTCGACGTTTTGTATGGAAATTGAGCCAAAAACGGGGTTTTGTCGCCAAATCCGGTACTTGCCAGCCTCTCTGTTGACTGTCTTTGTCATATTCGTGCTCAGCCTGATAGGTTACAACAGAATATGTCCAAAGGCTCCAAGAAATCTCGGTGAAAGGCTCCAATTTGACGAAATAATCACAGAATTGACATTACAAGCAAATTCTAAGCATTTCTGTGCATTTGTCGCAAAATTCGGTACTTACCACTGAATTGCTTGATGCCCTTGGGCATTTTTTTGCTCAGCCTGACAGGATACAACAAAATATGGCCAAGGGATCCAAGAGGAGTCGGTGAAAGACTCGAATTTGGCCACATTTGGCCCAAATTTCGACGTTTTGTATGGAAATTGAGCCAAAAACGGGGTTTTGTCGCCAAATCCGGTACTTGCCAGCCTCTCTGTTGACTGTCTTTGTCATATTCGTGCTCAGCCTGACAGGATACAACAAAATAGGGCCAAGGGATCCAAGAGGAGTCGGTGAAAGCCTCGAATTTGGCCACATTTGGCCCAAATTTCGACGTTTTGTATGGAAATTGAGCCAAAAACGGGGTTTTGTCGCCAAATCCGGTACTTGCCAGCCTCTCTGTTGACTGTCTTTGTCATATTCGTGCTCAGCCTGATAGGTTACAACAGAATATGTCCAAAGGCTCCAAGAAATCTCGGTGAAAGGCTCCAATTTGACGAAATAATCACAGAATTGACATTACAAGCAAATTCTAAGCATTTCTGTGCATTTGTCGCAAAATTCGGTACTTACCACTGAATTGCTTGATGCCCTTGGGCATTTTTTTGCTCAGCCTGACAGGATACAACAAAATATGGCCAAGGGATCCAAGAGGAGTCGGTGAAAGACTCGAATTTGGCCACATTTGGCCCAAATTTCGACGTTTTGTATGGAAATTGAGCCAAAAACGGGGTTTTGTCGCCAAATCCGGTACTTGCCAGCCTCTCTGTTGACTGTCTTTGTCATATTCGTGCTCAGCCTGACAGGATACAACAAAATAGGGCCAAGGGATCCAAGAGGAGTCGGTGAAAGCCTCGAATTTGGCCACATTTGGCCCAAATTTCGACGTTTTGTATGGAAATTGAGCCAAAAACGGGGTTTTGTCGCCAAATCCGGTACTTGCCAGCCTCTCTGTTGACTGTCTTTGTCATATTCGTGCTCAGCCTGATAGGTTACAACAGAATATGTCCAAAGGCTCCAAGAAATCTCGGTGAAAGGCTCCAATTTGACGAAATAATCACAGAATTGACATTACAAGCAAATTCTAAGCATTTCTGTGCATTTGTCGCAAAATTCGGTACTTACCACTGAATTGCTTGATGCCCTTGGGCATTTTTTTGCTCAGCCTGACAGGATACAACAAAATATGGCCAAGGGATCCAAGAGGAGTCGGTGAAAGACTCGAATTTGGCCACATTTGGCCCAAATTTCGACGTTTTGTATGGAAATTGAGCCAAAAACGGGGTTTTGTCGCCAAATCCGGTACTTGCCAGCCTCTCTGTTGACTGTCTTTGTCATATTCGTGCTCAGCCTGACAGGATACAACAAAATAGGGCCAAGGGATCCAAGAGGAGTCGGTGAAAGCCTCGAATTTGGCCACATTTGGCCCAAATTTCGACGTTTTGTATGGAAATTGAGCCAAAAACGGGGTTTTGTCGCCAAATCCGGTACTTGCCAGCCTCTCTGTTGACTGTCTTTGTCATATTCGTGCTCAGCCTGATAGGTTACAACAGAATATGTCCAAAGGCTCCAAGAAATCTCGGTGAAAGGCTCCAATTTGACGAAATAATCACAGAATTGACATTACAAGCAAATTCTAAGCATTTCTGTGCATTTGTCGCAAAATTCGGTACTTACCACTGAATTGCTTGATGCCCTTGGGCATTTTTTTGCTCAGCCTGACAGGATACAACAAAATATGGCCAAGGGATCCAAGAGGAGTCGGTGAAAGACTCGAATTTGGCCACATTTGGCCCAAATTTCGACGTTTTGTATGGAAATTGAGCCAAAAACGGGGTTTTGTCGCCAAATCCGGTACTTGCCAGCCTCTCTGTTGACTGTCTTTGTCATATTCGTGCTCAGCCTGACAGGATACAACAAAATAGGGCCAAGGGATCCAAGAGGAGTCGGTGAAAGCCTCGAATTTGGCCACATTTGGCCCAAATTTCGACGTTTTGTATGGAAATTGAGCCAAAAACGGGGTTTTGTCGCCAAATCCGGTACTTGCCAGCCTCTCTGTTGACTGTCTTTGTCATATTCGTGCTCAGCCTGACAGGATACAACAAAATAGGGCCAAGGGATCCAAGAGGAGTCGGTGAAAGCCTCGAATTTGGCCACATTTGGCCCAAATTTCGACGTTTTGTATGGAAATTGAGCCAAAAACGGGGTTTTGTCGCCAAATCCGGTACTTGCCAGCCTCTCTGTTGACTGTCTTTGTCATATTCGTGCTCAGCCTGATAGGTTACAACAGAATATGTCCAAAGGCTCCAAGAAATCTCGGTGAAAGGCTCCAATTTGACGAAATAATCACAGAATTGACATTACAAGCAAATTCTAAGCATTTCTGTGCATTTGTCGCAAAATTCGGTACTTACCACTGAATTGCTTGATGCCCTTGGGCATTTTTTTGCTCAGCCTGACAGGATACAACAAAATATGGCCAAGGGATCCAAGAGGAGTCGGTGAAAGACTCGAATTTGGCCACATTTGGCCCAAATTTCGACGTTTTGTATGGAAATTGAGCCAAAAACGGGGTTTTGTCGCCAAATCCGGTACTTGCCAGCCTCTCTGTTGACTGTCTTTGTCATATTCGTGCTCAGCCTGACAGGATACAACAAAATAGGGCCAAGGGATCCAAGAGGAGTCGGTGAAAGCCTCGAATTTGGCCACATTTGGCCCAAATTTCGACGTTTTGTATGGAAATTGAGCCAAAAACGGGGTTTTGTCGCCAAATCCGGTACTTGCCAGCCTCTCTGTTGACTGTCTTTGTCATATTCGTGCTCAGCCTGATAGGTTACAACAGAATATGTCCAAAGGCTCCAAGAAATCTCGGTGAAAGGCTCCAATTTGACGAAATAATCACAGAATTGACATTACAAGCAAATTCTAAGCATTTCTGTGCATTTGTCGCAAAATTCGGTACTTACCACTGAATTGCTTGATGCCCTTGAGCATTTTTTTGCTCAGCCTGACAGGATACAACAAAATATGGCCAAGGGATCCAAGAGGAGTCGGTGAAAGACTCGAATTTGGCCACATTTGGCCCAAATTTCGACGTTTTGTATGGAAATTGAGCCAAAAACGGGGTTTTGTCGCCAAATCCGGTACTTGCCAGCCTCTCTGTTGACTGTCTTTGTCATATTCGTGCTCAGCCTGACAGGATACAACAAAATAGGGCCAAGGGATCCAAGAGGAGTCGGTGAAAGCCTCGAATTTGGCCACATTTGGCCCAAATTTCGACGTTTTGTATGGAAATTGAGCCAAAAACGGGGTTTTGTCGC
Organism: Hydra viridissima; assembly: GCF_058129835.1. NCBI lineage: Eukaryota > Metazoa > Cnidaria > Hydrozoa > Anthoathecata > Hydridae > Hydra > Hydra viridissima. The sequence continues at coordinate 4,705,256 of NW_028324312.1, forward strand.
CAAATCCGGTACTTGCCAGCCTCTCTGTTGACTGTCTTTGTCATATTCGTGCTCAGCCTGACAGGATACAACAAAATAGGGCCAAGGGATCCAAGAGGAGTCGGTGAAAGCCTCGAATTTGGCCACATTTGGCCCAAATTTCGACGTTTTGTATGGAAATTGAGCCAAAAACGGGGTTTTGTCGCCAAATCCGGTACTTGCCAGCCTCTCTGTTGACTGTCTTTGTCATATTCGTGCTCAGCCTGATAGGTTACAACAGAATATGTCCAAAGGCTCCAAGAAATCTCGGTGAAAGGCTCCAATTTGACGAAATAATCACAGAATTGACATTACAAGCAAATTCTAAGCATTTCTGTGCATTTGTCGCAAAATTCGGTACTTACCACTGAATTGCTTGATGCCCTTGGGCATTTTTTTGCTCAGCCTGACAGGATACAACAAAATATGGCCAAGGGATCCAAGAGGAGTCGGTGAAAGACTCGAATTTGGCCACATTTGGCCCAAATTTCGACGTTTTGTATGGAAATTGAGCCAAAAACGGGGTTTTGTCGCCAAATCCGGTACTTGCCAGCCTCTCTGTTGACTGTCTTTGTCATATTCGTGCTCAGCCTGACAGGATACAACAAAATAGGGCCAAGGGATCCAAGAGGAGTCGGTGAAAGCCTCGAATTTGGCCACATTTGGCCCAAATTTCGACGTTTTGTATGGAAATTGAGCCAAAAACGGGGTTTTGTCGCCAAATCCGGTACTTGCCAGCCTCTCTGTTGACTGTCTTTGTCATATTCGTGCTCAGCCTGATAGGTTACAACAGAATATGTCCAAAGGCTCCAAGAAATCTCGGTGAAAGGCTCCAATTTGACGAAATAATCACAGAATTGACATTACAAGCAAATTCTAAGCATTTCTGTGCATTTGTCGCAAAATTCGGTACTTACCACTGAATTGCTTGATGCCCTTGGGCATTTTTTTGCTCAGCCTGACAGGATACAACAAAATATGGCCAAGGGATCCAAGAGGAGTCGGTGAAAGACTCGAATTTGGCCACATTTGGCCCAAATTTCGACGTTTTGTATGGAAATTGAGCCAAAAACGGGGTTTTGTCGCCAAATCCGGTACTTGCCAGCCTCTCTGTTGACTGTCTTTGTCATATTCGTGCTCAGCCTGACAGGATACAACAAAATAGGGCCAAGGGATCCAAGAGGAGTCGGTGAAAGCCTCGAATTTGGCCACATTTGGCCCAAATTTCGACGTTTTGTATGGAAATTGAGCCAAAAACGGGGTTTTGTCGCCAAATCCGGTACTTGCCAGCCTCTCTGTTGACTGTCTTTGTCATATTCGTGCTCAGCCTGATAGGTTACAACAGAATATGTCCAAAGGCTCCAAGAAATCTCGGTGAAAGGCTCCAATTTGACGAAATAATCACAGAATTGACATTACAAGCAAATTCTAAGCATTTCTGTGCATTTGTCGCAAAATTCGGTACTTACCACTGAATTGCTTGATGCCCTTGGGCATTTTTTTGCTCAGCCTGACAGGATAAAACAAAATATGGCCAAGGGATCCAAGAGGAGTCGGTGAAAGACGCGAATTTGGCCACATTTGGCCCAAATTTCGACGTTTTGTATGGAAATTGAGCCAAAAACGGGGTTTTGTCGCCAAATCCGGTACTTGCCAGCCTCTCTGTTGACTGTCTTTGTCATATTCGTGCTCAGCCTGACAGGATACAACAAAATAGGGCCATATTCGTGCTCAGCCTGATAGGTTACAACAGAATATGTCCAAAGGCTCCAAGAAATCTCGGTGAAAGGCTCCAATTTGACGAAATAATCACAGAATTGACATTACAAGCAAATTCTAAGCATTTCTGTGCATTTGTCGCAAAATTCGGTACTTACCACTGAATTGCTTGATGCCCTTGGGCATTTTTTTGCTCAGCCTGACAGGATACAACAAAATATGGCCAAGGGATCCAAGAGGAGTCGGTGAAAGACTCGAATTTGGCCACATTTGGCCCAAATTTCGACGTTTTGTATGGAAATTGAGCCAAAAACGGGGTTTTGTCGCCAAATCCGGTACTTGCCAGCCTCTCTGTTGACTGTCTTTGTCATATTCGTGCTCAGCCTGACAGGATACAACAAAATAGGGCCAAGGGATCCAAGAGGAGTCGGTGAAAGCCTCGAATTTGGCCACATTTGGCCCAAATTTCGACGTTTTGTATGGAAATTGAGCCAAAAACGGGGTTTTGTCGCCAAATCCGGTACTTGCCAGCCTCTCTGTTGACTGTCTTTGTCATATTCGTGCTCAGCCTGATAGGTTACAACAGAATATGTCCAAAGGCTCCAAGAAATCTCGGTGAAAGGCTCCAATTTGACGAAATAATCACAGAATTGACATTACAAGCAAATTCTAAGCATTTCTGTGCATTTGTCGCAAAATTCGGTACTTACCACTGAATTGCTTGATGCCCTTGGGCATTTTTTTGCTCAGCCTGACAGGATACAACAAAATATGGCCAAGGGATCCAAGAGGAGTCGGTGAAAGACTCGAATTTGGCCACATTTGGCCCAAATTTCGACGTTTTGTATGGAAATTGAGCCAAAAACGGGGTTTTGTCGCCAAATCCGGTACTTGCCAGCCTCTCTGTTGACTGTCTTTGTCATATTCGTGCTCAGCCTGACAGGATACAACAAAATAGGGCCAAGGGATCCAAGAGGAGTCGGTGAAAGCCTCGAATTTGGCCACATTTGGCCCAAATTTCGACGTTTTGTATGGAAATTGAGCCAAAAACGGGGTTTTGTCGCCAAATCCGGTACTTGCCAGCCTCTCTGTTGACTGTCTTTGTCATATTCGTGCTCAGCCTGATAGGTTACAACAGAATATGTCCAAAGGCTCCAAGAAATCTCGGTGAAAGGCTCCAATTTGACGAAATAATCACAGAATTGACATTACAAGCAAATTCTAAGCATTTCTGTGCATTTGTCGCAAAATTCGGTACTTACCACTGAATTGCTTGATGCCCTTGGGCATTTTTTTGCTCAGCCTGACAGGATACAACAAAATATGGCCAAGGGATCCAAGAGGAGTCGGTGAAAGACTCGAATTTGGCCACATTTGGCCCAAATTTCGACGTTTTGTATGGAAATTGAGCCAAAAACGGGGTTTTGTCGCCAAATCCGGTACTTGCCAGCCTCTCTGTTGACTGTCTTTGTCATATTCGTGCTCAGCCTGACAGGATACAACAAAATAGGGCCAAGGGATCCAAGAGGAGTCGGTGAAAGACTCGAATTTGGCCACATTTGGCCCAAATTTCGACGTTTTGTATGGAAATTGAGCCAAAAACGGGGTTTTGTCGCCAAATCCGGTACTTGCCAGCCTCTCTGTTGACTGTCTTTGTCATATTCGTGCTCAGCCTGATAGGTTACAACAGAATATGTCCAAAGGCTCCAAGAAATCTCGGTGAAAGGCTCCAATTTGACGAAATAATCACAGAATTGACATTACAAGCAAATTCTAAGCATTTCTGTGCATTTGTCGCAAAATTCGGTACTTACCACTGAATTGCTTGATGCCCTTGGGCATTTTTTTGCTCAGCCTGACAGGATACAACAAAATATGGCCAAGGGATCCAAGAGGAGTCGGTGAAAGACTCGAATTTGGCCACATTTGGCCCAAATTTCGACGTTTTGTATGGAAATTGAGCCAAAAACGGGGTTTTGTCGCCAAATCCGGTACTTGCCAGCCTCTCTGTTGACTGTCTTTGTCATATTCGTGCTCAGCCTGACAGGATACAACAAAATAGGGCCAAGGGATCCAAGAGGAGTCGGTGAAAGCCTCGAATTTGGCCACATTTGGCCCAAATTTCGACGTTTTGTATGGAAATTGAGCCAAAAACGGGGTTTTGTCGCCAAATCCGGTACTTGCCAGCCTCTCTGTTGACTGTCTTTGTCATATTCGTGCTCAGCCTGACAGGATACAACAAAATAGGGCCAAGGGATCCAAGAGGAGTCGGTGAAAGCCTCGAATTTGGCCACATTTGGCCCAAATTTCGACGTTTTGTATGGAAATTGAGCCAAAAACGGGGTTTTGTCGCCAAATCCGGTACTTGCCAGCCTCTCTGTTGACTGTCTTTGTCATATTCGTGCTCAGCCTGATAGGTTACAACAGAATATGTCCAAAGGCTCCAAGAAATCTCGGTGAAAGGCTCCAATTTGACGAAATAATCACAGAATTGACATTACAAGCAAATTCTAAGCATTTCTGTGCATTTGTCGCAAAATTCGGTACTTACCACTGAATTGCTTGATGCCCTTGGGCATTTTTTTGCTCAGCCTGACAGGATACAACAAAATATGGCCAAGGGATCCAAGAGGAGTCGGTGAAAGACTCGAATTTGGCCACATTTGGCCCAAATTTCGACGTTTTGTATGGAAATTGAGCCAAAAACGGGGTTTTGTCGCCAAATCCGGTACTTGCCAGCCTCTCTGTTGACTGTCTTTGTCATATTCGTGCTCAGCCTGACAGGATACAACAAAATAGGGCCAAGGGATCCAAGAGGAGTCGGTGAAAGCCTCGAATTTGGCCACATTTGGCCCAAATTTCGACGTTTTGTATGGAAATTGAGCCAAAAACGGGGTTTTGTCGCCAAATCCGGTACTTGCCAGCCTCTCTGTTGACTGTCTTTGTCATATTCGTGCTCAGCCTGACAGGATACAACAAAATAGGGCCAAGGGATCCAAGAGGAGTCGGTGAAAGCCTCGAATTTGGCCACATTTGGCCCAAATTTCGACGTTTTGTATGGAAATTGAGCCAAAAACGGGGTTTTGTCGCCAAATCCGGTACTTGCCAGCCTCTCTGTTGACTGTCTTTGTCATATTCGTGCTCAGCCTGATAGGTTACAACAGAATATGTCCAAAGGCTCCAAGAAATCTCGGTGAAAGGCTCCAATTTGACGAAATAATCACAGAATTGACATTACAAGCAAATTCTAAGCATTTCTGTGCATTTGTCGCAAAATTCGGTACTTACCACTGAATTGCTTGATGCCCTTGGGCATTTTTTTGCTCAGCCTGACAGGATACAACAAAATATGGCCAAGGGATCCAAGAGGAGTCGGTGAAAGACTCGAATTTGGCCACATTTGGCCCAAATTTCGACGTTTTGTATGGAAATTGAGCCAAAAACGGGGTTTTGTCGCCAAATCCGGTACTTGCCAGCCTCTCTGTTGACTGTCTTTGTCATATTCGTGCTCAGCCTGACAGGATACAACAAAATAGGGCCAAGGGATCCAAGAGGAGTCGGTGAAAGCCTCGAATTTGGCCACATTTGGCCCAAATTTCGACGTTTTGTATGGAAATTGAGCCAAAAACGGGGTTTTGTCGCCAAATCCGGTACTTGCCAGCCTCTCTGTTGACTGTCTTTGTCATATTCGTGCTCAGCCTGATAGGTTACAACAGAATATGTCCAAAGGCTCCAAGAAATCTCGGTGAAAGGCTCCAATTTGACGAAATAATCACAGAATTGACATTACAAGCAAATTCTAAGCATTTCTGTGCATTTGTCGCAAAATTCGGTACTTACCACTGAATTGCTTGATGCCCTTGGGCATTTTTTTGCTCAGCCTGACAGGATACAACAAAATATGGCCAAGGGATCCAAGAGGAGTCGGTGAAAGACTCGAATTTGGCCACATTTGGCCCAAATTTCGACGTTTTGTATGGAAATTGAGCCAAAAACGGGGTTTTGTCGCCAAATCCGGTACTTGCCAGCCTCTCTGTTGACTGTCTTTGTCATATTCGTGCTCAGCCTGACAGGATACAACAAAATAGGGCCAAGGGATCCAAGAGAAGTCGGTGAAAGCCTCGAATTTGGCCACATTTGGCCCAAATTTCGACGTTTTGTATGGAAATTGAGCCAAAAACGGGGTTTTGTCGCCAAATCCGGTACTTGCCAGCCTCTCTGTTGACTGTCTTTGTCATATTCGTGCTCAGCCTGATAGGTTACAACAGAATATGTCCAAAGGCTCCAAGAAATCTCGGTGAAAGGCTCCAATTTGACGAAATAATCACAGAATTGACATTACAAGCAAATTCTAAGCATTTCTGTGCATTTGTCGCAAAATTCGGTACTTACCACTGAATTGCTTGATGCCCTTGGGCATTTTTTTGCTCAGCCTGACAGGATACAACAAAATATGGCCAAGGGATCCAAGAGGAGTCGGTGAAAGACTCGAATTTGGCCACATTTGGCCCAAATTTCGACGTTTTGTATGGAAATTGAGCCAAAAACGGGGTTTTGTCGCCAAATCCGGTACTTGCCAGCCTCTCTGTTGACTGTCTTTGTCATATTCGTGCTCAGCCTGACAGGATACAACAAAATAGGGCCAAGGGATCCAAGAGGAGTCGGTGAAAGCCTCGAATTTGGCCACATTTGGCCCAAATTTCGACGTTTTGTATGGAAATTGAGCCAAAAACGGGGTTTTGTCGCCAAATCCGGTACTTGCCAGCCTCTCTGTTGACTGTCTTTGTCATATTCGTGCTCAGCCTGATAGGTTACAACAGAATATGTCCAAAGGCTCCAAGAAATCTCGGTGAAAGGCTCCAATTTGACGAAATAATCACAGAATTGACATTACAAGCAAATTCTAAGCATTTCTGTGCATTTGTCGCAAAATTCGGTACTTACCACTAAATTGCTTGATGCCCTTGGGCATTTTTTTGCTCAGCCTGACAGGATACAACAAAATATGGCCAAGGGATCCAAGAGGAGTCGGTGAAAGACTCGAATTTGGCCACATTTGGCCCAAATTTCGACGTTTTGTATGGAAATTGAGCCAAAAACGGGGTTTTGTCGCCAAATCCGGTACTTGCCAGCCTCTCTGTTGACTGTCTTTGTCATATTCGTGCTCAGCCTGACAGGATACAACAAAATAGGGCCAAGGGATCCAAGAGGAGTCGGTGAAAGCCTCGAATTTGGCCACATTTGGCCCAAATTTCGACGTTTTGTATGGAAATTGAGCCAAAAACGGGGTTTTGTCGCCAAATCCGGTACTTGCCAGCCTCTCTGTTGACTGTCTTTGTCATATTCGTGCTCAGCCTGATAGGTTACAACAGAATATGTCCAAAGGCTCCAAGAAATCTCGGTGAAAGGCTCCAATTTGACGAAATAATCACAGAATTGACATTACAAGCAAATTCTAAGCATTTCTGTGCATTTGTCGCAAAATTCGGTACTTACCACTGAATTGCTTGATGCCCTTGGGCATTTTTTTGCTCAGCCTGACAGGATACAACAAAATATGGCCAAGGGATCCAAGAGGAGTCGGTGAAAGACTCGAATTTGGCCACATTTGGCCCAAATTTCGACGTTTTGTATGGAAATTGAGCCAAAAACGGGGTTTTGTCGCCAAATCCGCTACTTGCCAGCCTCTCTGTTGACTGTCTTTGTCATATTCGTGCTCAGCCTGACAGGATACAACAAAATAGGGCCAAGGGATCCAAGAGGAGTCGGTGAAAGCCTCGAATTTGGCCACATTTGGCCCAAATTTCGACGTTTTGTATGGAAATTGAGCCAAAAACGGGGTTTTGTCGCCAAATCCGGTACTTGCCAGCCTCTCTGTTGACTGTCTTTGTCATATTCGTGCTCAGCCTGATAGGTTACAACAGAATATGTCCAAAGGCTCCAAGAAATCTCGGTGAAAGGCTCCAATTTGACGAAATAATCACAGAATTGACATTACAAGCAAATTCTAAGCATTTCTGTGCATTTGTCGCAAAATTCGGTACTTACCACTGAATTGCTTGATGCCCTTGGGCATTTTTTTGCTCAGCCTGACAAGATACAACAAAATATGGCCAAGGGATCCAAGAGGAGTCGGTGAAAGACTCGAATTTGGCCACATTTGGCCCAAATTTCGACGTTTTGTATGGAAATTGAGCCAAAAACGGGGTTTTGTCGCCAAATCCGGTACTTGCCAGCCTCTCTGTTGACTGTCTTTGTCATATTCGTGCTCAGCCTGACAGGATACAACAAAATAGGGCCAAGGGATCCAAGAGGAGTCGGTGAAAGCCTCGAATTTGGCCACATTTGGCCCAAATTTCGACGTTTTGTATGGAAATTGAGCCAAAAACGGGGTTTTGTCGCCAAATCCGGTACTTGCCAGCCTCTCTGTTGACTGTCTTTGTCATATTCGTGCTCAGCCTGACAGGATACAACAAAATATGGCCAAGGGATCCAAGAGGAGTCGGTGAAAGCCTCGAATTTGGCCACATTTGGCCCAAATTTCGACGTTTTCTATGGAAATTGAGCCAAAAACGGGGTTTTGTCGCCAAATCCGGTACTTGCCAGCCTCTCTGTTGACTGTCTTTGTCATATTCGTGCTCAGCCTGACAGGATACAACAAAATAGGGCCAAGGGATCCAAGAGGAGTCGGTGAAAGCCTCGAATTTGGCCACATTTGGCCCAAATTTCGACGTTTTGTATGGAAATTGAGCCAAAAACGGGGTTTTGTCGCCAAATCCGGTACTTGCCAGCCTCTCTGTTGACTGTCTTTGTCATATTCGTGCTCAGCCTGATAGGTTACAACAGAATATGTCCAAAGGCTCCAAGAAATCTCGGTGAAAGGCTCCAATTTGACGAAATAATCACAGAATTGACATTACAAGCAAATTCTAAGCATTTCTGTGCATTTGTCGCAAAATTCGGTACTTACCACTGAATTGCTTGATGCCCTTGGGCATTTTTTTGCTCAGCCTGACAGGATACAACAAAATATGGCCAAGGGATCCAAGAGGAGTCGGTGAAAGACTCGAATTTGGCCACATTTGGCCCAAATTTCGACGTTTTGTATGGAAATTGAGCCAAAAACGGGGTTTTGTCGCCAAATCCGGTACTTGCCAGCCTCTCTGTTGACTGTCTTTGTCATATTCGTGCTCAGCCTGACAGGATACAACAAAATAGGGCCAAGGGATCCAAGAGGAGTCGGTGAAAGCCTCGAATTTGGCCACATTTGGCCCAAATTTCGACGTTTTGTATGGAAATTGAGCCAAAAACGGGGTTTTGTCGCCAAATCCGGTACTTGCCAGCCTCTCTGTTGACTGTCTTTGTCATATTCGTGCTCAGCCTGATAGGTTACAACAGAATATGTCCAAAGGCTCCAAGAAATCTCGGTGAAAGGCTCCAATTTGACGAAATAATCACAGAATTGACATTACAAGCAAATTCTAAGCATTTCTGTGCATTTGTCGCAAAATTCGGTACTTACCACTGAATTGCTTGATGCCCTTGGGCATTTTTTTGCTCAGCCTGACAGGATACAACAAAATATGGCCAAGGGATCCAAGAGGAGTCGGTGAAAGACTCGAATTTGGCCACATTTGGCCCAAATTTCGACGTTTTGTATGGAAATTGAGCCAAAAACGGGGTTTTGTCGCCAAATCCGGTACTTGCCAGCCTCTCTGTTGACTGTCTTTGTCATATTCGTGCTCAGCCTGACAGGATACAACAAAATAGGGCCAAGGGATCCAAGAGGAGTCGGTGAAAGCCTCGAATTTGGCCACATTTGGCCCAAATTTCGACGTTTTGTATGGAAATTGAGCCAAAAACGGGGTTTTGTCGCCAAATCCGGTACTTGCCAGCCTCTCTGTTGACTGTCTTTGTCATATTCGTGCTCAGCCTGATAGGTTACAACAGAATATGTCCAAAGGCTCCAAGAAATCTCGGTGAAAGGCTCCAATTTGACGAAATAATCACAGAATTGACATTACAAGCAAATTCTAAGCATTTCTGTGCATTTGTCGCAAAATTCGGTACTTACCACTGAATTGCTTGATGCCCTTGGGCATTTTTTTGCTCAGCCTGACAGGATACAACAAAATATGGCCAAGGGATCCAAGAGGAGTCGGTGAAAGACTCGAATTTGGCCACATTTGGCCCAAATTTCGACGTTTTGTATGGAAATTGAGCCAAAAACGGGGTTTTGTCGCCAAATCCGGTACTTGCCAGCCTCTCTGTTGACTGTCTTTGTCATATTCGTGCTCAGCCTGACAGGATACAACAAAATAGGGCCAAGGGATCCAAGAGGAGTCGGTGAAAGCCTCGAATTTGGCCACATTTGGCCCAAATTTCGACGTTTTGTATGGAAATTGAGCCAAAAACGGGGTTTTGTCGCCAAATCCGGTACTTGCCAGCCTCTCTGTTGACTGTCTTTGTCATATTCGTGCTCAGCCTGATAGGTTACAACAGAATATGTCCAAAGGCTCCAAGAAATCTCGGTGAAAGGCTCCAATTTGACGAAATAATCACAGAATTGACATTACAAGCAAATTCTAAGCATTTCTGTGCATTTGTCGCAAAATTCGGTACTTACCACTGAATTGCTTGATGCCCTTGGGCATTTTTTTGCTCAGCCTGACAGGATACAACAAAATATGGCCAAGGGATCCAAGAGGAGTCGGTGAAAGACTCGAATTTGGCCACATTTGGCCCAAATTTCGACGTTTTGTATGGAAATTGAGCCAAAAACGGGGTTTTGTCGCCAAATCCGGTACTTGCCAGCCTCTCTGTTGACTGTCTTTGTCATATTCGTGCTCAGCCTGACAGGATACAACAAAATAGGGCCAAGGGATCCAAGAGGAGTCGGTGAAAGCCTCGAATTTGGCCACATTTGGCCCAAATTTCGACGTTTTGTATGGAAATTGAGCCAAAAACGGGGTTTTGTCGCCAAATCCGGTACTTGCCAGCCTCTCTGTTGACTGTCTTTGTCATATTCGTGCTCAGCCTGATAGGTTACAACAGAATATGTCCAAAGGCTCCAAGAAATCTCGGTGAAAGGCTCCAATTTGACGAAATAATCACAGAATTGACATTACAAGCAAATTCTAAGCATTTCTGTGCATTTGTCGCAAAATTCGGTACTTACCACTGAATTGCTTGATGCCCTTGGGCATTTTTTTGCTCAGCCTGACAGGATACAACAAAATATGGCCAAGGGATCCAAGAGGAGTCGGTGAAAGACTCGAATTTGGCCACATTTGGCCCAAATTTCGACGTTTTGTATGGAAATTGAGCCAAAAACGGGGTTTTGTCGCCAAATCCGGTACTTGCCAGCCTCTCTGTTGACTGTCTTTGTCATATTCGTGCTCAGCCTGACAGGATACAACAAAATAGGGCCAAGGGATCCAAGAGGAGTCGGTGAAAGCCTCGAATTTGGCCACATTTGGCCCAAATTTCGACGTTTTGTATGGAAATTGAGCCAAAAACGGGGTTTTGTCGCCAAATCCGGTACTTGCCAGCCTCTCTGTTGACTGTCTTTGTCATATTCGTGCTCAGCCTGATAGGTTACAACAGAATATGTCCAAAGGCTCCAAGAAATCTCGGTGAAAGGCTCCAATTTGACGAAATAATCACAGAATTGACATTACAAGCAAATTCTAAGCATTTCTGTGCATTTGTCGCAAAATTCGGTACTTACCACTGAATTGCTTGATGCCCTTGGGCATTTTTTTGCTCAGCCTGACAGGATACAACAAAATATGGCCAAGGGATCCAAGAGGAGTCGGTGAAAGACTCGAATTTGGCCACATTTGGCCCAAATTTCGACGTTTTGTATGGAAATTGAGCCAAAAACGGGGTTTTGTCGCCAAATCCGGTACTTGCCAGCCTCTCTGTTGACTGTCTTTGTCATATTCGTGCTCAGCCTGACAGGATACAACAAAATAGGGCCAAGGGATCCAAGAGGAGTCGGTGAAAGCCTCGAATTTGGCCACATTTGGCCCAAATTTCGACGTTTTGTATGGAAATTGAGCCAAAAACGGGGTTTTGTCGCCAAATCCGGTACTTGCCAGCCTCTCTGTTGACTGTCTTTGTCATATTCGTGCTCAGCCTGATAGGTTACAACAGAATATGTCCAAAGGCTCCAAGAAATCTCGGTGAAAGGCTCCAATTTGACGAAATAATCACAGAATTGACATTACAAGCAAATTCTAAGCAATTCTGTGCATTTGTCGCAAAATTCGGTACTTACCACTGAATTGCTTGATGCCCTTGGGCATTTTTTTGCTCAGCCTGACAGGATACAACAAAATATGGCCAAGGGATCCAAGAGGAGTCGGTGAAAGACTCGAATTTGGCCACATTTGGCCCAAATTTCGACGTTTTGTATGGAAATTGAGCCAAAAACGGGGTTTTGTCGCCAAATCCGGTACTTGCCAGCCTCTCTGTTGACTGTCTTTGTCATATTCGTGCTCAGCCTGACAGGATACAACAAAATAGGGCCAAGGGATCCAAGAGGAGTCGGTGAAAGCCTCGAATTTGGCCACATTTGGCCCAAATTTCGACGTTTTGTATGGAAATTGAGCCAAAAACGGGGTTTTGTCGCCAAATCCGGTACTTGCCAGCCTCTCTGTTGACTGTCTTTGTCATATTCGTGCTCAGCCTGATAGGTTACAACAGAATATGTCCAAAGGCTCCAAGAAATCTCGGTGAAAGGCTCCAATTTGACGAAATAATCACAGAATTGACATTACAAGCAAATTCTAAGCATTTCTGTGCATTTGTCGCAAAATTCGGTACTTACCACTGAATTGCTTGATGCCCTTGGGCATTTTTTTGCTCAGCCTGACAGGATACAACAAAATATGGCCAAGGGATCCAAGAGGAGTCGGTGAAAGACTCGAATTTGGCCACATTTGGCCCAAATTTCGACGTTTTGTATGGAAATTGAGCCAAAAACGGGGTTTTGTCGCCAAATCCGGTACTTGCCAGCCTCTCTGTTGACTGTCTTTGTCATATTCGTGCTCAGCCTGACAGGATACAACAAAATAGGGCCAAGGGATCCAAGAGGAGTCGGTGAAAGCCTCGAATTTGGCCACATTTGGCCCAAATTTCGACGTTTTGTATGGAAATTGAGCCAAAAACGGGGTTTTGTCGCCAAATCCGGTACTTGCCAGCCTCTCTGTTGACTGTCTTTGTCATATTCGTGCTCAGCCTGATAGGTTACAACAGAATATGTCCAAAGGCTCCAAGAAATCTCGGTGAAAGGCTCCAATTTGACGAAATAATCACAGAATTGACATTACAAGCAAATTCTAAGCATTTCTGTGCATTTGTCGCAAAATTCGGTACTTACCACTGAATTGCTTGATGCCCTTGGGCATTTTTTTGCTCAGCCTGACAGGATACAACAAAATATGGCCAAGGGATCCAAGAGGAGTCGGTGAAAGACTCGAATTTGGCCACATTTGGCCCAAATTTCGACGTTTTGTATGGAAATTGAGCCAAAAACGGGGTTTTGTCGCCAAATCCGCTACTTGCCAGCCTCTCTGTTGACTGTCTTTGTCATATTCGTGCTCAGCCTGACAGGATACAACAAAATAGGGCCAAGGGATCCAAGAGGAGTCGGTGAAAGCCTCGAATTTGGCCACATTTGGCCCAAATTTCGACGTTTTGTATGGAAATTGAGCCAAAAACGGGGTTTTGTCGCCAAATCCGGTACTTGCCAGCCTCTCTGTTGACTGTCTTTGTCATATTCGTGCTCAGCCTGATAGGTTACAACAGAATATGTCCAAAGGCTCCAAGAAATCTCGGTGAAAGGCTCCAATTTGACGAAATAATCACAGAATTGACATTACAAGCAAATTCTAAGCATTTCTGTGCATTTGTCGCAAAATTCGGTACTTACCACTGAATTGCTTGATGCCCTTGGGCATTTTTTTGCTCAGCCTGACAGGATACAACAAAATATGGTCAAGGGATCCAAGAGGAGTCGGTGAAAGACTCGAATTTGGCCACATTTGGCCCAAATTTCGACGTTTTGTATGGAAATTGAGCCAAAAACGGGGTTTTGTCGCCAAATCCGGTACTTGCCAGCCTCTCTGTTGACTGTCTTTGTCATATTCGTGCTCAGCCTGATAGGTTACAACAGAATATGTCCAAAGGCTCCAAGAAATCTCGGTGAAAGGCTCCAATTTGACGAAATAATCACAGAATTGACATTACAAGCAAATTCTAAGCATTTCTGTGCATTTGTCGCAAAATTCGGTACTTACCACTGAATTGCTTGATGCCCTTGGGCATTTTTTTGCTCAGCCTGACAGGATACAACAAAATATGGCCAAGGGATCCAAGAGGAGTCGGTGAAAGACTCGAATTTGGCCACATTTGGCCCAAATTTCGACGTTTTGTATGGAAATTGAGCCAAAAACGGGGTTTTGTCGCCAAATCCGGTACTTGCCAGCCTCTCTGTTGACTGTCTTTGTCATATTCGTGCTCAGCCTGACAGGATACAACAAAATAGGGCCAAGGGATCCAAGAGGAGTCGGTGAAAGCCTCGAATTTGGCCACATTTGGCCCAAATTTCGACGTTTTGTATGGAAATTGAGCCAAAAACGGGGTTTTGTCGCCAAATCCGGTACTTGCCAGCCTCTCTGTTGACTGTCTTTGTCATATTCGTGCTCAGCCTGATAGGTTACAACAGAATATGTCCAAAGGCTCCAAGAAATCTCGGTGAAAGGCTCCAATTTGACGAAATAATCACAGAATTGACATTACAAGCAAATTCTAAGCATTTCTGTGCATTTGTCGCAAAATTCGGTACTTACCACTGAATTGCTTGATGCCCTTGGGCATTTTTTTGCTCAGCCTGACAGGATACAACAAAATATGGTCAAGGGATCCAAGAGGAGTCGGTGAAAGACTCGAATTTGGCCACATTTGGCCCAAATTTCGACGTTTTGTATGGAAATTGAGCCAAAAACGGGGTTTTGTCGCCAAATCCGGTACTTGCCAGCCTCTCTGTTGACTGTCTTTGTCATATTCGTGCTCAGCCTGATAGGTTACAACAGAATATGTCCAAAGGCTCCAAGAAATCTCGGTGAAAGGCTCCAATTTGACGAAATAATCACAGAATTGACATTACAAGCAAATTCTAAGCATTTCTGTGCATTTGTCGCAAAATTCGGTACTTACCACTGAATTGCTTGATGCCCTTGGGCATTTTTTTGCTCAGCCTGACAGGATACAACAAAATATGGCCAAGGGATCCAAGAGAAGACGGTGAAAGACTCGAATTTGGCCACATTTGGCCCAAATTTCGACGTTTTGTATGGAAATTGAGCCAAAAACGGGGTTTTGTCGCCAAATCCGGTACTTGCCAGCCTCTCTGTTGACTGTCTTTGTCATATTCGTGCTCAGCCTGACAGGATACAACAAAATAGGGCCAAGGGATCCAAGAGGAGTCGGTGAAAGCCTCGAATTTGGCCACATTTGGCCCAAATTTCGACGTTTTGTATGGAAATTGAGCCAAAAACGGGGTTTTGTCGCCAAATCCGGTACTTGCCAGCCTCTCTGTTGACTGTCTTTGTCATATTCGTGCTCAGCCTGATAGGTTACAACAGAATATGTCCAAAGGCTCCAAGAAATCTCGGTGAAAGGCTCCAATTTGACGAAATAATCACAGAATTGACATTACAAGCAAATTCTAAGCATTTCTGTGCATTTGTCGCAAAATTCGGTACTTACCACTGAATTGCTTGATGCCCTTGGGCATTTTTTTGCTCAGCCTGACAGGATACAACAAAATATGGCCAAGGGATCCAAGAGGAGTCGGTGAAAGACTCGATTTTGGCCACATTTGGCCCAAATTTCGACGTTTTGTATGGAAATTGAGCCAAAAACGGGGTTTTGTCGCCAAATCCGGTACTTGCCAGCCTCTCTGTTGACTGTCTTTGTCATATTCGTGCTCAGCCTGACAGGATACAACAAAATAGGGCCAAGGGATCCAAGAGGAGTCGGTGAAAGCCTCGAATTTGGCCACATTTGGCCCAAATTTCGACGTTTTGTATGGAAATTGAGCCAAAAACGGGGTTTTGTCGCCAAATCCGGTACTTGCCAGCCTCTCTGTTGACTGTCTTTGTCATATTCGTGCTCAGCCTGATAGGTTACAACAGAATATGTCCAAAGGCTCCAAGAAATCTCGGTGAAAGGCTCCAATTTGACGAAATAATCACAGAATTGACATTACAAGCAAATTCTAAGCATTTCTGTGCATTTGTCGCAAAATTCGGTACTTACCACTGAATTGCTTGATGCCCTTGGGCATTTTTTTGCTCAGCCTGACAAGATACAACAAAATATGGCCAAGGGATCCAAGAGGAGTCGGTGAAAGACTCGAATTTGGCCACATTTGGCCCAAATTTCGACGTTTTGTATGGAAATTGAGCCAAAAACGGGGTTTTGTCGCCAAATCCGGTACTTGCCAGCCTCTCTGTTGACTGTCTTTGTCATATTCGTGCTCAGCCTGACAGGATACAACAAAATAGGGCCAAGGGATCCAAGAGGAGTCGGTGAAAGCCTCGAATTTGGCCACATTTGGCCCAAATTTCGACGTTTTGTATGGAAATTGAGCCAAAAACGGGGTTTTGTCGCCAAATCCGGTACTTGCCAGCCTCTCTGTTGACTGTCTTTGTCATATTCGTGCTCAGCCTGATAGGTTACAACAGAATATGTCCAAAGGCTCCAAGAAATCTCGGTGAAAGGCTCCAATTTGACGAAATAATCACAGAATTGACATTACAAGCAAATTCTAAGCATTTCTGTGCATTTGTCGCAAAATTCGGTACTTACCACTGAATTGCTTGATGCCCTTGGGCATTTTTTTGCTCAGCCTGACAGGATACAACAAAATAGGGCCAAGGGATCCAAGAGGAGTCGGTGAAAGACTCGAATTTGGCCACATTTGGCCCAAATTTCGACGTTTTGTATGGAAATTGAGCCAAAAACGGGGTTTTGTCGCCAAATCCGGTACTTGCCAGCCTCTCTGTTGACTGTCTTTGTCATATTCGTGCTCAGCCTGACAGGATACAACAAAATAGGGCCAAGGGATCCAAGAGGAGTCGGTGAAAGCCTCGAATTTGGCCACATTTGGCCCAAATTTCGACGTTTTGTATGGAAATTGAGCCAAAAACGGGGTTTTGTCGCCAAATCCGGTACTTGCCAGCCTCTCTGTTGACTGTCTTTGTCATATTCGTGCTCAGCCTGATAGGTTACAACAGAATATGTCCAAAGGCTCCAAGAAATCTCGGTGAAAGGCTCCAATTTGACGAAATAATCACAGAATTGACATTACAAGCAAATTCTAAGCATTTCTGTGCATTTGTCGCAAAATTCGGTACTTACCACTGAATTGCTTGATGCCCTTGGGCATTTTTTTGCTCAGCCTGACAGGATACAACAAAATATGGCCAAGGGATCCAAGAGGAGTCGGTGAAAGACTCGAATTTGGCCACATTTGGCCCAAATTTCGACGTTTTGTATGGAAATTGAGCCAAAAACGGGGTTTTGTCGCCAAATCCGGTACTTGCCAGCCTCTCTGTTGACTGTCTTTGTCATATTCGTGCTCAGCCTGACAGGATACAACAAAATAGGGCCAAGGGATCCAAGAGGAGTTGGTGAAAGCCTCGAATTTGGCCACATTTGGCCCAAATTTCGACGTTTTGTATGGAAATTGAGCCAAAAACGGGGTTTTGTCGCCAAATCCGGTACTTGCCAGCCTCTCTGTTGACTGTCTTTGTCATATTCGTGCTCAGCCTGATAGGTTACAACAGAATATGTCCAAAGGCTCCAAGAAATCTCGGTGAAAGGCTCCAATTTGACGAAATAATCACAGAATTGACATTACAAGCAAATTCTAAGCATTTCTGTGCATTTGTCGCAAAATTCGGTACTTACCACTGAATTGCTTGATGCCCTTGGGCATTTTTTTGCTCAGCCTGACAGGATACAACAAAATATGGCCAAGGGATCCAAGAGGAGTCGGTGAAAGACTCGAATTTGGCCACATTTGGCCCAAATTTCGACGTTTTGTATGGAAATTGAGCCAAAAACGGGGTTTTGTCGCCAAATCCGCTACTTGCCAGCCTCTCTGTTGACTGTCTTTGTCATATTCGTGCTCAGCCTGACAGGATACAACAAAATAGGGCCAAGGGATCCAAGAGGAGTCGGTGAAAGCCTCGAATTTGGCCACATTTGGCCCAAATTTCGACGTTTTGTATGGAAATTGAGCCAAAAACGGGGTTTTGTCGCCAAATCCGGTACTTGCCAGCCTCTCTGTTGACTGTCTTTGTCATATTCGTGCTCAGCCTGATAGGTTACAACAGAATATGTCCAAAGGCTCCAAGAAATCTCGGTGAAAGGCTCCAATTTGACGAAATAATCACAGAATTGACATTACAAGCAAATTCTAAGCATTTCTGTGCATTTGTCGCAAAATTCGGTACTTACCACTGAATTGCTTGATGCCCTTGGGCATTTTTTTGCTCAGCCTGACAGGATACAACAAAATATGGCCAAGGGATCCAAGAGGAGTCGGTGAAAGACTCGAATTTGGCCACATTTGGCCCAAATTTCGACGTTTTGTATGGAAATTGAGCCAAAAACGGGGTTTTGTCGCCAAATCCGGTACTTGCCAGCCTCTCTGTTGACTGTCTTTGTCATATTCGTGCTCAGCCTGACAGGATACAACAAAATAGGGCCAAGGGATCCAAGAGGAGTCGGTGAAAGCCTCGAATTTGGCCACATTTGGCCCAAATTTCGACGTTTTGTATGGAAATTGAGCCAAAAACGGGGTTTTGTCGCCAAATCCGGTACTTGCCAGCCTCTCTGTTGACTGTCTTTGTCATATTCGTGCTCAGCCTGATAGGTTACAACAGAATATGTCCAAAGGCTCCAAGAAATCTCGGTGAAAGGCTCCAATTTGACGAAATAATCACAGAATTGACATTACAAGCAAATTCTAAGCATTTCTGTGCATTTGTCGCAAAATTCGGTACTTACCACTGAATTGCTTGATGCCCTTGGGCATTTTTTTGCTCAGCCTGACAGGATACAACAAAATATGGCCAAGGGATCCAAGAGGAGTCGGTGAAAGACTCGAATTTGGCCACATTTGGCCCAAATTTCGACGTTTTGTATGGAAATTGAGCCAAAAACGGGGTTTTGTCGCCAAATCCGGTACTTGCCAGCCTCTCTGTTGACTGTCTTTGTCATATTCGTGCTCAGCCTGACAGGATACAACAAAATAGGGCCAAGGGATCCAAGAGGAGTCGGTGAAAGCCTCGAATTTGGCCACATTTGGCCCAAATTTCGACGTTTTGTATGGAAATTGAGCCAAAAACGGGGTTTTGTCGCCAAATCCGGTACTTGCCAGCCTCTCTGTTGACTGTCTTTGTCATATTCGTGCTCAGCCTGACAGGATACAACAAAATAGGGCCAAGGGATCCAAGAGGAGTCGGTGAAAGCCTCGAATTTGGCCACATTTGGCCCAAATTTCGACGTTTTGTATGGAAATTGAGCCAAAAACGGGGTTTTGTCGCCAAATCCGGTACTTGCCAGCCTCTCTGTTGACTGTCTTTGTCATATTCGTGCTCAGCCTGATAGGTTACAACAGAATATGTCCAAAGGCTCCAAGAAATCTCGGTGAAAGGCTCCAATTTGACGAAATAATCACAGAATTGACATTACAAGCAAATTCTAAGCATTTCTGTGCACTTGTCGCAAAATTCGGTACTTACCACTGAATTGCTTGATGCCCTTGGGCATTTTTTTGCTCAGCCTGACAGGATACAACAAAATATGGCCAAGGGATCCAAGAGGAGTCGGTGAAAGCCTCGAATTTGGCCACATTTGGCCCAAATTTCGACGTTTTGTATGGAAATTGAGCCAAAAACGGGGTTTTGTCGCCAAATCCGGTACTTGCCAGCCTCTCTGTTGACTGTCTTTGTCATATTCGTGCTCAGCCTGACAGGATACAACAAAATAGGGCCAAGGGATCCAAGAGGAGTCGGTGAAAGCCTCGAATTTGGCCACATTTGGCCCAAATTTCGACGTTTTGTATGGAAATTGAGCCAAAAACGGGGTTTTGTCGCCAAATCCGGTACTTGCCAGCCTCTCTGTTGACTGTCTTTGTCATATTCGTGCTCAGCCTGATAGGTTACAACAGAATATGTCCAAAGGCTCCAAGAAATCTCGGTGAAAGGCTCCAATTTGACGAAATAATCACAGAATTGACATTACAAGCAAATTCTAAGCATTTCTGTGCATTTGTCGCAAAATTCGGTACTTACCACTGAATTGCTTGATGCCCTTGGGCATTTTTTTGCTCAGCCTGACAGGATACAACAAAATATGGCCAAGGGATCCAAGAGGAGTCGGTGAAAGACTCGAATTTGGCCACATTTGGCCCAAATTTCGACGTTTTGTATGGAAATTGAGCCAAAAACGGGGTTTTGTCGCCAAATCCGGTACTTGCCAGCCTCTCTGTTGACTGTCTTTGTCATATTCGTGCTCAGCCTGACAGGATACAACAAAATAGGGCCAAGGGATCCAAGAGGAGTCGGTGAAAGCCTCGAATTTGGCCACATTTGGCCCAAATTTCGACGTTTTGTATGGAAATTGAGCCAAAAACGGGGTTTTGTCGCCAAATCCGGTACTTGCCAGCCTCTCTGTTGACTGTCTTTGTCATATTCGTGCTCAGCCTGATAGGTTACAACAGAATATGTCCAAAGGCTCCAAGAAATCTCGGTGAAAGGCTCCAATTTGACGAAATAATCACAGAATTGACATTACAAGCAAATTCTAAGCATTTCTGTGCATTTGTCGCAAAATTCGGTACTTACCACTGAATTGCTTGATGCCCTTGGGCATTTTTTTGCTCAGCCTGACAGGATACAACAAAATATGGCCAAGGGATCCAAGAGGAGTCGGTGAAAGACATGAATTTGGCCACATTTGGCCCAAATTTCGACGTTTTGTATGGAAATTGAGCCAAAAACGGGGTTTTGTCGCCAAATCCGGTACTTGCCAGCCTCTCTGTTGACTGTCTTTGTCATATTCGTGCTCAGCCTGACAGGATACAACAAAATAGGGCCAAGGGATCCAAGAGGAGTCGGTGAAAGCCTCGAATTTGGCCACATTTGGCCCAAATTTCGACGTTTTGTATGGAAATTGAGCCAAAAACGGGGTTTTGTCGCCAAATCCGGTACTTGCCAGCCTCTCTGTTGACTGTCTTTGTCATATTCGTGCTCAGCCTGATAGGTTACAACAGAATATGTCCAAAGGCTCCAAGAAATCTCGGTGAAAGGCTCCAATTTGACGAAATAATCACAGAATTGACATTACAAGCAAATTCTAAGCATTTCTGTGCATTTGTCGCAAAATTCGGTACTTACCACTGAATTGCTTGATGCCCTTGGGCATTTTTTTGCTCAGCCTGACAGGATACAACAAAATATGGCCAAGGGATCCAAGAGGAGTCGGTGAAAGACTCGAATTTGGCCACATTTGGCCCAAATTTCGACGTTTTGTATGGAAATTGAGCCAAAAACGGGGTTTTGTCGCCAAATCCGGTACTTGCCAGCCTCTCTGTTGACTGTCTTTGTCATATTCGTGCTCAGCCTGACAGGATACAACAAAATAGGGCCAAGGGATCCAAGAGGAGTCGGTGAAAGCCTCGAATTTGGCCACATTTGGCCCAAATTTCGACGTTTTGTATGGAAATTGAGCCAAAAACGGGGTTTTGTCGCCAAATCCGGTACTTGCCAGCCTCTCTGTTGACTGTCTTTGTCATATTCGTGCTCAGCCTGATAGGTTACAACAGAATATGTCCAAAGGCTCCAAGAAATCTCGGTGAAAGGCTCCAATTTGACGAAATAATCACAGAATTGACATTACAAGCAAATTCTAAGCATTTCTGTGCATTTGTCGCAAAATTCGGTACTTACCACTGAATTGCTTGATGCCCTTGGGCATTTTTTTGCTCAGCCTGACAGGATACAACAAAATATGGCCAAGGGATCCAAGAGGAGTCGGTGAAAGACTCGAATTTGGCCACATTTGGCCCAAATTTCGACGTTTTGTATGGAAATTGAGCCAAAAACGGGGTTTTGTCGCCAAATCCGGTACTTGCCAGCCTCTCTGTTGACTGTCTTTGTCATATTCGTGCTCAGCCTGACAGGATACAACAAAATAGGGCCAAGGGATCCAAGAGGAGTCGGTGAAAGCCTCGAATTTGGCCACATTTGGCCCAAATTTCGACGTTTTGTATGGAAATTGAGCCAAAAACGGGGTTTTGTCGCCAAATCCGGTACTTGCCAGCCTCTCTGTTGACTGTCTTTGTCATATTCGTGCTCAGCCTGATAGGTTACAACAGAATATGTCCAAAGGCTCCAAGAAATCTCGGTGAAAGGCTCCAATTTGACGAAATAATCACAGAATTGACATTACAAGCAAATTCTAAGCATTTCTGTGCATTTGTCGCAAAATTCGGTACTTACCACTGAATTGCTTGATGCCCTTGGGCATTTTTTTGCTCAGCCTGACAGGATACAACAAAATATGGCCAAGGGATCCAAGAGGAGTCGGTGAAAGACTCGAATTTGGCCACATTTGGCCCAAATTTCGACGTTTTGTATGGAAATTGAGCCAAAAACGGGGTTTTGTCGCCAAATCCGGTACTTGCCAGCCTCTCTGTTGACTGTCTTTGTCATATTCGTGCTCAGCCTGACAGGATACAACAAAATAGGGCCAAGGGATCCAAGAGGAGTCGGTGAAAGCCTCGAATTTGGCCACATTTGGCCCAAATTTCGACGTTTTGTATGGAAATTGAGCCAAAAACGGGGTTTTGTCGCCAAATCCGGTACTTGCCAGCCTCTCTGTTGACTGTCTTTGTCATATTCGTGCTCAGCCTGATAGGTTACAACAGAATATGTCCAAAGGCTCCAAGAAATCTCGGTGAAAGGCTCCAATTTGACGAAATAATCACAGAATTGACATTACAAGCAAATTCTAAGCATTTCTGTGCATTTGTCGCAAAATTCGGTACTTACCACTGAATTGCTTGATGCCCTTGGGCATTTTTTTGCTCAGCCTGACAGGATACAACAAAATATGGCCAAGGGATCCAAGAGGAGTCGGTGAAAGACTCGAATTTGGCCACATTTGGCCCAAATTTCGACGTTTTGTATGGAAATTGAGCCAAAAACGGGGTTTTGTCGCCAAATCCGGTACTTGCCAGCCTCTCTGTTGACTGTCTTTGTCATATTCGTGCTCAGCCTGACAGGATACAACAAAATAGGGCCAAGGGATCCAAGAGGAGTCGGTGAAAGCCTCGAATTTGGCCACATTTGGCCCAAATTTCGACGTTTTGTATGGAAATTGAGCCAAAAACGGGGTTTTGTCGCCAAATCCGGTACTTGCCAGCCTCTCTGTTGACTGTCTTTGTCATATTCGTGCTCAGCCTGATAGGTTACAACAGAATATGTCCAAAGGCTCCAAGAAATCTCGGTGAAAGGCTCCAATTTGACGAAATAATCACAGAATTGACATTACAAGCAAATTCTAAGCATTTCTGTGCATTTGTCGCAAAATTCGGTACTTACCACTGAATTGCTTGATGCCCTTGGGCATTTTTTTGCTCAGCCTGACAGGATACAACAAAATATGGCCAAGGGATCCAAGAGGAGTCGGTGAAAGACTCGAATTTGGCCACATTTGGCCCAAATTTCGACGTTTTGTATGGAAATTGAGCCAAAAACGGGGTTTTGTCGCCAAATCCGGTACTTGCCAGCCTCTCTGTTGACTGTCTTTGTCATATTCGTGCTCAGCCTGACAGGATACAACAAAATAGGGCCAAGGGATCCAAGAGGAGTCGGTGAAAGCCTCGAATTTGGCCACATTTGGCCCAAATTTCGACGTTTTGTATGGAAATTGAGCCAAAAACGGGGTTTTGTCGCCAAATCCGGTACTTGCCAGCCTCTCTGTTGACTGTCTTTGTCATATTCGTGCTCAGCCTGATAGGTTACAACAGAATATGTCCAAAGGCTCCAAGAAATCTCGGTGAAAGGCTCCAATTTGACGAAATAATCACAGAATTGACATTACAAGCAAATTCTAAGCATTTCTGTGCATTTGTCGCAAAATTCGGTACTTACCACTGAATTGCTTGATGCCCTTGGGCATTTTTTTGCTCAGCCTGACAGGATACAACAAAATATGGCCAAGGGATCCAAGAGGAGTCGGTGAAAGACTCGAATTTGGCCACATTTGGCCCAAATTTCGACGTTTTGTATGGAAATTGAGCCAAAAACGGGGTTTTGTCGCCAAATCCGGTACTTGCCAGCCTCTCTGTTGACTGTCTTTGTCATATTCGTGCTCAGCCTGACAGGATACAACAAAATAGGGCCAAGGGATCCAAGAGGAGTCGGTGAAAGCCTCGAATTTGGCCACATTTGGCCCAAATTTCGACGTTTTGTATGGAAATTGAGCCAAAAACGGGGTTTTGTCGCCAAAGCCGGTACTTGCCAGCCTCTCTGTTGACTGTCTTTGTCATATTCGTGCTCAGCCTGATAGGTTACAACAGAATATGTCCAAAGGCTCCAAGAAATCTCGGTGAAAGGCTCCAATTTGACGAAATAATCACAGAATTGACATTACAAGCAAATTCTAAGCATTTCTGTGCATTTGTCGCAAAATTCGGTACTTACCACTGAATTGCTTGATGCCCTTGGGCATTTTTTTGCTCAGCCTGACAGGATACAACAAAATATGGCCAAGGGATCCAAGAGGAGTCGGTGAAAGACTCGAATTTGGCCACATTTGGCCCAAATTTCGACGTTTTGTATGGAAATTGAGCCAAAAACGGGGTTTTGTCGCCAAATCCGGTACTTGCCAGCCTCTCTGTTGACTGTCTTTGTCATATTCGTGCTCAGCCTGACAGGATACAACAAAATAGGGCCAAGGGATCCAAGAGGAGTCGGTGAAAGCCTCGAATTTGGCCACATTTGGCCCAAATTTCGACGTTTTGTATGGAAATTGAGCCAAAAACGGGGTTTTGTCGCCAAATCCGGTACTTGCCAGCCTCTCTGTTGACTGTCTTTGTCATATTCGTGCTCAGCCTGATAGGTTACAACAGAATATGTCCAAAGGCTCCAAGAAATCTCGGTGAAAGGCTCCAATTTGACGAAATAATCACAGAATTGACATTACAAGCAAATTCTAAGCATTTCTGTGCATTTGTCGCAAAATTCGGTACTTACCACTGAATTGCTTGATGCCCTTGGGCATTTTTTTGCTCAGCCTGACAGGATACAACAAAATATGGCCAAGGGATCCAAGAGGAGTCGGTGAAAGACTCGAATTTGGCCACATTTGGCCCAAATTTCGACGTTTTGTATGGAAATTGAGCCAAAAACGGGGTTTTGTCGCCAAATCCGGTACTTGCCAGCCTCTCTGTTGACTGTCTTTGTCATATTCGTGCTCAGCCTGACAGGATACAACAAAATAGGGCCAAGGGATCCAAGAGGAGTCGGTGAAAGCCTCGAATTTGGCCACATTTGGCCCAAATTTCGACGTTTTGTATGGAAATTGAGCCAAAAACGGGGTTTTGTCGCCAAATCCGGTACTTGCCAGCCTCTCTGTTGACTGTCTTTGTCATATTCGTGCTCAGCCTGATAGGTTACAACAGAATATGTCCAAAGGCTCCAAGAAATCTCGGTGAAAGGCTCCAATTTGACGAAATAATCACAGAATTGACATTACAAGCAAATTCTAAGCATTTCTGTGCATTTGTCGCAAAATTCGGTACTTACCACTGAATTGCTTGATGCCCTTGGGCATTTTTTTGCTCAGCCTGACAGGATACAACAAAATATGGCCAAGGGATCCAAGAGGAGTCGGTGAAAGACTCGAATTTGGCCACATTTGGCCCAAATTTCGACGTTTTGTATGGAAATTGAGCCAAAAACGGGGTTTTGTCGCCAAATCCGGTACTTGCCAGCCTCTCTGTTGACTGTCTTTGTCATATTCGTGCTCAGCCTGACAGGATACAACAAAATAGGGCCAAGGGATCCAAGAGGAGTCGGTGAAAGCCTCGAATTTGGCCACATTTGGCCCAAATTTCGACGTTTTGTATGGAAATTGAGCCAAAAACGGGGTTTTGTCGCCAAATCCGGTACTTGCCAGCCTCTCTGTTGACTGTCTTTGTCATATTCGTGCTCAGCCTGATAGGTTACAACAGAATATGTCCAAAGGCTCCAAGAAATCTCGGTGAAAGGCTCCAATTTGACGAAATAATCACAGAATTGACATTACAAGCAAATTCTAAGCATTTCTGTGCATTTGTCGCAAAATTCGGTACTTACCACTGAATTGCTTGATGCCCTTGGGCATTTTTTTGCTCAGCCTGACAGGATACAACAAAATATGGCCAAGGGATCCAAGAGGAGTCGGTGAAAGACTCGAATTTGGCCACATTTGGCCCAAATTTCGACGTTTTGTATGGAAATTGAGCCAAAAACGGGGTTTTGTCGCCAAATCCGGTACTTGCCAGCCTCTCTGTTGACTGTCTTTGTCATATTCGTGCTCAGCCTGACAGGATACAACAAAATAGGGCCAAGGGATCCAAGAGGAGTCGGTGAAAGCCTCGAATTTGGCCACATTTGGCCCAAATTTCGACGTTTTGTATGGAAATTGAGCCAAAAACGGGGTTTTGTCGCCAAATCCGGTACTTGCCAGCCTCTCTGTTGACTGTCTTTGTCATATTCGTGCTCAGCCTGATAGGTTACAACAGAATATGTCCAAAGGCTCCAAGAAATCTCGGTGAAAGGCTCCAATTTGACGAAATAATCACAGAATTGACATTACAAGCAAATTCTAAGCATTTCTGTGCATTTGTCGCAAAATTCGGTACTTACCACTGAATTGCTTGATGCCCTTGGGCATTTTTTTGCTCAGCCTGACAGGATACAACAAAATATGGCCAAGGGATCCAAGAGGAGTCGGTGAAAGACTCGAATTTGGCCACATTTGGCCCAAATTTCGACGTTTTGTATGGAAATTGAGCCAAAAACGGGGTTTTGTCGCCAAATCCGGTACTTGCCAGCCTCTCTGTTGACTGTCTTTGTCATATTCGTGCTCAGCCTGACAGGATACAACAAAATAGGGCCAAGGGATCCAAGAGGAGTCGGTGAAAGCCTCGAATTTGGCCACATTTGGCCCAAATTTCGACGTTTTGTATGGAAATTGAGCCAAAAACGGGGTTTTGTCGCCAAATCCGGTACTTGCCAGCCTCTCTGTTGACTGTCTTTGTCATATTCGTGCTCAGCCTGATAGGTTACAACAGAATATGTCCAAAGGCTCCAAGAAATCTCGGTGAAAGGCTCCAATTTGACGAAATAATCACAGAATTGACATTACAAGCAAATTCTAAGCATTTCTGTGCATTTGTCGCAAAATTCGGTACTTACCACTGAATTGCTTGATGCCCTTGGGCATTTTTTTGCTCAGCCTGACAGGATACAACAAAATATGGCCAAGGGATCCAAGAGGAGTCGGTGAAAGACTCGAATTTGGCCACATTTGGCCCAAATTTCGACGTTTTGTATGGAAATTGAGCCAAAAACGGGGTTTTGTCGCCAAATCCGGTACTTGCCAGCCTCTCTGTTGACTGTCTTTGTCATATTCGTGCTCAGCCTGACAGGATACAACAAAATAGGGCCAAGGGATCCAAGAGGAGTCGGTGAAAGCCTCGAATTTGGCCACATTTGGCCCAAATTTCGACGTTTTGTATGGAAATTGAGCCAAAAACGGGGTTTTGTCGCCAAATCCGGTACTTGCCAGCCTCTCTGTTGACTGTCTTTGTCATATTCGTGCTCAGCCTGATAGGTTACAACAGAATATGTCCAAAGGCTCCAAGAAATCTCGGTGAAAGGCTCCAATTTGACGAAATAATCACAGAATTGACATTACAAGCAAATTCTAAGCATTTCTGTGCATTTGTCGCAAAATTCGGTACTTACCACTGAATTGCTTGATGCCCTTGGGCATTTTTTTGCTCAGCCTGACAGGATACAACAAAATATGGCCAAGGGATCCAAGAGGAGTCGGTGAAAGACTCGAATTTGGCCACATTTGGCCCAAATTTCGACGTTTTGTATGGAAATTGAGCCAAAAACGGGGTTTTGTCGCCAAATCCGGTACTTGCCAGCCTCTCTGTTGACTGTCTTTGTCATATTCGTGCTCAGCCTGACAGGATACAACAAAATAGGGCCAAGGGATCCAAGAGGAGTCGGTGAAAGCCTCGAATTTGGCCACATTTGGCCCAAATTTCGACGTTTTGTATGGAAATTGAGCCAAAAACGGGGTTTTGTCGCCAAATCCGGTACTTGCCAGCCTCTCTGTTGACTGTCTTTGTCATATTCGTGCTCAGCCTGATAGGTTACAACAGAATATGTCCAAAGGCTCCAAGAAATCTCGGTGAAAGGCTCCAATTTGACGAAATAATCACAGAATTGACATTACAAGCAAATTCTAAGCATTTCTGTGCATTTGTCGCAAAATTCGGTACTTACCACTGAATTGCTTGATGCCCTTGGGCATTTTTTTGCTCAGCCTGACAGGATACAACAAAATATGGCCAAGGGATCCAAGAGGAGTCGGTGAAAGACTCGAATTTGGCCACATTTGGCCCAAATTTCGACGTTTTGTATGGAAATTGAGCCAAAAACGGGGTTTTGTCGCCAAATCCGCTACTTGCCAGCCTCTCTGTTGACTGTCTTTGTCATATTCGTGCTCAGCCTGACAGGATACAACAAAATAGGGCCAAGGGATCCAAGAGGAGTCGGTGAAAGCCTCGAATTTGGCCACATTTGGCCCAAATTTCGACGTTTTGTATGGAAATTGAGCCAAAAACGGGGTTTTGTCGCCAAATCCGGTACTTGCCAGCCTCTCTGTTGACTGTCTTTGTCATATTCGTGCTCAGCCTGATAGGTTACAACAGAATATGTCCAAAGGCTCCAAGAAATCTCGGTGAAAGGCTCCAATTTGACGAAATAATCACAGAATTGACATTACAAGCAAATTCTAAGCATTTCTGTGCATTTGTCGCAAAATTCGGTACTTACCACTGAATTGCTTGATGCCCTTGGGCATTTTTTTGCTCAGCCTGACAGGATACAACAAAATATGGCCAAGGGATCCAAGAGGAGTCGGTGAAAGACTCGAATTTGGCCACATTTGGCCCAAATTTCGACGTTTTGTATGGAAATTGAGCCAAAAACGGGGTTTTGTCGCCAAATCCGGTACTTGCCAGCCTCTCTGTTGACTGTCTTTGTCATATTCGTGCTCAGCCTGACAGGATACAACAAAATAGGGCCAAGGGATCCAAGAGGAGTCGGTGAAAGCCTCGAATTTGGCCACATTTGGCCCAAATTTCGACGTTTTGTATGGAAATTGAGCCAAAAACGGGGTTTTGTCGCCAAATCCGGTACTTGCCAGCCTCTCTGTTGACTGTCTTTGTCATATTCGTGCTCAGCCTGATAGGTTACAACAGAATATGTCCAAAGGCTCCAAGAAATCTCGGTGAAAGGCTCCAATTTGACGAAATAATCACAGAATTGACATTACAAGCAAATTCTAAGCATTTCTGTGCATTTGTCGCAAAATTCGGTACTTACCACTGAATTGCTTGATGCCCTTGGGCATTTTTTTGCTCAGCCTGACAGGATACAACAAAATATGGCCAAGGGATCCAAGAGGAGTCGGTGAAAGACTCGAATTTGGCCACATTTGGCCCAAATTTCGACGTTTTGTATGGAAATTGAGCCAAAAACGGGGTTTTGTCGCCAAATCCGGTACTTGCCAGCCTCTCTGTTGACTGTCTTTGTCATATTCGTGCTCAGCCTGACAGGATACAACAAAATAGGGCCAAGGGATCCAAGAGGAGTCGGTGAAAGACTCGAATTTGGCCACATTTGGCCCAAATTTCGACGTTTTGTATGGAAATTGAGCCAAAAACGGGGTTTTGTCGCCAAATCCGGTACTTGCCAGCCTCTCTGTTGACTGTCTTTGTCATATTCGTGCTCAGCCTGATAGGTTACAACAGAATATGTCCAAAGGCTCCAAGAAATCTCGGTGAAAGGCTCCAATTTGACGAAATAATCACAGAATTGACATTACAAGCAAATTCTAAGCATTTCTGTGCATTTGTCGCAAAATTCGGTACTTACCACTGAATTGCTTGATGCCCTTGGGCATTTTTTTGCTCAGCCTGACAGGATACAACAAAATATGGCCAAGGGATCCAAGAGGAGTCGGTGAAAGACTCGAATTTGGCCACATTTGGCCCAAATTTCGACGTTTTGTATGGAAATTGAGCCAAAAACGGGGTTTTGTCGCCAAATCCGGTACTTGCCAGCCTCTCTGTTGACTGTCTTTGTCATATTCGTGCTCAGCCTGACAGGATACAACAAAATAGGGCCAAGGGATCCAAGAGGAGTCGGTGAAAGCCTCGAATTTGGCCACATTTGGCCCAAATTTCGACGTTTTGTATGGAAATTGAGCCAAAAACGGGGTTTTGTCGCCAAATCCGGTACTTGCCAGCCTCTCTGTTGACTGTCTTTGTCATATTCGTGCTCAGCCTGACAGGATACAACAAAATAGGGCCAAGGGATCCAAGAGGAGTCGGTGAAAGCCTCGAATTTGGCCACATTTGGCCCAAATTTCGACGTTTTGTATGGAAATTGAGCCAAAAACGGGGTTTTGTCGCCAAATCCGGTACTTGCCAGCCTCTCTGTTGACTGTCTTTGTCATATTCGTGCTCAGCCTGATAGGTTACAACAGAATATGTCCAAAG
Source organism: Hydra viridissima (assembly GCF_058129835.1). Classification (NCBI taxonomy): domain Eukaryota; kingdom Metazoa; phylum Cnidaria; class Hydrozoa; order Anthoathecata; family Hydridae; genus Hydra; species Hydra viridissima. The sequence continues at coordinate 4,735,932 of NW_028324312.1, forward strand.
GCTCCAAGAAATCTCGGTGAAAGGCTCCAATTTGACGAAATAATCACAGAATTGACATTACAAGCAAATTCTAAGCATTTCTGTGCATTTGTCGCAAAATTCGGTACTTACCACTGAATTGCTTGATGCCCTTGGGCATTTTTTTGCTCAGCCTGACAGGATACAACAAAATATGGCCAAGGGATCCAAGAGGAGTCGGTGAAAGACTCGAATTTGGCCACATTTGGCCCAAATTTCGACGTTTTGTATGGAAATTGAGCCAAAAACGGGGTTTTGTCGCCAAATCCGGTACTTGCCAGCCTCTCTGTTGACTGTCTTTGTCATATTCGTGCTCAGCCTGACAGGATACAACAAAATAGGGCCAAGGGATCCAAGAGGAGTCGGTGAAAGCCTCGAATTTGGCCACATTTGGCCCAAATTTCGACGTTTTGTATGGAAATTGAGCCAAAAACGGGGTTTTGTCGCCAAATCCGGTACTTGCCAGCCTCTCTGTTGACTGTCTTTGTCATATTCGTGCTCAGCCTGATAGGTTACAACAGAATATGTCCAAAGGCTCCAAGAAATCTCGGTGAAAGGCTCCAATTTGACGAAATAATCACAGAATTGACATTACAAGCAAATTCTAAGCATTTCTGTGCATTTGTCGCAAAATTCGGTACTTACCACTGAATTGCTTGATGCCCTTGGGCATTTTTTTGCTCAGCCTGACAGGATACAACAAAATATGGCCAAGGGATCCAAGAGGAGTCGGTGAAAGACTCGAATTTGGCCACATTTGGCCCAAATTTCGACGTTTTGTATGGAAATTGAGCCAAAAACGGGGTTTTGTCGCCAAATCCGCTACTTGCCAGCCTCTCTGTTGACTGTCTTTGTCATATTCGTGCTCAGCCTGACAGGATACAACAAAATAGGGCCAAGGGATCCAAGAGGAGTCGGTGAAAGCCTCGAATTTGGCCACATTTGGCCCAAATTTCGACGTTTTGTATGGAAATTGAGCCAAAAACGGGGTTTTGTCGCCAAATCCGGTACTTGCCAGCCTCTCTGTTGACTGTCTTTGTCATATTCGTGCTCAGCCTGATAGGTTACAACAGAATATGTCCAAAGGCTCCAAGAAATCTCGGTGAAAGGCTCCAATTTGACGAAATAATCACAGAATTGACATTACAAGCAAATTCTAAGCATTTCTGTGCATTTGTCGCAAAATTCGGTACTTACCACTGAATTGCTTGATGCCCTTGGGCATTTTTTTGCTCAGCCTGACAGGATACAACAAAATATGGCCAAGGGATCCAAGAGGAGTCGGTGAAAGACTCGAATTTGGCCACATTTGGCCCAAATTTCGACGTTTTGTATGGAAATTGAGCCAAAAACGGGGTTTTGTCGCCAAATCCGGTACTTGCCAGCCTCTCTGTTGACTGTCTTTGTCATATTCGTGCTCAGCCTGACAGGATACAACAAAATAGGGCCAAGGGATCCAAGAGGAGTCGGTGAAAGCCTCGAATTTGGCCACATTTGGCCCAAATTTCGACGTTTTGTATGGAAATTGAGCCAAAAACGGGGTTTTGTCGCCAAATCCGGTACTTGCCAGCCTCTCTGTTGACTGTCTTTGTCATATTCGTGCTCAGCCTGATAGGTTACAACAGAATATGTCCAAAGGCTCCAAGAAATCTCGGTGAAAGGCTCCAATTTGACGAAATAATCACAGAATTGACATTACAAGCAAATTCTAAGCATTTCTGTGCATTTGTCGCAAAATTCGGTACTTACCACTGAATTGCTTGATGCCCTTGGGCATTTTTTTGCTCAGCCTGACAGGATACAACAAAATATGGCCAAGGGATCCAAGAGGAGTCGGTGAAAGACTCGAATTTGGCCACATTTGGCCCAAATTTCGACGTTTTGTATGGAAATTGAGCCAAAAACGGGGTTTTGTCGCCAAATCCGGTACTTGCCAGCCTCTCTGTTGACTGTCTTTGTCATATTCGTGCTCAGCCTGACAGGATACAACAAAATAGGGCCAAGGGATCCAAGAGGAGTCGGTGAAAGCCTCGAATTTGGCCACATTTGGCCCAAATTTCGACGTTTTGTATGGAAATTGAGCCAAAAACGGGGTTTTGTCGCCAAATCCGGTACTTGCCAGCCTCTCTGTTGACTGTCTTTGTCATATTCGTGCTCAGCCTGATAGGTTACAACAGAATATGTCCAAAGGCTCCAAGAAATCTCGGTGAAAGGCTCCAATTTGACGAAATAATCACAGAATTGACATTACAAGCAAATTCTAAGCATTTCTGTGCATTTGTCGCAAAATTCGGTACTTACCACTGAATTGCTTGATGCCCTTGGGCATTTTTTTGCTCAGCCTGACAGGATACAACAAAATATGGCCAAGGGATCCAAGAGGAGTCGGTGAAAGACTCGAATTTGGCCACATTTGGCCCAAATTTCGACGTTTTGTATGGAAATTGAGCCAAAAACGGGGTTTTGTCGCCAAATCCGGTACTTGCCAGCCTCTCTGTTGACTGTCTTTGTCATATTCGTGCTCAGCCTGACAGGATACAACAAAATAGGGCCAAGGGATCCAAGAGGAGTCGGTGAAAGCCTCGAATTTGGCCACATTTGGCCCAAATTTCGACGTTTTGTATGGAAATTGAGCCAAAAACGGGGTTTTGTCGCCAAATCCGGTACTTGCCAGCCTCTCTGTTGACTGTCTTTGTCATATTCGTGCTCAGCCTGATAGGTTACAACAGAATATGTCCAAAGGCTCCAAGAAATCTCGGTGAAAGGCTCCAATTTGACGAAATAATCACAGAATTGACATTACAAGCAAATTCTAAGCATTTCTGTGCATTTGTCGCAAAATTCGGTACTTACCACTGAATTGCTTGATGCCCTTGGGCATTTTTTTGCTCAGCCTGACAGGATACAACAAAATATGGCCAAGGGATCCAAGAGGAGTCGGTGAAAGACTCGAATTTGGCCACATTTGGCCCAAATTTCGACGTTTTGTATGGAAATTGAGCCAAAAACGGGGTTTTGTCGCCAAATCCGGTACTTGCCAGCCTCTCTGTTGACTGTCTTTGTCATATTCGTGCTCAGCCTGACAGGATACAACAAAATAGGGCCAAGGGATCCAAGAGGAGTCGGTGAAAGCCTCGAATTTGGCCACATTTGGCCCAAATTTCGACGTTTTGTATGGAAATTGAGCCAAAAACGGGGTTTTGTCGCCAAATCCGGTACTTGCCAGCCTCTCTGTTGACTGTCTTTGTCATATTCGTGCTCAGCCTGATAGGTTACAACAGAATATGTCCAAAGGCTCCAAGAAATCTCGGTGAAAGGCTCCAATTTGACGAAATAATCACAGAATTGACATTACAAGCAAATTCTAAGCATTTCTGTGCATTTGTCGCAAAATTCGGTACTTACCACTGAATTGCTTGATGCCCTTGGGCATTTTTTTGCTCAGCCTGACAGGATACAACAAAATATGGCCAAGGGATCCAAGAGGAGTCGGTGAAAGACATGAATTTGGCCACATTTGGCCCAAATTTCGACGTTTTGTATGGAAATTGAGCCAAAAACGGGGTTTTGTCGCCAAATCCGGTACTTGCCAGCCTCTCTGTTGACTGTCTTTGTCATATTCGTGCTCAGCCTGACAGGATACAACAAAATAGGGCCAAGGGATCCAAGAGGAGTCGGTGAAAGCCTCGAATTTGGCCACATTTGGCCCAAATTTCGACGTTTTGTATGGAAATTGAGCCAAAAACGGGGTTTTGTCGCCAAATCCGGTACTTGCCAGCCTCTCTGTTGACTGTCTTTGTCATATTCGTGCTCAGCCTGATAGGTTACAACAGAATATGTCCAAAGGCTCCAAGAAATCTCGGTGAAAGGCTCCAATTTGACGAAATAATCACAGAATTGACATTACAAGCAAATTCTAAGCATTTCTGTGCATTTGTCGCAAAATTCGGTACTTACCACTGAATTGCTTGATGCCCTTGGGCATTTTTTTGCTCAGCCTGACAGGATACAACAAAATATGGCCAAGGGATCCAAGAGGAGTCGGTGAAAGACTCGAATTTGGCCACATTTGGCCCAAATTTCGACGTTTTGTATGGAAATTGAGCCAAAAACGGGGTTTTGTCGCCAAATCCGCTACTTGCCAGCCTCTCTGTTGACTGTCTTTGTCATATTCGTGCTCAGCCTGACAGGATACAACAAAATAGGGCCAAGGGATCCAAGAGGAGTCGGTGAAAGCCTCGAATTTGGCCACATTTGGCCCAAATTTCGACGTTTTGTATGGAAATTGAGCCAAAAACGGGGTTTTGTCGCCAAATCCGGTACTTGCCAGCCTCTCTGTTGACTGTCTTTGTCATATTCGTGCTCAGCCTGATAGGTTACAACAGAATATGTCCAAAGGCTCCAAGAAATCTCGGTGAAAGGCTCCAATTTGACGAAATAATCACAGAATTGACATTACAAGCAAATTCTAAGCATTTCTGTGCATTTGTCGCAAAATTCGGTACTTACCACTGAATTGCTTGATGCCCTTGGGCATTTTTTTGCTCAGCCTGACAGGATACAACAAAATATGGCCAAGGGATCCAAGAGGAGTCGGTGAAAGACTCGAATTTGGCCACATTTGGCCCAAATTTCGACGTTTTGTATGGAAATTGAGCCAAAAACGGGGTTTTGTCGCCAAATCCGGTACTTGCCAGCCTCTCTGTTGACTGTCTTTGTCATATTCGTGCTCAGCCTGACAGGATACAACAAAATAGGGCCAAGGGATCCAAGAGGAGTCGGTGAAAGCCTCGAATTTGGCCACATTTGGCCCAAATTTCGACGTTTTGTATGGAAATTGAGCCAAAAACGGGGTTTTGTCGCCAAATCCGGTACTTGCCAGCCTCTCTGTTGACTGTCTTTGTCATATTCGTGCTCAGCCTGATAGGTTACAACAGAATATGTCCAAAGGCTCCAAGAAATCTCGGTGAAAGGCTCCAATTTGACGAAATAATCACAGAATTGACATTACAAGCAAATTCTAAGCATTTCTGTGCATTTGTCGCAAAATTCGGTACTTACCACTGAATTGCTTGATGCCCTTGGGCATTTTTTTGCTCAGCCTGACAGGATACAACAAAATATGGCCAAGGGATCCAAGAGGAGTCGGTGAAAGACTCGAATTTGGCCACATTTGGCCCAAATTTCGACGTTTTGTATGGAAATTGAGCCAAAAACGGGGTTTTGTCGCCAAATCCGGTACTTGCCAGCCTCTCTGTTGACTGTCTTTGTCATATTCGTGCTCAGCCTGACAGGATACAACAAAATAGGGCCAAGGGATCCAAGAGGAGTCGGTGAAAGCCTCGAATTTGGCCACATTTGGCCCAAATTTCGACGTTTTGTATGGAAATTGAGCCAAAAACGGGGTTTTGTCGCCAAATCCGGTACTTGCCAGCCTCTCTGTTGACTGTCTTTGTCATATTCGTGCTCAGCCTGATAGGTTACAACAGAATATGTCCAAAGGCTCCAAGAAATCTCGGTGAAAGGCTCCAATTTGACGAAATAATCACAGAATTGACATTACAAGCAAATTCTAAGCATTTCTGTGCATTTGTCGCAAAATTCGGTACTTACCACTGAATTGCTTGATGCCCTTGGGCATTTTTTTGCTCAGCCTGACAGGATACAACAAAATATGGCCAAGGGATCCAAGAGGAGTCGGTGAAAGACTCGAATTTGGCCACATTTGGCCCAAATTTCGACGTTTTGTATGGAAATTGAGCCAAAAACGGGGTTTTGTCGCCAAATCCGGTACTTGCCAGCCTCTCTGTTGACTGTCTTTGTCATATTCGTGCTCAGCCTGACAGGATACAACAAAATAGGGCCAAGGGATCCAAGAGGAGTCGGTGAAAGCCTCGAATTTGGCCACATTTGGCCCAAATTTCGACGTTTTGTATGGAAATTGAGCCAAAAACGGGGTTTTGTCGCCAAATCCGGTACTTGCCAGCCTCTCTGTTGACTGTCTTTGTCATATTCGTGCTCAGCCTGATAGGTTACAACAGAATATGTCCAAAGGCTCCAAGAAATCTCGGTGAAAGGCTCCAATTTGACGAAATAATCACAGAATTGACATTACAAGCAAATTCTAAGCATTTCTGTGCATTTGTCGCAAAATTCGGTACTTACCACTGAATTGCTTGATGCCCTTGGGCATTTTTTTGCTCAGCCTGACAGGATACAACAAAATATGGCCAAGGGATCCAAGAGGAGTCGGTGAAAGACTCGAATTTGGCCACATTTGGCCCAAATTTCGACGTTTTGTATGGAAATTGAGCCAAAAACGGGGTTTTGTCGCCAAATCCGGTACTTGCCAGCCTCTCTGTTGACTGTCTTTGTCATATTCGTGCTCAGCCTGACAGGATACAACAAAATAGGGCCAAGGGATCCAAGAGGAGTCGGTGAAAGCCTCGAATTTGGCCACATTTGGCCCAAATTTCGACGTTTTGTATGGAAATTGAGCCAAAAACGGGGTTTTGTCGCCAAATCCGGTACTTGCCAGCCTCTCTGTTGACTGTCTTTGTCATATTCGTGCTCAGCCTGATAGGTTACAACAGAATATGTCCAAAGGCTCCAAGAAATCTCGGTGAAAGGCTCCAATTTGACGAAATAATCACAGAATTGACATTACAAGCAAATTCTAAGCATTTCTGTGCATTTGTCGCAAAATTCGGTACTTACCACTGAATTGCTTGATGCCCTTGGGCATTTTTTTGCTCAGCCTGACAGGATACAACAAAATATGGCCAAGGGATCCAAGAGGAGTCGGTGAAAGACTCGAATTTGGCCACATTTGGCCCAAATTTCGACGTTTTGTATGGAAATTGAGCCAAAAACGGGGTTTTGTCGCCAAATCCGGTACTTGCCAGCCTCTCTGTTGACTGTCTTTGTCATATTCGTGCTCAGCCTGACAGGATACAACAAAATAGGGCCAAGGGATCCAAGTGGAGTTGGTGAAAGCCTCGAATTTGGCCACATTTGGCCCAAATTTCGACGTTTTGTATGGAAATTGAGCCAAAAACGGGGTTTTGTCGCCAAATCCGGTACTTGCCAGCCTCTCTGTTGACTGTCTTTGTCATATTCGTGCTCAGCCTGATAGGTTACAACAGAATATGTCCAAAGGCTCCAAGAAATCTCGGTGAAAGGCTCCAATTTGACGAAATAATCACAGAATTGACATTACAAGCAAATTCTAAGCATTTCTGTGCATTTGTCGCAAAATTCGGTACTTACCACTGAATTGCTTGATGCCCTTGGGCATTTTTTTGCTCAGCCTGACAGGATACAACAAAATATGGCCAAGGGATCCAAGAGGAGTCGGTGAAAGACTCGAATTTGGCCACATTTGGCCCAAATTTCGACGTTTTGTATGGAAATTGAGCCAAAAACGGGGTTTTGTCGCCAAATCCGGTACTTGCCAGCCTCTCTGTTGACTGTCTTTGTCATATTCGTGCTCAGCCTGACAGGATACAACAAAATAGGGCCAAGGGATCCAAGAGGAGTCGGTGAAAGCCTCGAATTTGGCCACATTTGGCCCAAATTTCGACGTTTTGTATGGAAATTGAGCCAAAAACGGGGTTTTGTCGCCAAATCCGGTACTTGCCAGCCTCTCTGTTGACTGTCTTTGTCATATTCGTGCTCAGCCTGACAGGATACAACAAAATAGGGCCAAGGGATCCAAGAGGAGTCGGTGAAAGCCTCGAATTTGGCCACATTTGGCCCAAATTTCGACGTTTTGTATGGAAATTGAGCCAAAAACGGGGTTTTGTCGCCAAATCCGGTACTTGCCAGCCTCTCTGTTGACTGTCTTTGTCATATTCGTGCTCAGCCTGATAGGTTACAACAGAATATGTCCAAAGGCTCCAAGAAATCTCGGTGAAAGGCTCCAATTTGACGAAATAATCACAGAATTGACATTACAAGCAAATTCTAAGCATTTCTGTGCATTTGTCGCAAAATTCGGTACTTACCACTGAATTGCTTGATGCCCTTGGGCATTTTTTTGCTCAGCCTGACAGGATACAACAAAATATGGCCAAGGGATCCAAGAGGAGTCGGTGAAAGACTCGAATTTGGCCACATTTGGCCCAAATTTCGACGTTTTGTATGGAAATTGAGCCAAAAACGGGGTTTTGTCGCCAAATCCGCTACTTGCCAGCCTCTCTGTTGACTGTCTTTGTCATATTCGTGCTCAGCCTGACAGGATACAACAAAATAGGGCCAAGGGATCCAAGAGGAGTCGGTGAAAGCCTCGAATTTGGCCACATTTGGCCCAAATTTCGACGTTTTGTATGGAAATTGAGCCAAAAACGGGGTTTTGTCGCCAAATCCGGTACTTGCCAGCCTCTCTGTTGATTGTCTTTGTCATATTCGTGCTCAGCCTGATAGGTTACAACAGAATATGTCCAAAGGCTCCAAGAAATCTCGGTGAAAGGCTCCAATTTGACGAAATAATCACAGAATTGACATTACAAGCAAATTCTAAGCATTTCTGTGCATTTGTCGCAAAATTCGGTACTTACCACTGAATTGCTTGATGCCCTTGGGCATTTTTTTGCTCAGCCTGACAGGATACAACAAAATATGGCCAAGGGATCCAAGAGGAGTCGGTGAAAGACTCGAATTTGGCCACATTTGGCCCAAATTTCGACGTTTTGTATGGAAATTGAGCCAAAAACGGGGTTTTGTCGCCAAATCCGGTACTTGCCAGCCTCTCTGTTGACTGTCTTTGTCATATTCGTGCTCAGCCTGACAGGATACAACAAAATAGGGCCAAGGGATCCAAGAGGAGTCGGTGAAAGCCTCGAATTTGGCCACATTTGGCCCAAATTTCGACGTTTTGTATGGAAATTGAGCCAAAAACGGGGTTTTGTCGCCAAATCCGGTACTTGCCAGCCTCTCTGTTGACTGTCTTTGTCATATTCGTGCTCAGCCTGATAGGTTACAACAGAATATGTCCAAAGGCTCCAAGAAATCTCGGTGAAAGGCTCCAATTTGACGAAATAATCACAGAATTGACATTACAAGCAAATTCTAAGCATTTCTGTGCATTTGTCGCAAAATTCGGTACTTACCACTGAATTGCTTGATGCCCTTGGGCATTTTTTTGCTCAGCCTGACAGGATACAACAAAATATGGCCAAGGGATCCAAGAGGAGTCGGTGAAAGACTCGAATTTGGCCACATTTGGCCCAAATTTCGACGTTTTGTATGGAAATTGAGCCAAAAACGGGGTTTTGTCGCCAAATCCGGTACTTGCCAGCCTCTCTGTTGACTGTCTTTGTCATATTCGTGCTCAGCCTGACAGGATACAACAAAATAGGGCCAAGGGATCCAAGAGGAGTCGGTGAAAGCCTCGAATTTGGCCACATTTGGCCCAAATTTCGACGTTTTGTATGGAAATTGAGCCAAAAACGGGGTTTTGTCGACAAATCCGGTACTTGCCAGCCTCTCTGTTGACTGTCTTTGTCATATTCGTGCTCAGCCTGATAGGTTACAACAGAATATGTCCAAAGGCTCCAAGAAATCTCGGTGAAAGGCTCCAATTTGACGAAATAATCACAGAATTGACATTACAAGCAAATTCTAAGCATTTCTGTGCATTTGTCGCAAAATTCGGTACTTACCACTGAATTGCTTGATGCCCTTGGGCATTTTTTTGCTCAGCCTGACAGGATACAACAAAATATGGCCAAGGGATCCAAGAGGAGTCGGTGAAAGACTCGAATTTGGCCACATTTGGCCCAAATTTCGACGTTTTGTATGGAAATTGAGCCAAAAACGGGGTTTTGTCGCCAAATCCGGTACTTGCCAGCCTCTCTGTTGACTGTCTTTGTCATATTCGTGCTCAGCCTGACAGGATACAACAAAATAGGGCCAAGGGATCCAAGAGGAGTTGGTGAAAGCCTCGAATTTGGCCACATTTGGCCCAAATTTCGACGTTTTGTATGGAAATTGAGCCAAAAACGGGGTTTTGTCGCCAAATCCGGTACTTGCCAGCCTCTCTGTTGACTGTCTTTGTCATATTCGTGCTCAGCCTGACAGGATACAACAAAATAGGGCCAAGGGATCCAAGAGGAGTCGGTGAAAGCCTCGAATTTGGCCACATTTGGCCCAAATTTCGACGTTTTGTATGGAAATTGAGCCAAAAACGGGGTTTTGTCGCCAAATCCGCTACTTGCCAGCCTCTCTGTTGACTGTCTTTGTCATATTCGTGCTCAGCCTGATAGGTTACAACAGAATATGTCCAAAGGCTCCAAGAAATCTCGGTGAAAGGCTCCAATTTGACGAAATAATCACAGAATTGACATTACAAGCAAATTCTAAGCATTTCTGTGCATTTGTCGCAAAATTCGGTACTTACCACTGAATTGCTTGATGCCCTTGGGCATTTTTTTGCTCAGCCTGACAGGATACAACAAAATATGGCCAAGGGATCCAAGAGGAGTCGGTGAAAGACTCGAATTTGGCCACATTTGGCCCAAATTTCGACGTTTTGTATGGAAATTGAGCCAAAAACGGGGTTTTGTCGCCAAATCCGGTACTTGCCAGCCTCTCTGTTGACTGTCTTTGTCATATTCGTGCTCAGCCTGACAGGATACAACAAAATAGGGCCAAGGGATCCAAGAGGAGTCGGTGAAAGCCTCGAATTTGGCCACATTTGGCCCAAATTTCGACGTTTTGTATGGAAATTGAGCCAAAAACGGGGTTTTGTCGCCAAATCCGGTACTTGCCAGCCTCTCTGTTGACTGTCTTTGTCATATTCGTGCTCAGCCTGATAGGTTACAACAGAATATGTCCAAAGGCTCCAAGAAATCTCGGTGAAAGGCTCCAATTTGACGAAATAATCACAGAATTGACATTACAAGCAAATTCTAAGCATTTCTGTGCATTTGTCGCAAAATTCGGTACTTACCACTGAATTGCTTGATGCCCTTGGGCATTTTTTTGCTCAGCCTGACAGGATACAACAAAATATGGCCAAGGGATCCAAGAGGAGTCGGTGAAAGACTCGAATTTGGCCACATTTGGCCCAAATTTCGACGTTTTGTATGGAAATTGAGCCAAAAACGGGGTTTTGTCGCCAAATCCGGTACTTGCCAGCCTCTCTGTTGACTGTCTTTGTCATATTCGTGCTCAGCCTGACAGGATACAACAAAATAGGGCCAAGGGATCCAAGAGGAGTCGGTGAAAGCCTCGAATTTGGCCACATTTGGCCCAAATTTCGACGTTTTGTATGGAAATTGAGCCAAAAACGGGGTTTTGTCGCCAAATCCGGTACTTGCCAGCCTCTCTGTTGACTGTCTTTGTCATATTCGTGCTCAGCCTGATAGGTTACAACAGAATATGTCCAAAGGCTCCAAGAAATCTCGGTGAAAGGCTCCAATTTGACGAAATAATCACAGAATTGACATTACAAGCAAATTCTAAGCATTTCTGTGCATTTGTCGCAAAATTCGGTACTTACCACTGAATTGCTTGATGCCCTTGGGCATTTTTTTGCTCAGCCTGACAGGATACAACAAAATATGGCCAAGGGATCCAAGAGGAGTCGGTGAAAGACTCGAATTTGGCCACATTTGGCCCAAATTTCGACGTTTTGTATGGAAATTGAGCCAAAAACGGGGTTTTGTCGCCAAATCCGGTACTTGCCAGCCTCTCTGTTGACTGTCTTTGTCATATTCGTGCTCAGCCTGACAGGATACAACAAAATAGGGCCAAGGGATCCAAGAGGAGTCGGTGAAAGCCTCGAATTTGGCCACATTTGGCCCAAATTTCGACGTTTTGTATGGAAATTGAGCCAAAAACGGGGTTTTGTCGCCAAATCCGGTACTTGCCAGCCTCTCTGTTGACTGTCTTTGTCATATTCGTGCTCAGCCTGATAGGTTACAACAGAATATGTCCAAAGGCTCCAAGAAATCTCGGTGAAAGGCTCCAATTTGACGAAATAATCACAGAATTGACATTACAAGCAAATTCTAAGCATTTCTGTGCATTTGTCGCAAAATTCGGTACTTACCACTGAATTGCTTGATGCCCTTGGGCATTTTTTTGCTCAGCCTGACAGGATACAACAAAATATGGCCAAGGGATCCAAGAGGAGTCGGTGAAAGACTCGAATTTGGCCACATTTGGCCCAAATTTCGACGTTTTGTATGGAAATTGAGCCAAAAACGGGGTTTTGTCGCCAAATCCGCTACTTGCCAGCCTCTCTGTTGACTGTCTTTGTCATATTCGTGCTCAGCCTGACAGGATACAACAAAATAGGGCCAAGGGATCCAAGAGGAGTCGGTGAAAGCCTCGAATTTGGCCACATTTGGCCCAAATTTCGACGTTTTGTATGGAAATTGAGCCAAAAACGGGGTTTTGTCGCCAAATCCGGTACTTGCCAGCCTCTCTGTTGACTGTCTTTGTCATATTCGTGCTCAGCCTGATAGGTTACAACAGAATATGTCCAAAGGCTCCAAGAAATCTCGGTGAAAGGCTCCAATTTGACGAAATAATCACAGAATTGACATTACAAGCAAATTCTAAGCATTTCTGTGCATTTGTCGCAAAATTCGGTACTTACCACTGAATTGCTTGATGCCCTTGGGCATTTTTTTGCTCAGCCTGACAGGATACAACAAAATATGGCCAAGGGATCCAAGAGGAGTCGGTGAAAGACTCGAATTTGGCCACATTTGGCCCAAATTTCGACGTTTTGTATGGAAATTGAGCCAAAAACGGGGTTTTGTCGCCAAATCCGGTACTTGCCAGCCTCTCTGTTGACTGTCTTTGTCATATTCGTGCTCAGCCTGACAGGATACAACAAAATAGGGCCAAGGGATCCAAGAGGAGTCGGTGAAAGCCTCGAATTTGGCCACATTTGGCCCAAATTTCGACGTTTTGTATGGAAATTGAGCCAAAAACGGGGTTTTGTCGCCAACTCCGGTACTTGCCAGCCTCTCTGTTGACTGTCTTTGTCATATTCGTGCTCAGCCTGATAGGTTACAACAGAATATGTCCAAAGGCTCCAAGAAATCTCGGTGAAAGGCTCCAATTTGACGAAATAATCACAGAATTGACATTACAAGCAAATTCTAAGCATTTCTGTGCATTTGTCGCAAAATTCGGTACTTACCACTGAATTGCTTGATGCCCTTGGGCATTTTTTTGCTCAGCCTGACAGGATACAACAAAATATGGCCAAGGGATCCAAGAGGAGTCGGTGAAAGACTCGAATTTGGCCACATTTGGCCCAAATTTCGACGTTTTGTATGGAAATTGAGCCAAAAACGGGGTTTTGTCGCCAAATCCGGTACTTGCCAGCCTCTCTGTTGACTGTCTTTGTCATATTCGTGCTCAGCCTGACAGGATACAACAAAATAGGGCCAAGGGATCCAAGAGGAGTCGGTGAAAGCCTCGAATTTGGCCACATTTGGCCCAAATTTCGACGTTTTGTATGGAAATTGAGCCAAAAACGGGGTTTTGTCGCCAAATCCGGTACTTGCCAGCCTCTCTGTTGACTGTCTTTGTCATATTCGTGCTCAGCCTGATAGGTTACAACAGAATATGTCCAAAGGCTCCAAGAAATCTCGGTGAAAGGCTCCAATTTGACGAAATAATCACAGAATTGACATTACAAGCAAATTCTAAGCATTTCTGTGCATTTGTCGCAAAATTCGGTACTTACCACTGAATTGCTTGATGCCCTTGGGCATTTTTTTGCTCAGCCTGACAGGATACAACAAAATATGGCCAAGGGATCCAAGAGGAGTCGGTGAAAGACTCGAATTTGGCCACATTTGGCCCAAATTTCGACGTTTTGTATGGAAATTGAGCCAAAAACGGGGTTTTGTCGCCAAATCCGGTACTTGCCAGCCTCTCTGTTGACTGTCTTTGTCATATTCGTGCTCAGCCTGACAGGATACAACAAAATAGGGCCAAGGGATCCAAGAGGAGTCGGTGAAAGCCTCGAATTTGGCCACATTTGGCCCAAATTTCGACGTTTTGTATGGAAATTGAGCCAAAAACGGGGTTTTGTCGCCAAAGCCGGTACTTGCCAGCCTCTCTGTTGACTGTCTTTGTCATATTCGTGCTCAGCCTGATAGGTTACAACAGAATATGTCCAAAGGCTCCAAGAAATCTCGGTGAAAGGCTCCAATTTGACGAAATAATCACAGAATTGACATTACAAGCAAATTCTAAGCATTTCTGTGCATTTGTCGCAAAATTCGGTACTTACCACTGAATTGCTTGATGCCCTTGGGCATTTTTTTGCTCAGCCTGACAGGATACAACAAAATATGGCCAAGGGATCCAAGAGGAGTCGGTGAAAGACTCGAATTTGGCCACATTTGGCCCAAATTTCGACGTTTTGTATGGAAATTGAGCCAAAAACGGGGTTTTGTCGCCAAATCCGGTACTTGCCAGCCTCTCTGTTGACTGTCTTTGTCATATTCGTGCTCAGCCTGACAGGATACAACAAAATAGGGCCAAGGGATCCAAGAGGAGTCGGTGAAAGCCTCGAATTTGGCCACATTTGGCCCAAATTTCGACGTTTTGTATGGAAATTGAGCCAAAAACGGGGTTTTGTCGCCAAATCCGGTACTTGCCAGCCTCTCTGTTGACTGTCTTTGTCATATTCGTGCTCAGCCTGATAGGTTACAACAGAATATGTCCAAAGGCTCCAAGAAATCTCGGTGAAAGGCTCCAATTTGACGAAATAATCACAGAATTGACATTACAAGCAAATTCTAAGCATTTCTGTGCATTTGTCGCAAAATTCGGTACTTACCACTGAATTGCTTGATGCCCTTGGGCATTTTTTTGCTCAGCCTGACAGGATACAACAAAATATGGCCAAGGGATCCAAGAGGAGTCGGTGAAAGACTCGAATTTGGCCACATTTGGCCCAAATTTCGACGTTTTGTATGGAAATTGAGCCAAAAACGGGGTTTTGTCGCCAAATCCGGTACTTGCCAGCCTCTCTGTTGACTGTCTTTGTCATATTCGTGCTCAGCCTGACAGGATACAACAAAATAGGGCCAAGGGATCCAAGAGGAGTCGGTGAAAGCCTCGAATTTGGCCACATTTGGCCCAAATTTCGACGTTTTGTATGGAAATTGAGCCAAAAACGGGGTTTTGTCGCCAAATCCGGTACTTGCCAGCCTCTCTGTTGACTGTCTTTGTCATATTCGTGCTCAGCCTGATAGGTTACAACAGAATATGTCCAAAGGCTCCAAGAAATCTCGGTGAAAGGCTCCAATTTGACGAAATAATCACAGAATTGACATTACAAGCAAATTCTAAGCATTTCTGTGCATTTGTCGCAAAATTCGGTACTTACCACTGAATTGCTTGATGCCCTTGGGCATTTTTTTGCTCAGCCTGACAGGATACAACAAAATATGGCCAAGGGATCCAAGAGGAGTCGGTGAAAGACTCGAATTTGGCCACATTTGGCCCAAATTTCGACGTTTTGTATGGAAATTGAGCCAAAAACGGGGTTTTGTCGCCAAATCCGGTACTTGCCAGCCTCTCTGTTGACTGTCTTTGTCATATTCGTGCTCAGCCTGACAGGATACAACAGAATATGTCCAAAGGCTCCAAGAAATCTCGGTGAAAGGCTCCAATTTGACGAAATAATCACAGAATTGACATTACAAGCAAATTCTAAGCATTTCTGTGCATTTGTCGCAAAATTCGGTACTTACCACTGAATTGCTTGATGCCCTTGGGCATTTTTTTGCTCAGCCTGACAGGATACAACAAAATATGGCCAAGGGATCCAAGAGGAGTCGGTGAAAGACTCGAATTTGGCCACATTTGGCCCAAATTTCGACGTTTTGTATGGAAATTGAGCCAAAAACGGGGTTTTGTCGCCAAATCCGGTACTTGCCAGCCTCTCTGTTGACTGTCTTTGTCATATTCGTGCTCAGCCTGACAGGATACAACAAAATAGGGCCAAGGGATCCAAGAGGAGTCGGTGAAAGCCTCGAATTTGGCCACATTTGGCCCAAATTTCGACGTTTTGTATGGAAATTGAGCCAAAAACGGGGTTTTGTCGCCAAATCCGGTACTTGCCAGCCTCTCTGTTGACTGTCTTTGTCATATTCGTGCTCAGCCTGATAGGTTACAACAGAATATGTCCAAAGGCTCCAAGAAATCTCGGTGAAAGGCTCCAATTTGACGAAATAATCACAGAATTGACATTACAAGCAAATTCTAAGCATTTCTGTGCATTTGTCGCAAAATTCGGTACTTACCACTGAATTGCTTGATGCCCTTGGGCATTTTTTTGCTCAGCCTGACAGGATACAACAAAATATGGCCAAGGGATCCAAGAGGAGTCGGTGAAAGACTCGAATTTGGCCACATTTGGCCCAAATTTCGACGTTTTGTATGGAAATTGAGCCAAAAACGGGGTTTTGTCGCCAAATCCGGTACTTGCCAGCCTCTCTGTTGACTGTCTTTGTCATATTCGTGCTCAGCCTGACAGGATACAACAAAATAGGGCCAAGGGATCCAAGAGGAGTCGGTGAAAGCCTCGAATTTGGCCACATTTGGCCCAAATTTCGACGTTTTGTATGGAAATTGAGCCAAAAACGGGGTTTTGTCGCCAAATCCGGTACTTGCCAGCCTCTCTGTTGACTGTCTTTGTCATATTCGTGCTCAGCCTGATAGGTTACAACAGAATATGTCCAAAGGCTCCAAGAAATCTCGGTGAAAGGCTCCAATTTGACGAAATAATCACAGAATTGACATTACAAGCAAATTCTAAGCATTTCTGTGCATTTGTCGCAAAATTCGGTACTTACCACTGAATTGCTTGATGCCCTTGGGCATTTTTTTGCTCAGCCTGACAGGATACAACAAAATATGGCCAAGGGATCCAAGAGGAGTCGGTGAAAGACTCGAATTTGGCCACATTTGGCCCAAATTTCGACGTTTTGTATGGAAATTGAGCCAAAAACGGGGTTTTGTCGCCAAATCCGGTACTTGCCAGCCTCTCTGTTGACTGTCTTTGTCATATTCGTGCTCAGCCTGACAGGATACAACAAAATAGGGCCAAGGGATCCAAGAGGAGTCGGTGAAAGCCTCGAATTTGGCCACATTTGGCCCAAATTTCGACGTTTTGTATGGAAATTGAGCCAAAAACGGGGTTTTGTCGCCAAATCCGGTACTTGCCAGCCTCTCTGTTGACTGTCTTTGTCATATTCGTGCTCAGCCTGATAGGTTACAACAGAATATGTCCAAAGGCTCCAAGAAATCTCGGTGAAAGGCTCCAATTTGACGAAATAATCACAGAATTGACATTACAAGCAAATTCTAAGCATTTCTGTGCATTTGTCGCAAAATTCGGTACTTACCACTGAATTGCTTGATGCCCTTGGGCATTTTTTTGCTCAGCCTGACAGGATACAACAAAATATGGCCAAGGGATCCAAGAGGAGTCGGTGAAAGACTCGAATTTGGCCACATTTGGCCCAAATTTCGACGTTTTGTATGGAAATTGAGCCAAAAACGGGGTTTTGTCGCCAAATCCGGTACTTGCCAGCCTCTCTGTTGACTGTCTTTGTCATATTCGTGCTCAGCCTGACAGGATACAACAAAATAGGGCCAAGGGATCCAAGAGGAGTCGGTGAAAGCCTCGAATTTGGCCACATTTGGCCCAAATTTCGACGTTTTGTATGGAAATTGAGCCAAAAACGGGGTTTTGTCGCCAAATCCGGTACTTGCCAGCCTCTCTGTTGACTGTCTTTGTCATATTCGTGCTCAGCCTGATAGGTTACAACAGAATATGTCCAAAGGCTCCAAGAAATCTCGGTGAAAGGCTCCAATTTGACGAAATAATCACAGAATTGACATTACAAGCAAATTCTAAGCATTTCTGTGCATTTGTCGCAAAATTCGGTACTTACCACTGAATTGCTTGATGCCCTTGGGCATTTTTTTGCTCAGCCTGACAGGATACAACAAAATATGGCCAAGGGATCCAAGAGGAGTCGGTGAAAGACTCGAATTTGGCCACATTTGGCCCAAATTTCGACGTTTTGTATGGAAATTGAGCCAAAAACGGGGTTTTGTCGCCAAATCCGGTACTTGCCAGCCTCTCTGTTGACTGTCTTTGTCATATTCGTGCTCAGCCTGACAGGATACAACAAAATAGGGCCAAGGGATCCAAGAGGAGTCGGTGAAAGCCTCGAATTTGGCCACATTTGGCCCAAATTTCGACGTTTTGTATGGAAATTGAGCCAAAAACGGGGTTTTGTCGCCAAATCCGGTACTTGCCAGCCTCTCTGTTGACTGTCTTTGTCATATTCGTGCTCAGCCTGATAGGTTACAACAGAATATGTCCAAAGGCTCCAAGAAATCTCGGTGAAAGGCTCCAATTTGACGAAATAATCACAGAATTGACATTACAAGCAAATTCTAAGCATTTCTGTGCATTTGTCGCAAAATTCGGTACTTACCACTGAATTGCTTGATGCCCTTGGGCATTTTTTTGCTCAGCCTGACAGGATACAACAAAATATGGCCAAGGGATCCAAGAGGAGTCGGTGAAAGACTCGAATTTGGCCACATTTGGCCCAAATTTCGACGTTTTGTATGGAAATTGAGCCAAAAACGGGGTTTTGTCGCCAAATCCGGTACTTGCCAGCCTCTCTGTTGACTGTCTTTGTCATATTCGTGCTCAGCCTGACAGGATACAACAAAATAGGGCCAAGGGATCCAAGAGGAGTCGGTGAAAGCCTCGAATTTGGCCACATTTGGCCCAAATTTCGACGTTTTGTATGGAAATTGAGCCAAAAACGGGGTTTTGTCGCCAAATCCGCTACTTGCCAGCCTCTCTGTTGACTGTCTTTGTCATATTCGTGCTCAGCCTGATAGGTTACAACAGAATATGTCCAAAGGCTCCAAGAAATCTCGGTGAAAGGCTCCAATTTGACGAAATAATCACAGAATTGACATTACAAGCAAATTCTAAGCATTTCTGTGCATTTGTCGCAAAATTCGGTACTTACCACTGAATTGCTTGATGCCCTTGGGCATTTTTTTGCTCAGCCTGACAGGATACAACAAAATATGGCCAAGGGATCCAAGAGGAGTCGGTGAAAGACTCGAATTTGGCCACATTTGGCCCAAATTTCGACGTTTTGTATGGAAATTGAGCCAAAAACGGGGTTTTGTCGCCAAATCCGGTACTTGCCAGCCTCTCTGTTGACTGTCTTTGTCATATTCGTGCTCAGCCTGACAGGATACAACAAAATAGGGCCAAGGGATCCAAGAGGAGTCGGTGAAAGCCTCGAATTTGGCCACATTTGGCCCAAATTTCGACGTTTTGTATGGAAATTGAGCCAAAAACGGGGTTTTGTCGCCAAATCCGGTACTTGCCAGCCTCTCTGTTGACTGTCTTTGTCATATTCGTGCTCAGCCTGATAGGTTACAACAGAATATGTCCAAAGGCTCCAAGAAATCTCGGTGAAAGGCTCCAATTTGACGAAATAATCACAGAATTGACATTACAAGCAAATTCTAAGCATTTCTGTGCATTTGTCGCAAAATTCGGTACTTACCACTGAATTGCTTGATGCCCTTGGGCATTTTTTTGCTCAGCCTGACAGGATACAACAAAATATGGCCAAGGGATCCAAGAGGAGTCGGTGAAAGACTCGAATTTGGCCACATTTGGCCCAAATTTCGACGTTTTGTATGGAAATTGAGCCAAAAACGGGGTTTTGTCGCCAAATCCGGTACTTGCCAGCCTCTCTGTTGACTGTCTTTGTCATATTCGTGCTCAGCCTGACAGGATACAACAAAATAGGGCCAAGGGATCCAAGAGGAGTCGGTGAAAGCCTCGAATTTGGCCACATTTGGCCCAAATTTCGACGTTTTGTATGGAAATTGAGCCAAAAACGGGGTTTTGTCGCCAAATCCGGTACTTGCCAGCCTCTCTGTTGACTGTCTTTGTCATATTCGTGCTCAGCCTGATAGGTTACAACAGAATATGTCCAAAGGCTCCAAGAAATCTCGGTGAAAGGCTCCAATTTGACGAAATAATCACAGAATTGACATTACAAGCAAATTCTAAGCATTTCTGTGCATTTGTCGCAAAATTCGGTACTTACCACTGAATTGCTTGATGCCCTTGGGCATTTTTTTGCTCAGCCTGACAGGATACAACAAAATATGGCCAAGGGATCCAAGAGGAGTCGGTGAAAGACTCGAATTTGGCCACATTTGGCCCAAATTTCGACGTTTTGTATGGAAATTGAGCCAAAAACGGGGTTTTGTCGCCAAATCCGGTACTTGCCAGCCTCTCTGTTGACTGTCTTTGTCATATTCGTGCTCAGCCTGACAGGATACAACAAAATAGGGCCAAGGGATCCAAGAGGAGTCGGTGAAAGCCTCGAATTTGGCCACATTTGGCCCAAATTTCGACGTTTTGTATGGAAATTGAGCCAAAAACGGGGTTTTGTCGCCAAATCCGGTACTTGCCAGCCTCTCTGTTGACTGTCTTTGTCATATTCGTGCTCAGCCTGATAGGTTACAACAGAATATGTCCAAAGGCTCCAAGAAATCTCGGTGAAAGGCTCCAATTTGACGAAATAATCACAGAATTGACATTACAAGCAAATTCTAAGCATTTCTGTGCATTTGTCGCAAAATTCGGTACTTACCACTGAATTGCTTGATGCCCTTGGGCATTTTTTTGCTCAGCCTGACAGGATACAACAAAATATGGCCAAGGGATCCAAGAGGAGTCGGTGAAAGACTCGAATTTGGCCACATTTGGCCCAAATTTCGACGTTTTGTATGGAAATTGAGCCAAAAACGGGGTTTTGTCGCCAAATCCGGTACTTGCCAGCCTCTCTGTTGACTGTCTTTGTCATATTCGTGCTCAGCCTGACAGGATACAACAAAATAGGGCCAAGGGATCCAAGAGGAGTCGGTGAAAGCCTCGAATTTGGCCACATTTGGCCCAAATTTCGACGTTTTGTATGGAAATTGAGCCAAAAACGGGGTTTTGTCGCCAAATCCGGTACTTGCCAGCCTCTCTGTTGACTGTCTTTGTCATATTCGTGCTCAGCCTGATAGGTTACAACAGAATATGTCCAAAGGCTCCAAGAAATCTCGGTGAAAGGCTCCAATTTGACGAAATAATCACAGAATTGACATTACAAGCAAATTCTAAGCATTTCTGTGCATTTGTCGCAAAATTCGGTACTTACCACTGAATTGCTTGATGCCCTTGGGCATTTTTTTGCTCAGCCTGACAGGATACAACAAAATATGGCCAAGGGATCCAAGAGGAGTCGGTGAAAGACTCGAATTTGGCCACATTTGGCCCAAATTTCGACGTTTTGTATGGAAATTGAGCCAAAAACGGGGTTTTGTCGCCAAATCCGGTACTTGCCAGCCTCTCTGTTGACTGTCTTTGTCATATTCGTGCTCAGCCTGACAGGATACAACAAAATAGGGCCAAGGGATCCAAGAGGAGTCGGTGAAAGCCTCGAATTTGGCCACATTTGGCCCAAATTTCGACGTTTTGTATGGAAATTGAGCCAAAAACGGGGTTTTGTCGCCAAATCCGGTACTTGCCAGCCTCTCTGTTGACTGTCTTTGTCATATTCGTGCTCAGCCTGATAGGTTACAACAGAATATGTCCAAAGGCTCCAAGAAATCTCGGTGAAAGGCTCCAATTTGACGAAATAATCACAGAATTGACATTACAAGCAAATTCTAAGCATTTCTGTGCATTTGTCGCAAAATTCGGTACTTACCACTGAATTGCTTGATGCCCTTGGGCATTTTTTTGCTCAGCCTGACAGGATACAACAAAATATGGCCAAGGGATCCAAGAGGAGTCGGTGAAAGACTCGAATTTGGCCACATTTGGCCCAAATTTCGACGTTTTGTATGGAAATTGAGCCAAAAACGGGGTTTTGTCGCCAAATCCGGTACTTGCCAGCCTCTCTGTTGACTGTCTTTGTCATATTCGTGCTCAGCCTGACAGGATACAACAAAATAGGGCCAAGGGATCCAAGAGGAGTCGGTGAAAGCCTCGAATTTGGCCACATTTGGCCCAAATTTCGACGTTTTGTATGGAAATTGAGCCAAAAACGGGGTTTTGTCGCCAAATCCGGTACTTGCCAGCCTCTCTGTTGACTGTCTTTGTCATATTCGTGCTCAGCCTGATAGGTTACAACAGAATATGTCCAAAGGCTCCAAGAAATCTCGGTGAAAGGCTCCAATTTGACGAAATAATCACAGAATTGACATTACAAGCAAATTCTAAGCATTTCTGTGCATTTGTCGCAAAATTCGGTACTTACCACTGAATTGCTTGATGCCCTTGGGCATTTTTTTGCTCAGCCTGACAGGATACAACAAAATATGGCCAAGGGATCCAAGAGGAGTCGGTGAAAGACTCGAATTTGGCCACATTTGGCCCAAATTTCGACGTTTTGTATGGAAATTGAGCCAAAAACGGGGTTTTGTCGCCAAATCCGGTACTTGCCAGCCTCTCTGTTGACTGTCTTTGTCATATTCTTTCTCAGCCTGACAGGATACAACAAAATAGGGCCAAGGGATCCAAGAGGAGTCGGTGAAAGCCTCGAATTTGGCCACATTTGGCCCAAATTTCGACGTTTTGTATGGAAATTGAGCCAAAAACGGGGTTTTGTCGCCAAATCCGGTACTTGCCAGCCTCTCTGTTGACTGTCTTTGTCATATTCGTGCTCAGCCTGATAGGTTACAACAGAATATGTCCAAAGGCTCCAAGAAATCTCGGTGAAAGGCTCCAATTTGACGAAATAATCACAGAATTGACATTACAAGCAAATTCTAAGCATTTCTGTGCATTTGTCGCAAAATTCGGTACTTACCACTGAATTGCTTGATGCCCTTGGGCATTTTTTTGCTCAGCCTGACAGGATACAACAAAATATGGCCAAGGGATCCAAGAGGAGTCGGTGAAAGACTCGAATTTGGCCACATTTGGCCCAAATTTCGACGTTTTGTATGGAAATTGAGCCAAAAACGGGGTTTTGTCGCCAAATCCGGTACTTGCCAGCCTCTCTGTTGACTGTCTTTGTCATATTCGTGCTCAGCCTGACAGGATACAACAAAATAGGGCCAAGGGATCCAAGAGGAGTCGGTGAAAGCCTCGAATTTGGCCACATTTGGCCCAAATTTCGACGTTTTGTATGGAAATTGAGCCAAAAACGGGGTTTTGTCGCCAAATCCGGTACTTGCCAGCCTCTCTGTTGACTGTCTTTGTCATATTCGTGCTCAGCCTGATAGGTTACAACAGAATATGTCCAAAGGCTCCAAGAAATCTCGGTGAAAGGCTCCAATTTGACGAAATAATCACAGAATTGACATTACAAGCAAATTCTAAGCATTTCTGTGCATTTGTCGCAAAATTCGGTACTTACCACTGAATTGCTTGATGCCCTTGGGCATTTTTTTGCTCAGCCTGACAGGATACAACAAAATATGGCCAAGGGATCCAAGAGGAGTCGGTGAAAGACTCGAATTTGGCCACATTTGGCCCAAATTTCGACGTTTTGTATGGAAATTGAGCCAAAAACGGGGTTTTGTCGCCAAATCCGGTACTTGCCAGCCTCTCTGTTGACTGTCTTTGTCATATTCGTGCTCAGCCTGACAGGATACAACAAAATAGGGCCAAGGGATCCAAGAGGAGTCGGTGAAAGCCTCGAATTTGGCCACATTTGGCCCAAATTTCGACGTTTTGTATGGAAATTGAGCCAAAAACGGGGTTTTGTCGCCAAATCCGGTACTTGCCAGCCTCTCTGTTGACTGTCTTTGTCATATTCGTGCTCAGCCTGATAGGTTACAACAGAATATGTCCAAAGGCTCCAAGAAATCTCGGTGAAAGGCTCCAATTTGACGAAATAATCACAGAATTGACATTACAAGCAAATTCTAAGCATTTCTGTGCATTTGTCGCAAAATTCGGTACTTACCACTGAATTGCTTGATGCCCTTGGGCATTTTTTTGCTCAGCCTGACAGGATACAACAAAATATGGCCAAGGGATCCAAGAGGAGTCGGTGAAAGACTCGAATTTGGCCACATTTGGCCCAAATTTCGACGTTTTGTATGGAAATTGAGCCAAAAACGGGGTTTTGTCGCCAAATCCGGTACTTGCCAGCCTCTCTGTTGACTGTCTTTGTCATATTCGTGCTCAGCCTGACAGGATACAACAAAATAGGGCCAAGGGATCCAAGAGGAGTCGGTGAAAGCCTCGAATTTGGCCACATTTGGCCCAAATTTCGACGTTTTGTATGGAAATTGAGCCAAAAACGGGGTTTTGTCGCCAAAGCCGGTACTTGCCAGCCTCTCTGTTGACTGTCTTTGTCATATTCGTGCTCAGCCTGATAGGTTACAACAGAATATGTCCAAAGGCTCCAAGAAATCTCGGTGAAAGGCTCCAATTTGACGAAATAATCACAGAATTGACATTACAAGCAAATTCTAAGCATTTCTGTGCATTTGTCGCAAAATTCGGTACTTACCACTGAATTGCTTGATGCCCTTGGGCATTTTTTTGCTCAGCCTGACAGGATACAACAAAATATGGCCAAGGGATCCAAGAGGAGTCGGTGAAAGACTCGAATTTGGCCACATTTGGCCCAAATTTCGACGTTTTGTATGGAAATTGAGCCAAAAACGGGGTTTTGTCGCCAAATCCGGTACTTGCCAGCCTCTCTGTTGACTGTCTTTGTCATATTCGTGCTCAGCCTGACAGGATACAACAAAATAGGGCCAAGGGATCCAAGAGGAGTCGGTGAAAGCCTCGAATTTGGCCACATTTGGCCCAAATTTCGACGTTTTGTATGGAAATTGAGCCAAAAACGGGGTTTTGTCGCCAAATCCGGTACTTGCCAGCCTCTCTGTTGACTGTCTTTGTCATATTCGTGCTCAGCCTGATAGGTTACAACAGAATATGTCCAAAGGCTCCAAGAAATCTCGGTGAAAGGCTCCAATTTGACGAAATAATCACAGAATTGACATTACAAGCAAATTCTAAGCATTTCTGTGCATTTGTCGCAAAATTCGGTACTTACCACTGAATTGCTTGATGCCCTTGGGCATTTTTTTGCTCAGCCTGACAGGATACAACAAAATATGGCCAAGGGATCCAAGAGGAGTCGGTGAAAGACTCGAATTTGGCCACATTTGGCCCAAATTTCGACGTTTTGTATGGAAATTGAGCCAAAAACGGGGTTTTGTCGCCAAATCCGGTACTTGCCAGCCTCTCTGTTGACTGTCTTTGTCATATTCGTGCTCAGCCTGACAGGATACAACAAAATAGGGCCAAGGGATCCAAGAGGAGTCGGTGAAAGCCTCGAATTTGGCCACATTTGGCCCAAATTTCGACGTTTTGTATGGAAATTGAGCCAAAAACGGGGTTTTGTCGCCAAATCCGGTACTTGCCAGCCTCTCTGTTGACTGTCTTTGTCATATTCGTGCTCAGCCTGATAGGTTACAACAGAATATGTCCAAAGGCTCCAAGAAATCTCGGTGAAAGGCTCCAATTTGACGAAATAATCACAGAATTGACATTACAAGCAAATTCTAAGCATTTCTGTGCATTTGTCGCAAAATTCGGTACTTACCACTGAATTGCTTGATGCCCTTGGGCATTTTTTTGCTCAGCCTGACAGGATACAACAAAATATGGCCAAGGGATCCAAGAGGAGTCGGTGAAAGACTCGAATTTGGCCACATTTGGCCCAAATTTCGACGTTTTGTATGGAAATTGAGCCAAAAACGGGGTTTTGTCGCCAAATCCGGTACTTGCCAGCCTCTCTGTTGACTGTCTTTGTCATATTCGTGCTCAGCCTGACAGGATACAACAAAATAGGGCCAAGGGATCCAAGAGGAGTCGGTGAAAGCCTCGAATTTGGCCACATTTGGCCCAAATTTCGACGTTTTGTATGGAAATTGAGCCAAAAACGGGGTTTTGTCGCCAAATCCGGTACTTGCCAGCCTCTCTGTTGACTGTCTTTGTCATATTCGTGCTCAGCCTGATAGGTTACAACAGAATATGTCCAAAGGCTCCAAGAAATCTCGGTGAAAGGCTCCAATTTGACGAAATAATCACAGAATTGACATTACAAGCAAATTCTAAGCATTTCTGTGCATTTGTCGCAAAATTCGGTACTTACCACTGAATTGCTTGATGCCCTTGGGCATTTTTTTGCTCAGCCTGACAGGATACAACAAAATATGGCCAAGGGATCCAAGAGGAGTCGGTGAAAGACTCGAATTTGGCCACATTTGGCCCAAATTTCGACGTTTTGTATGGAAATTGAGCCAAAAACGGGGTTTTGTCGCCAAATCCGGTACTTGCCAGCCTCTCTGTTGACTGTCTTTGTCATATTCGTGCTCAGCCTGACAGGATACAACAAAATAGGGCCAAGGGATCCAAGAGGAGTCGGTGAAAGCCTCGAATTTGGCCACATTTGGCCCAAATTTCGACGTTTTGTATGGAAATTGAGCCAAAAACGGGGTTTTGTCGCCAAATCCGGTACTTGCCAGCCTCTCTGTTGACTGTCTTTGTCATATTCGTGCTCAGCCTGATAGGTTACAACAGAATATGTCCAAAGGCTCCAAGAAATCTCGGTGAAAGGCTCCAATTTGACGAAATAATCACAGAATTGACATTACAAGCAAATTCTAAGCATTTCTGTGCATTTGTCGCAAAATTCGGTACTTACCACTGAATTGCTTGATGCCCTTGGGCATTTTTTTGCTCAGCCTGACAGGATACAACAAAATATGGCCAAGGGATCCAAGAGGAGTCGGTGAAAGACTCGAATTTGGCCACATTTGGCCCAAATTTCGACGTTTTGTATAGAAATTGAGCCAAAAACGGGGTTTTGTCGCCAAATCCGGTACTTGCCAGCCTCTCTGTTGACTGTCTTTGTCATATTCGTGCTCAGCCTGACAGGATACAACAAAATAGGGCCAAGGGATCCAAGAGGAGTCGGTGAAAGCCTCGAATTTGGCCACATTTGGCCCAAATTTCGACGTTTTGTATGGAAATTGAGCCAAAAACGGGGTTTTGTCGCCAAATCCGGTACTTGCCAGCCTCTCTGTTGACTGTCTTTGTCATATTCGTGCTCAGCCTGATAGGTTACAACAGAATATGTCCAAAGGCTCCAAGAAATCTCGGTGAAAGGCTCCAATTTGACGAAATAATCACAGAATTGACATTACAAGCAAATTCTAAGCATTTCTGTGCATTTGTCGCAAAATTCGGTACTTACCACTGAATTGCTTGATGCCCTTGGGCATTTTTTTGCTCAGCCTGACAGGATACAACAAAATATGGCCAAGGGATCCAAGAGGAGTCGGTGAAAGACTCGAATTTGGCCACATTTGGCCCAAATTTCGACGTTTTGTATGGAAATTGAGCCAAAAACGGGGTTTTGTCGCCAAATCCGGTACTTGCCAGCCTCTCTGTTGACTGTCTTTGTCATATTCGTGCTCAGCCTGACAGGATACAACAAAATAGGGCCAAGGGATCCAAGAGGAGTCGGTGAAAGCCTCGAATTTGGCCACATTTGGCCCAAATTTCGACGTTTTGTATGGAAATTGAGCCAAAAACGGGGTTTTGTCGCCAAATCCGGTACTTGCCAGCCTCTCTGTTGACTGTCTTTGTCATATTCGTGCTCAGCCTGATAGGTTACAACAGAATATGTCCAAAGGCTCCAAGAAATCTCGGTGAAAGGCTCCAATTTGACGAAATAATCACAGAATTGACATTACAAGCAAATTCTAAGCATTTCTGTGCATTTGTCGCAAAATTCGGTACTTACCACTGAATTGCTTGATGCCCTTGGGCATTTTTTTGCTCAGCCTGACAGGATACAACAAAATATGGCCAAGGGATCCAAGAGGAGTCGGTGAAAGACTCGAATTTGGCCACATTTGGCCCAAATTTCGACGTTTTGTATGGAAATTGAGCCAAAAACGGGGTTTTGTCGCCAAATCCGGTACTTGCCAGCCTCTCTGTTGACTGTCTTTGTCATATTCGTGCTCAGCCTGACAGGATACAACAAAATAGGGCCAAGGGATCCAAGAGGAGTCGGTGAAAGCCTCGAATTTGGCCACATTTGGCCCAAATTTCGACGTTTTGTATGGAAATTGAGCCAAAAACGGGGTTTTGTCGCCAAATCCGGTACTTGCCAGCCTCTCTGTTGACTGTCTTTGTCATATTCGTGCTCAGCCTGATAGGTTACAACAGAATATGTCCAAAGGCTCCAAGAAATCTCGGTGAAAGGCTCCAATTTGACGAAATAATCACAGAATTGACATTACAAGCAAATTCTAAGCATTTCTGTGCATTTGTCGCAAAATTCGGTACTTACCACTGAATTGCTTGATGCCCTTGGGCATTTTTTTGCTCAGCCTGACAGGATACAACAAAATATGGCCAAGGGATCCAAGAGGAGTCGGTGAAAGACTCGAATTTGGCCACATTTGGCCCAAATTTCGACGTTTTGTATGGAAATTGAGCCAAAAACGGGGTTTTGTCGCCAAATCCGGTACTTGCCAGCCTCTCTGTTGACTGTCTTTGTCATATTCGTGCTCAGCCTGACAGGATACAACAAAATAGGGCCAAGGGATCCAAGAGGAGTCGGTGAAAGCCTCGAATTTGGCCACATTTGGCCCAAATTTCGACGTTTTGTATGGAAATTGAGCCAAAAACGGGGTTTTGTCGCCAAATCCGGTACTTGCCAGCCTCTCTGTTGACTGTCTTTGTCATATTCGTGCTCAGCCTGATAGGTTACAACAGAATATGTCCAAAGGCTCCAAGAAATCTCGGTGAAAGGCTCCAATTTGACGAAATAATCACAGAATTGACATTACAAGCAAATTCTAAGCATTTCTGTGCATTTGTCGCAAAATTCGGTACTTACCACTGAATTGCTTGATGCCCTTGGGCATTTTTTTGCTCAGCCTGACAGGATACAACAAAATATGGCCAAGGGATCCAAGAGGAGTCGGTGAAAGACTCGAATTTGGCCACATTTGGCCCAAATTTCGACGTTTTGTATGGAAATTGAGCCAAAAACGGGGTTTTGTCGCCAAATCCGGTACTTGCCAGCCTCTCTGTTGACTGTCTTTGTCATATTCGTGCTCAGCCTGACAGGATACAACAAAATAGGGCCAAGGGATCCAAGAGGAGTCGGTGAAAGCCTCGAATTTGGCCACATTTGGCCCAAATTTCGACGTTTTGTATGGAAATTGAGCCAAAAACGGGGTTTTGTCGCCAAATCCGGTACTTGCCAGCCTCTCTGTTGACTGTCTTTGTCATATTCGTGCTCAGCCTGATAGGTTACAACAGAATATGTCCAAAGGCTCCAAGAAATCTCGGTGAAAGGCTCCAATTTGACGAAATAATCACAGAATTGACATTACAAGCAAATTCTAAGCATTTCTGTGCATTTGTCGCAAAATTCGGTACTTACCACTGAATTGCTTGATGCCCTTGGGCATTTTTTTGCTCAGCCTGACAGGATACAACAAAATATGGCCAAGGGATCCAAGAGGAGTCGGTGAAAGACTCGAATTTGGCCACATTTGGCCCAAATTTCGACGTTTTGTATGGAAATTGAGCCAAAAACGGGGTTTTGTCGCCAAATCCGGTACTTGCCAGCCTCTCTGTTGACTGTCTTTGTCATATTCGTGCTCAGCCTGACAGGATACAACAAAATAGGGCCAAGGGATCCAAGAGGAGTCGGTGAAAGCCTCGAATTTGGCCACATTTGGCCCAAATTTCGACGTTTTGTATGGAAATTGAGCCAAAAACGGGGTTTTGTCGCCAAATCCGGTACTTGCCAGCCTCTCTGTTGACTGTCTTTGTCATATTCGTGCTCAGCCTGATAGGTTACAACAGAATATGTCCAAAGGCTCCAAGAAATCTCGGTGAAAGGCTCCAATTTGACGAAATAATCACAGAATTGACATTACAAGCAAATTCTAAGCATTTCTGTGCATTTGTCGCAAAATTCGGTACTTACCACTGAATTGCTTGATGCCCTTGGGCATTTTTTTGCTCAGCCTGACAGGATACAACAAAATATGGCCAAGGGATCCAAGAGGAGTCGGTGAAAGACTCGAATTTGGCCACATTTGGCCCAAATTTCGACGTTTTGTATGGAAATTGAGCCAAAAACGGGGTTTTGTCGCCAAATCCGGTACTTGCCAGCCTCTCTGTTGACTGTCTTTGTCATATTCGTGCTCAGCCTGACAGGATACAACAAAATAGGGCCAAGGGATCCAAGAGGAGTCGGTGAAAGCCTCGAATTTGGCCACATTTGGCCCAAATTTCGACGTTTTGTATGGAAATTGAGCCAAAAACGGGGTTTTGTCGCCAAATCCGGTACTTGCCAGCCTCTCTGTTGACTGTCTTTGTCATATTCGTGCTCAGCCTGATAGGTTACAACAGAATATGTCCAAAGGCTCCAAGAAATCTCGGTGAAAGGCTCCAATTTGACGAAATAATCACAGAATTGACATTACAAGCAAATTCTAAGCATTTCTGTGCATTTGTCGCAAAATTCGGTACTTACCACTGAATTGCTTGATGCCCTTGGGCATTTTTTTGCTCAGCCTGACAGGATACAACAAAATATGGCCAAGGGATCCAAGAGGAGTCGGTGAAAGACTCGAATTTGGCCACATTTGGCCCAAATTTCGACGTTTTGTATGGAAATTGAGCCAAAAACGGGGTTTTGTCGCCAAATCCGGTACTTGCCAGCCTCTCTGTTGACTGTCTTTGTCATATTCGTGCTCAGCCTGACAGGATACAACAAAATAGGGCCAAGGGATCCAAGAGGAGTCGGTGAAAGCCTCGAATTTGGCCACATTTGGCCCAAATTTCGACGTTTTGTATGGAAATTGAGCCAAAAACGGGGTTTTGTCGCCAAATCCGGTACTTGCCAGCCTCTCTGTTGACTGTCTTTGTCATATTCGTGCTCAGCCTGATAGGTTACAACAGAATATGTCCAAAGGCTCCAAGAAATCTCGGTGAAAGGCTCCAATTTGACGAAATAATCACAGAATTGACATTACAAGCAAATTCTAAGCATTTCTGTGCATTTGTCGCAAAATTCGGTACTTACCACTGAATTGCTTGATGCCCTTGGGCATTTTTTTGCTCAGCCTGACAGGATACAACAAAATATGGCCAAGGGATCCAAGAGGAGTCGGTGAAAGACTCGAATTTGGCCACATTTGGCCCAAATTTCGACGTTTTGTATGGAAATTGAGCCAAAAACGGGGTTTTGTCGCCAAATCCGGTACTTGCCAGCCTCTCTGTTGACTGTCTTTGTCATATTCGTGCTCAGCCTGACAGGATACAACAAAATAGGGCCAAGGGATCCAAGAGGAGTCGGTGAAAGCCTCGAATTTGGCCACATTTGGCCCAAATTTCGACGTTTTGTATGGAAATTGAGCCAAAAACGGGGTTTTGTCGCCAAGTCCGGTACTTGCCAGCCTCTCTGTTGACTGTCTTTGTCATATTCGTGCTCAGCCTGATAGGTTACAACAGAATATGTCCAAAGGCTCCAAGAAATCTCGGTGAAAGGCTCCAATTTGACGAAATAATCACAGAATTGACATTACAAGCAAATTCTAAGCATTTCTGTGCATTTGTCGCAAAATTCGGTACTTACCACTGAATTGCTTGATGCCCTTGGGCATTTTTTTGCTCAGCCTGACAGGATACAACAAAATATGGCCAAGGGATCCAAGAGGAGTCGGTGAAAGACTCGAATTTGGCCACATTTGGCCCAAATTTCGACGTTTTGTATGGAAATTGAGCCAAAAACGGGGTTTTGTCGCCAAATCCGGTACTTGCCAGCCTCTCTGTTGACTGTCTTTGTCATATTCGTGCTCAGCCTGACAGGATACAACAAAATAGGGCCAAGGGATCCAAGAGGAGTCGGTGAAAGCCTCGAATTTGGCCACATTTGGCCCAAATTTCGACGTTTTGTATGGAAATTGAGCCAAAAACGGGGTTTTGTCGCCAAGTCCGGTACTTGCCAGCCTCTCTGTTGACTGTCTTTGTCATATTCGTGCTCAGCCTGATAGGTTACAACAGAATATGTCCAAAGGCTCCAAGAAATCTCGGTGAAAGGCTCCAATTTGACGAAATAATCACAGAATTGACATTACAAGCAAATTCTAAGCATTTCTGTGCATTTGTCGCAAAATTCGGTACTTACCACTGAATTGCTTGATGCCCTTGGGCATTTTTTTGCTCAGCCTGACAGGATACAACAAAATATGGCCAAGGGATCCAAGAGGAGTCGGTGAAAGACTCGAATTTGGCCACATTTGGCCCAAATTTCGACGTTTTGTATGGAAATTGAGCCAAAAACGGGGTTTTGTCGCCAAATCCGGTACTTGCCAGCCTCTCTGTTGACTGTCTTTGTCATATTCGTGCTCAGCCTGACAGGATACAACAAAATAGGGCCAAGGGATCCAAGAGGAGTCGGTGAAAGCCTCGAATTTGGCCACATTTGGCCCAAATTTCGACGTTTTGTATGGAAATTGAGCCAAAAACGGGGTTTTGTCGCCAAATCCGGTACTTGCCAGCCTCTCTGTTGACTGTCTTTGTCATATTCGTGCTCAGCCTGATAGGTTACAACAGAATATGTCCAAAGGCTCCAAGAAATCTCGGTGAAAGGCTCCAATTTGACGAAATAATCACAGAATTGACATTACAAGCAAATTCTAAGCATTTCTGTGCATTTGTCGCAAAATTCGGTACTTACCACTGAATTGCTTGATGCCCTTGGGCATTTTTTTGCTCAGCCTGACAGGATACAACAAAATATGGCCAAGGGATCCAAGAGGAGTCGGTGAAAGACTCGAATTTGGCCACATTTGGCCCAAATTTCGACGTTTTGTATGGAAATTGAGCCAAAAACGGGGTTTTGTCGCCAAATCCGGTACTTGCCAGCCTCTCTGTTGACTGTCTTTGTCATATTCGTGCTCAGCCTGACAGGATACAACAAAATAGGGCCAAGGGATCCAAGAGGAGTCGGTGAAAGCCTCGAATTTGGCCACATTTGGCCCAAATTTCGACGTTTTGTATGGAAATTGAGCCAAAAACGGGGTTTTGTCGCCAAATCCGGTACTTGCCAGCCTCTCTGTTGACTGTCTTTGTCATATTCGTGCTCAGCCTGATAGGTTACAACAGAATATGTCCAAAGGCTCCAAGAAATCTCGGTGAAAGGCTCCAATTTGACGAAATAATCACAGAATTGACATTACAAGCAAATTCTAAGCATTTCTGTGCATTTGTCGCAAAATTCGGTACTTACCACTGAATTGCTTGATGCCCTTGGGCATTTTTTTGCTCAGCCTGACAGGATACAACAAAATATGGCCAAGGGATCCAAGAGGAGTCGGTGAAAGACTCGAATTTGGCCACATTTGGCCCAAATTTCGACGTTTTGTATGGAAATTGAGCCAAAAACGGGGTTTTGTCGCCAAATCCGGTACTTGCCAGCCTCTCTGTTGACTGTCTTTGTCATATTCGTGCTCAGCCTGACAGGATACAACAAAATAGGGCCAAGGGATCCAAGAGGAGTCGGTGAAAGCCTCGAATTTGGCCACATTTGGCCCAAATTTCGACGTTTTGTATGGAAATTGAGCCAAAAACGGGGTTTTGTCGCCAAATCCGGTACTTGCCAGCCTCTCTGTTGACTGTCTTTGTCATATTCGTGCTCAGCCTGATAGGTTACAACAGAATATGTCCAAAGGCTCCAAGAAATCTCGGTGAAAGGCTCCAATTTGACGAAATAATCACAGAATTGACATTACAAGCAAATTCTAAGCATTTCTGTGCATTTGTCGCAAAATTCGGTACTTACCACTGAATTGCTTGATGCCCTTGGGCATTTTTTTGCTCAGCCTGACAGGATACAACAAAATATGGCCAAGGGATCCAAGAGGAGTCGGTGAAAGACTCGAATTTGGCCACATTTGGCCCAAATTTCGACGTTTTGTATGGAAATTGAGCCAAAAACGGGGTTTTGTCGCCAAATCCGGTACTTGCCAGCCTCTCTGTTGACTGTCTTTGTCATATTCGTGCTCAGCCTGACAGGATACAACAAAATAGGGCCAAGGGATCCAAGAGGAGTCGGTGAAAGCCTCGAATTTGGCCACATTTGGCCCAAATTTCGACGTTTTGTATGGAAATTGAGCCAAAAACGGGGTTTTGTCGCCAAATCCGGTACTTGCCAGCCTCTCTGTTGACTGTCTTTGTCATATTCGTGCTCAGCCTGATAGGTTACAACAGAATATGTCCAAAGGCTCCAAGAAATCTCGGTGAAAGGCTCCAATTTGACGAAATAATCACAGAATTGACATTACAAGCAAATTCTAAGCATTTCTGTGCATTTGTCGCAAAATTCGGTACTTACCACTGAATTGCTTGATGCCCTTGGGCATTTTTTTGCTCAGCCTGACAGGATACAACAAAATATGGCCAAGGGATCCAAGAGGAGTCGGTGAAAGACTCGAATTTGGCCACATTTGGCCCAAATTTCGACGTTTTGTATGGAAATTGAGCCAAAAACGGGGTTTTGTCGCCAAATCCGGTACTTGCCAGCCTCTCTGTTGACTGTCTTTGTCATATTCGTGCTCAGCCTGACAGGATACAACAAAATAGGGCCAAGGGATCCAAGAGGAGTCGGTGAAAGCCTCGAATTTGGCCACATTTGGCCCAAATTTCGACGTTTTGTATGGAAATTGAGCCAAAAACGGGGTTTTGTCGCCAAATCCGGTACTTGCCAGCCTCTCTGTTGACTGTCTTTGTCATATTCGTGCTCAGCCTGATAGGTTACAACAGAATATGTCCAAAGGCTCCAAGAAATCTCGGTGAAAGGCTCCAATTTGACGAAATAATCACAGAATTGACATTACAAGCAAATTCTAAGCATTTCTGTGCATTTGTCGCAAAATTCGGTACTTACCACTGAATTGCTTGATGCCCTTGGGCATTTTTTTGCTCAGCCTGACAGGATACAACAAAATATGGCCAAGGGATCCAAGAGGAGTCGGTGAAAGACTCGAATTTGGCCACATTTGGCCCAAATTTCGACGTTTTGTATGGAAATTGAGCCAAAAACGGGGTTTTGTCGCCAAATCCGGTACTTGCCAGCCTCTCTGTTGACTGTCTTTGTCATATTCGTGCTCAGCCTGACAGGATACAACAAAATAGGGCCAAGGGATCCAAGAGGAGTCGGTGAAAGCCTCGAATTTGGCCACATTTGGCCCAAATTTCGACGTTTTGTATGGAAATTGAGCCAAAAACGGGGTTTTGTCGCCAAATCCGGTACTTGCCAGCCTCTCTGTTGACTGTCTTTGTCATATTCGTGCTCAGCCTGATAGGTTACAACAGAATATGTCCAAAGGCTCCAAGAAATCTCGGTGAAAGGCTCCAATTTGACGAAATAATCACAGAATTGACATTACAAGCAAATTCTAAGCATTTCTGTGCATTTGTCGCAAAATTCGGTACTTACCACTGAATTGCTTGATGCCCTTGGGCATTTTTTTGCTCAGCCTGACAGGATACAACAAAATATGGCCAAGGGATCCAAGAGGAGTCGGTGAAAGACTCGAATTTGGCCACATTTGGCCCAAATTTCGACGTTTTGTATGGAAATTGAGCCAAAAACGGGGTTTTGTCGCCAAATCCGGTACTTGCCAGCCTCTCTGTTGACTGTCTTTGTCATATTCGTGCTCAGCCTGACAGGATACAACAAAATAGGGCCAAGGGATCCAAGAGGAGTCGGTGAAAGCCTCGAATTTGGCCACATTTGGCCCAAATTTCGACGTTTTGTATGGAAATTGAGCCAAAAACGGGGTTTTGTCGCCAAATCCGGTACTTGCCAGCCTCTCTGTTGACTGTCTTTGTCATATTCGTGCTCAGCCTGATAGGTTACAACAGAATATGTCCAAAGGCTCCAAGAAATCTCGGTGAAAGGCTCCAATTTGACGAAATAATCACAGAATTGACATTACAAGCAAATTCTAAGCATTTCTGTGCATTTGTCGCAAAATTCGGTACTTACCACTGAATTGCTTGATGCCCTTGGGCATTTTTTTGCTCAGCCTGACAGGATACAACAAAATATGGCCAAGGGATCCAAGAGGAGTCGGTGAAAGACTCGAATTTGGCCACATTTGGCCCAAATTTCGACGTTTTGTATGGAAATTGAGCCAAAAACGGGGTTTTGTCGCCAAATCCGGTACTTGCCAGCCTCTCTGTTGACTGTCTTTGTCATATTCGTGCTCAGCCTGACAGGATACAACAAAATAGGGCCAAGGGATCCAAGAGGAGTCGGTGAAAGCCTCGAATTTGGCCACATTTGGCCCAAATTTCGACGTTTTGTATGGAAATTGAGCCAAAAACGGGGTTTTGTCGCCAAATCCGGTACTTGCCAGCCTCTCTGTTGACTGTCTTTGTCATATTCGTGCTCAGCCTGATAGGTTACAACAGAATATGTCCAAAGGCTCCAAGAAATCTCGGTGAAAGGCTCCAATTTGACGAAATAATCACAGAATTGACATTACAAGCAAATTCTAAGCATTTCTGTGCATTTGTCGCAAAATTCGGTACTTACCACTGAATTGCTTGATGCCCTTGGGCATTTTTTTGCTCAGCCTGACAGGATACAACAAAATATGGCCAAGGGATCCAAGAGGAGTCGGTGAAAGACTCGAATTTGGCCACATTTGGCCCAAATTTCGACGTTTTGTATGGAAATTGAGCCAAAAACGGGGTTTTGTCGCCAAATCCGGTACTTGCCAGCCTCTCTGTTGACTGTCTTTGTCATATTCGTGCTCAGCCTGACAGGATACAACAAAATAGGGCCAAGGGATCCAAGAGGAGTCGGTGAAAGCCTCGAATTTGGCCACATTTGGCCCAAATTTCGACGTTTTGTATGGAAATTGAGCCAAAAACGGGGTTTTGTCGCCAAATCCGGTACTTGCCAGCCTCTCTGTTGACTGTCTTTGTCATATTCGTGCTCAGCCTGATAGGTTACAACAGAATATGTCCAAAGGCTCCAAGAAATCTCGGTGAAAGGCTCCAATTTGACGAAATAATCACAGAATTGACATTACAAGCAAATTCTAAGCATTTCTGTGCATTTGTCGCAAAATTCGGTACTTACCACTGAATTGCTTGATGCCCTTGGGCATTTTTTTGCTCAGCCTGACAGGATACAACAAAATATGGCCAAGGGATCCAAGAGGAGTCGGTGAAAGACTCGAATTTGGCCACATTTGGCCCAAATTTCGACGTTTTGTATGGAAATTGAGCCAAAAACGGGGTTTTGTCGCCAAATCCGGTACTTGCCAGCCTCTCTGTTGACTGTCTTTGTCATATTCGTGCTCAGCCTGACAGGATACAACAAAATAGGGCCAAGGGATCCAAGAGGAGTCGGTGAAAGCCTCGAATTTGGCCACATTTGGCCCAAATTTCGACGTTTTGTATGGAAATTGAGCCAAAAACGGGGTTTTGTCGCCAAGTCCGGTACTTGCCAGCCTCTCTGTTGACTGTCTTTGTCATATTCGTGCTCAGCCTGATAGGTTACAACAGAATATGTCCAAAGGCTCCAAGAAATCTCGGTGAAAGGCTCCAATTTGACGAAATAATCACAGAATTGACATTACAAGCAAATTCTAAGCATTTCTGTGCATTTGTCGCAAAATTCGGTACTTACCACTGAATTGCTTGATGCCCTTGGGCATTTTTTTGCTCAGCCTGACAGGATACAACAAAATATGGCCAAGGGATCCAAGAGGAGTCGGTGAAAGACTCGAATTTGGCCACATTTGGCCCAAATTTCGACGTTTTGTATGGAAATTGAGCCAAAAACGGGGTTTTGTCGCCAAATCCGGTACTTGCCAGCCTCTCTGTTGACTGTCTTTGTCATATTCGTGCTCAGCCTGACAGGATACAACAAAATAGGGCCAAGGGATCCAAGAGGAGTCGGTGAAAGCCTCGAATTTGGCCACATTTGGCCCAAATTTCGACGTTTTGTATGGAAATTGAGCCAAAAACGGGGTTTTGTCGCCAAGTCCGGTACTTGCCAGCCTCTCTGTTGACTGTCTTTGTCATATTCGTGCTCAGCCTGATAGGTTACAACAGAATATGTCCAAAGGCTCCAAGAAATCTCGGTGAAAGGCTCCAATTTGACGAAATAATCACAGAATTGACATTACAAGCAAATTCTAAGCATTTCTGTGCATTTGTCGCAAAATTCGGTACTTACCACTGAATTGCTTGATGCCCTTGGGCATTTTTTTGCTCAGCCTGACAGGATACAACAAAATATGGCCAAGGGATCCAAGAGGAGTCGGTGAAAGACTCGAATTTGGCCACATTTGGCCCAAATTTCGACGTTTTGTATGGAAATTGAGCCAAAAACGGGGTTTTGTCGCCAAATCCGGTACTTGCCAGCCTCTCTGTTGACTGTCTTTGTCATATTCGTGCTCAGCCTGACAGGATACAACAAAATAGGGCCAAGGGATCCAAGAGGAGTCGGTGAAAGCCTCGAATTTGGCCACATTTGGCCCAAATTTCGACGTTTTGTATGGAAATTGAGCCAAAAACGGGGTTTTGTCGCCAAATCCGGTACTTGCCAGCCTCTCTGTTGACTGTCTTTGTCATATTCGTGCTCAGCCTGATAGGTTACAACAGAATATGTCCAAAGGCTCCAAGAAATCTCGGTGAAAGGCTCCAATTTGACGAAATAATCACAGAATTGACATTACAAGCAAATTCTAAGCATTTCTGTGCATTTGTCGCAAAATTCGGTACTTACCACTGAATTGCTTGATGCCCTTGGGCATTTTTTTGCTCAGCCTGACAGGATACAACAAAATATGGCCAAGGGATCCAAGAGGAGTCGGTGAAAGACTCGAATTTGGCCACATTTGGCCCAAATTTCGACGTTTTGTATGGAAATTGAGCCAAAAACGGGGTTTTGTCGCCAAATCCGGTACTTGCCAGCCTCTCTGTTGACTGTCTTTGTCATATTCGTGCTCAGCCTGACAGGATACAACAAAATAGGGCCAAGGGATCCAAGAGGAGTCGGTGAAAGCCTCGAATTTGGCCACATTTGGCCCAAATTTCGACGTTTTGTATGGAAATTGAGCCAAAAACGGGGTTTTGTCGCCAAATCCGGTACTTGCCAGCCTCTCTGTTGACTGTCTTTGTCATATTCGTGCTCAGCCTGATAGGTTACAACAGAATATGTCCAAAGGCTCCAAGAAATCTCGGTGAAAGGCTCCAATTTGACGAAATAATCACAGAATTGACATTACAAGCAAATTCTAAGCATTTCTGTGCATTTGTCGCAAAATTCGGTACTTACCACTGAATTGCTTGATGCCCTTGGGCATTTTTTTGCTCAGCCTGACAGGATACAACAAAATATGGCCAAGGGATCCAAGAGGAGTCGGTGAAAGACTCGAATTTGGCCACATTTGGCCCAAATTTCGACGTTTTGTATGGAAATTGAGCCAAAAACGGGGTTTTGTCGCCAAATCCGGTACTTGCCAGCCTCTCTGTTGACTGTCTTTGTCATATTCGTGCTCAGCCTGACAGGATACAACAAAATAGGGCCAAGGGATCCAAGAGGAGTCGGTGAAAGCCTCGAATTTGGCCACATTTGGCCCAAATTTCGACGTTTTGTATGGAAATTGAGCCAAAAACGGGGTTTTGTCGCCAAATCCGGTACTTGCCAGCCTCTCTGTTGACTGTCTTTGTCATATTCGTGCTCAGCCTGATAGGTTACAACAGAATATGTCCAAAGGCTCCAAGAAATCTCGGTGAAAGGCTCCAATTTGACGAAATAATCACAGAATTGACATTACAAGCAAATTCTAAGCATTTCTGTGCATTTGTCGCAAAATTCGGTACTTACCACTGAATTGCTTGATGCCCTTGGGCATTTTTTTGCTCAGCCTGACAGGATACAACAAAATATGGCCAAGGGATCCAAGAGGAGTCGGTGAAAGACTCGAATTTGGCCACATTTGGCCCAAATTTCGACGTTTTGTATGGAAATTGAGCCAAAAACGGGGTTTTGTCGCCAAATCCGGTACTTGCCAGCCTCTCTGTTGACTGTCTTTGTCATATTCGTGCTCAGCCTGACAGGATACAACAAAATAGGGCCAAGGGATCCAAGAGGAGTCGGTGAAAGCCTCGAATTTGGCCACATTTGGCCCAAATTTCGACGTTTTGTATGGAAATTGAGCCAAAAACGGGGTTTTGTCGCCAAATCCGGTACTTGCCAGCCTCTCTGTTGACTGTCTTTGTCATATTCGTGCTCAGCCTGATAGGTTACAACAGAATATGTCCAAAGGCTCCAAGAAATCTCGGTGAAAGGCTCCAATTTGACGAAATAATCACAGAATTGACATTACAAGCAAATTCTAAGCATTTCTGTGCATTTGTCGCAAAATTCGGTACTTACCACTGAATTGCTTGATGCCCTTGGGCATTTTTTTGCTCAGCCTGACAGGATACAACAAAATATGGCCAAGGGATCCAAGAGGAGTCGGTGAAAGCCTCGAATTTGGCCACATTTGGCCCAAATTTTGACGTTTTTTATGTTATTTTATTTTTCGATTTATTTTTCCTTTGGTGTTGTCTTGAGGATATAATTTTTTATTTTTTTATTTTTGTCGTATTTTATTTATGCGGCCGCTGTTATTTGTGTTAGATTTATATGATTGACTCTATTTATGCTATAAAGCCCTCTTTGTTGTCCTTTAAAACTTGAGACTGTTGGTTGGTTTTTTTAAGATATGTTATGGATGTCTGTTTTATTCTTCCTTTGTGCTTCTCTGTTACTTTATAAATTAACCGATTTTATTTATGATCTTCTTTTATAACTATGACCAGCTCAATTTTAGAGAAAGAAATTTAATAAAAAATTTATTTATTAACTGTCCTTCAATACTATCAAGCTAATTATAGTGTTTTCATTGGATTATATTATACGAACTGTTTGTTTTGATTTTTATAAGATTAAAATATGTAGCTATATTGTCATATATTTGGGTGATAATAGTAAAACACACATTTATTTGTTTCATATATATATATATATATATATATATATATATATATATATATATATATATATATATATATATATATATATATATATATATATATATATAAATAGAAATAGTTTACACCAACAATACATATATTTTTGAAAGAGAAATTTACTATTATAACTACTCATTATTTGTAGATAATAGGTTTGACCTGGAACTGTCTGTATATATGGCTAAAATGTTAGAAGTGTCTACTAATTCAAACCACATTCGTATTAAACTCCTCAACGTCATGCATTCAAATACAGTTCATATTCACACATTCTTTTTGAAGTCGTGTATTCTTTAGCTGAACTAATGCTCGAAATGCAATAAAAAAATTCTTTTGATCATGGAAATCTTTA